>NC_086380.1:11891967-12491967 GCF_036588685.1 Mytilus trossulus
ATAGCATGAAATATATCAAATCATTTTTAATAACAAAATAAATAATGAAAAGAAAAAGTTAGTTTTTTTTTTATGAAACATATTAGACATCACATGGGATAACAGTATCCTGAAATTTTAAGGTTAGTTTGCATCTATAAAAAAAATATATAATTAAACCTATTCAAACCGGAATCAACTACGTTGATTTGAATCTCTTATATAAGGTTAGCGTTTGAGATAAATAATTCAAAGCTATTTTGTGTTCCCAGTGCCCAACATTTAGAAGTATCAGTGAAAAATGACCAACTCGCAGTAAACCATGTAGTATTATTCGCCTTTTTGACGTTCCTGATGAAGGTAGATCCAGAAAAAGCGCCTCGGTGGGCTGGCATACAACTTAAAACGTTTTCCTTTCTTGTTTATCGATTGCATAATGATAATATATTGCCTTTTATGATGTATTTCAGTTCCAAGAAATGATACGGAAGGAATACTTAAATATAGCGTCGCAATAAAAGTTGTGCTAGGCGTATTTCAGCTGGCCCCTAGACAAAAAAGTGTACTGGTTCAGCGATTATAGACGTAATACTAAACTCCGAAACATAACAATGAACTAAAATCAAAATCATACAAGACTTAGAAGGACAGAGGCTCCTGGATTGGGACAGGCGCACAAATGCGGCGGGGTTTAACATGTTTCGTGAGATCACAACCCTCCTCTATACCTCTAGCCAATAAAGAATAAAAAACACACAGTAATACGAACAGTAAAACGCACTTCAATAGGAAATACAAGTCCTATGTCAGAATAGGAAACAAACTAAGAAACTAATTAACATGCATGACAATGATAATAAAATGACAAAGGACTACTATACATAAGGCTAGCAGTTACTGTCATACGCCAGCTCCAGACCTCAATTAAACTAATTGAAAGGTTTTATATGTCCTCATTATGCACACTCTCTCCCTGTTGCATTTATTGCTAATTTGTTCCAGAACATTCATGAAATATTTGTCACTGGCAACAACAAAAAATCGATAATTTGAAATAGGTTGTTTACATACAAATTACGAAGAAACGTAAGATTCAACTTCCGAGGACAAAGTTGCCCTTATAGATGGATTTAAATATGTTTTAACTTCACTTTGGTCAAACACCTCTTTAATTGTTTCGTTCTTATTTTGCTTGAATTTCAAATTTCAGTTTCAGCGTTCCGTATGTGAATTCTTTACTTCAAATTCTGCGTTTAACATTGTACTGGTTTTTCGAGAGTGACATTGGTGTACGGCCAAAAATGGAAAAAATACATCTTGCAGCTGACAGTGTGGCTTCTCTTTGCACGCCCCATTCTGACTGGGTGTACATGTGAACTTTTAGTTTGCTAAAAGTCGATTGTCGTACGATAACTTCAAATATGAATATCCAAATAACAAAATGCAAATACGGGACAGTAATATCCTTTAATACAAAAAAATCTATTCCTTTTGTTTACTATAATAAAACAATGGTTGATTTAGAACCTATAATGGAGCTACGTGTATGATAACCAGTCCAAACGTTGTCTTTAAGGTAGCAACCATGTAACTTTAAAAGTGGGATGAGGTTGTTTTGTCGAAGCGCTAACAATTTTATTAAGTTTTTCATCGCCATTAATCAACTTGTCTGGTTCAAAATTTAACACTAAAAGGCATGGATAATTTTTCTTTTGTCCTCTTCTGGCACAGAATATTATATCATCAAATTAGTGATCAGAATATTTTAATGTACCATTATCGAAGCCCCTAGTGGTAGTATCAAGTAAAACACAGGGACTATCTAAATATTGGTTCCCCAGACGATTACCATTTATCGCTGATAAAAACTTTTGAACACAATTTTCAACTTTCAAAATGCCGACACCTACAACTGGATAGATGGGTGCTTAATGTAGTACAGCGACAACTATTACATTAACATGAATGCAAGTTGGGTGCTTAATGTAGTACAGCGGTAATTATTACATAAATATGAATGCTCGTGAAAATAATGTTTATGGTATACGTTTATATATGATATGAAAGGTTTCAACTTTTACAAAACCAGAGCTATACGTTGGATTTAAAAGTTTACTTTATTTGGCCTTTTCAATTTTAGTCTTTATTTGCCTTTTTAACTTTATTTGGTTCGTGTGTCAATGATAAGTCTTTTGTAAACGAAACGCGCGTCTGGCGCAAAAACCGGCAAAATTTATTTTCCGGTATCCATCTATGATGAGTTTTTGTAGATACCTTGTAACAGTATCTTGGCTCCAATTTGCTGATATTGGATCCTATTACCGTCTTAATTAAAGCGAAAAAAGATTATATTAAAAACCTCCCATACTGTGGACTAGCACAACCTTAAACCATGCATTCAGTATCATGAAGCGCTTTTCTTGATCGACCTCCTTACGGAACGCTTAAAGCTGAATATTTAGGGCAAACAACTTACAAAGAACAGATAAAAACGTTTAAGATGATCTTTCATTCTGTACATGAAATGATATATTATTTAGCCAACATGATTGCAGAAAGTAAGAAGTCGTAAAGCAAAACAGAAAAAAAAATGAAATCAAAAGAGATAATACATCGTGTATTGGGCCTTTTTATGGCTTAGAGTTTAGTAGAAAATGTATATACATGCTCAACATAACCATACTATTTGACCTACTGCGAGTTGTTCAGTTTTTACTGTTACTCCTGTTTCTCCTAAAATATGGGTGCTAGAAAAACCAGCAGGTAATGGTCAATATCAGAGCCGTACGTCTGGTTTTTAAATGAATTATCTTCTTTTAAGAAATATTAATTTTGTCATCCAATTTTTCACCGCTTTCAACTGTCCGTTTTATTTCATACATAAACTTTTAAGTATCAGTATGTTTTTAATTCATACTGTTTCGTTTCGTTCCGCTTTTATTTCGTTTCGCTTTTTCAGGTATGCCTCTTATTGCCCCTTTTCTATTTTGATATTTTAAGCAAAAATTTAAAAAATCAAACTTTCAAAAAGTGAAATAATCAAAATTGCGCGTGAGGTTTAGTATTTTAAAAGTTTGGTCAAATTTCTAAACTATCAAATTTATAAACGATATTTAGAATTTTGATATTTTAATAATTTGGTTAAAATTTCAAAATTTCAAAACTTTAACACAATTTGAAATTTTGATATTTTAAAACTTTGATCAAAATTCCAAAAATCTAAAATTTCAAAACTTTTTAAAACTTTGAATTGATAAGTGTTACACGGACCGGTAATTCATGCATATCCTAAAAGGTCGTGTTCTCGATCTGTTAAAACGGAAATGACACGGCCGGGTATTGTAAAGGTTTGAGGGACTTTTAATGTCAAATTCATATCCCTGGGTAACGAAATTATCGATTTGTTAATAAACACCGTGTGTACGCTGGTGTCTTCCTCGAATGCCAACATTTTATATGTTACCTATTCCTTGAATGTAAACAAAAATATTTCTGTTTTTATAAGACGAAATTGTAACATTTTATCACATTTTGATAAGAAAAGTAGCAAAATTTAAGGGTTAAATAATTATGAATATAAAGATAGAAAGAAAATGATTTTTGTTACTATTTATTAAAAACTAACTAAATTTGGGAATGAACAAGTTTTATTAACATTATAGGAAGATGTGGTGTGAGTGCCAATGAAACTACTCTCCATCCAACATATATATAAATATAACATTTATATTTAGTTAAATATAATTATTTCAAACTAAAAGAGGATATTAGAGATTTATTTTGTTCCATATTATTATAAATATTTATTTGTAAAGTATATATACATGAAATATATGAATATTTCAATTAAACAATTAACCATAAAATAGGGTAACAAGAATTAAGTCTATAGCGGATTGATTTTTTTAGTTGTTTGTGGCTTTGAACTAGCTGTCAGTAACTGCAAGTTTTCTCAGAGGATGTACTTTACAAGTGTTTTTCGTTTGTTTGGATATACAAGAACCTGACCACGTCTATTCTGTGTAGTATTTCTATTTATTTACATCTGATGAGTTAAACCGGTTTCATCTGATTTGTATAGTTAGTTCCACTATGTGGTATGGGCTTTGCTCATAGTTGAAGACTTACGGTGACCTATACTTGTGAATTTCTGTGTCATTTGGTCACTTATGGAAATCTGTCTCAATTCCAATCAAACTACATTACTTTGTTTTATAAGAACACCGATGATTTGCGAACACGATAAACCCCTAACCAGTATCATTTCATGAAGCACTTGCAAAAAAGTGTGTAGTATTATTACAAAGAAAATATCCTGAACAAACTGAACATAATACATCAATAGTATTCTAACACGTGATACAAAGTTTCAAGAAATTTAATCAAGTAATATGGTAGGAGGTTACAGCACACACAACTATAGAAATATTGAAAAAACCCTTCAAAGTCCAAAGAGGCTTCACATTTGTGTAAACTGGAATTTCTCACAATATGCAAAAGTTTCATTTTAAGAGAATCCATATTCGTTCAAGTAGTATCATCAGAAAACATTTCAACAACGTAACAAACATGAATTAGATTTTAACTATCTGTTAAAATTATGCCTCGTTCACACGGACATTTAATTCGAATTAAAAAAGAAGAGTGTGTGTACGCGATTAGCGAATTCAATTCGAATTAAATAAAATTGACAATGGAAATGGGGAATGTGTCAAAGAGACAACAACCCGACCAAATAAAAAAACAACAGCAAAAGGTCACCAACAGGTCTCAATGCAGCGAGAAATTCCCGCACCCGGAGACGTCCTTCAGCTGGCTCCTAAACAAATATATACTAGTTCAGTGATAATGAACGCCATACTAATTTCCAAATTGTACACAAGAAACTAAAATTAAAATAATACAAGACTAAGAAAGGCCAGAGGCTGCCGACTTGGGACAGGCGCAAAAATGCGGCGGGGTTAAACATGTTTGTGAGATCTCAACCCCCCCCCCCCCCCCGTTATACCTCTAAATGTCCATTTTTGATAAGCATGCTCTCGTGTTGTGATAACTTTTTGCACCTATTCCTCGAAAGCCAACATTATAGGTGTAAATTGTCGGTAGTACAAAGGATGTTGGCATTCAAGGAATTAACCTATACGCTGACTTATAAAAGTGTTTTAGTCTTTCATGCTGTTTAGTCTCGAGCAATGTTTGTAGGACGTTATAAATAAAAAAAGTCAAAACATTATGTGAACGGAAAATACATGGGCTTTGCATACGTGTCTCAAACCATTTAGAAAATCTATAATATGTGTGAATAATGAATATTTATATTATTTAGACTTTAATATTGTTGTTTTTTGAATATTGTATCTGCAAGTTCATCACGATTTAGAGCTTGGCATTTCGTGTAGACACATGTTTCTTGTTGAAGACTAAACATGCGGTCTTGATTTACCTATAGTGTGTTTGTCGTCTGGTTGCCGTCAAATTGAATTATATCCCTTATCTCTTATATTATGAGCTTTAAAATCAGCTTATAGGAATTCATTATTGAAAGGTTTATTTGCAATTCTATATGAATATGCCGTAATATATTTTTCGGTGTGAGCTGTACCACATACTTATATATGAACCTTATTAATTTCGATCTAAAAAAAGTTCCTAGAAAAAGATACTTTAAAAAGTCTTAATAAATTCCAATGATCACAAATCTAATCTAAATCCATTTTTTTCGTGATTCTAACATACGTTGTTCCCTTTTCTTGTTTGTTTAACTTTGTAGTAATTTGCTAGTCAGTCAGATTCGGATTCCGGGTGACATTGCGTACGCTTTGTCCTTCGATTTGAAAATACATAATTTTAGCATTATTATTTTTTTTATCTTTGCTACGCTCGATGTTTTTGCTTCCGCTGTATCAAAGCTAGCGCATTAGTCAAAATGTCCGTATAATGTACAATGTATATATACAGTAATATTTCTTTTCATGACTTGTTTATTCTTCAATATAAGCGTTGGCTATTTTTATCTGACAATTTCAAATTTGTCTAGAAAGCTCGCTGTAGTGTTCCATAAATGTCTTAGAGCTTAGTGCATCAAAGCGGCCTGGGTGGGTTTTAGACGTACCGGCAAGTTCCTGGCCCACAATAGCACAACCGTTCTTTTGATGATCATTTTTTTAAATTGCTGGGACTATCATACTAATAGCATAATAGACCCCGATAAATCAGAGCTCTACCGTTAAATAGTAATTATTATTAATATTATTATTTTATTTTTTACGCTGTCTTAATTTGTAAATAATTATTAAGTATAATATGTATAGTATATCGTCGTGTAAGTCATTTTTGGGCTATACATTGTTTGCTTTATAGTGTATTGAATAATTTTTATTGCAATCAATTTACAATTCATTACAAGGAAAACTAAAGTGGACCGTATGTCATCGCATACAAGACAGCTGATTGGTTAATATGATAGGCTGTTACGCCTACATTGATTCTGATGTCCAATCGAATACCAGCAGACTCCTGTCAGTAAAACAAATTTCAAGCCTGGATAAATTAGAGATTTATTTGTGTATTCGATATTTAAAAAATAAGTTAAACTATTAGGAAAATTCACGATTTTATACTTATGGTTTAAATATGTTCATTATGACATAATATATATATATTCACAAAGTTTTATCGCTATATGTGCAGTAATAAAGGAGAAATTCAATATTTAATGAAAAAATATTAACTACTTCCTGTAGGTCGTGACGTTTTCTCCTGGTTTTTGCATGCCGGGATTTAAAATACAATCATTAAAAGTCTTGGTTTTTAATCATATTTTAACGTAATCGTAAGCGCGCCGATGACTTATGCTTTATCTAAATAACCATCCGATAATAAGAAGATAAAACGCACAGGCGTTCAATTGTTCATATTCATGAGATAAATTTTCTATGTTAAACGTATATATTCGAATTATTTTTGTAGACAACACAAAAAGTTATAAATTTATTTTTAATTAATATATTTTCGGACTGATAAGGTGAACAAAGTAAAGTTCAATAATCTGTAAAGACAATATGTTGGTGTACTCTTATTGACCTTTTACTATCTCTGCTATGACTTGGTTGATACGATGTGTGTATTCACGGTTCTGTGGCATTACTCGTAGATGGCTTGTTGAAAGGTAAATTGTTATTTGCACTTCGGTATTTAACCACGCCTCTCGGGCACACCTTGCCAGGTGTGACTGTCTATTCGGATCAGTGAATTATGAGACAAGGGAGCTTTCAATACACATATTTAAAATATATATTCAAGTTGGTGACAAATAAAAATTGATCGCCGTGGAATTATTTAATTATGTTTGGTGCTATTATTTATTTGACTTCAAATAAGTTAATTTACTAAGAAATACACAATTTTCGGTTAAAGACGGGAAACTTAAATCATATGTCCGATTGAAATGATTTACACCTTTTGCCTTGATTGATGACTAATAAAAGGAGAACTTAGAAATTATAAATAGCTTTACCAAAGTATTTTTATTTGTCTTTATTAAGCAAATAAATGAATGAGAACACTTAGATTTAGACTTTTTAAAAGCCACGTATAAATTAATAACTGGAACTCACTGAAGATAACTCTACCGAAGCGGAATATAATATGAACAAATAAAGAAAAAATATTTTTCAACTTGAGAAGTTTTAAAAAATTGACAGCAAATTTAAGGTCTTCTTGGAATGGAATCGAAAAATTACGAATAGCTATTCTTTATCAAGTGTGAAAAACGTCAACCAAATTTAATCATAATCGGGGACGTCCTTATTAAAATTGTCTTCGTCTCACAACGTATAATACTTAATAACTATTTGACCAAAGATGTTTAAAAACAAAAGACAACGAATGTAATGTCATCTTTCCCTATTTTTGAATGTAATTATAAGTCTGTTCAACTGGCAAGAATACCCCATAAAGCGGACAAATATCTGTCAAGCAGTTTATTCTTTTAAATTTGCTGTCATTGAATATCAAGAAAGAAAATAAATCCCGAAAATGATTTGAAACTTTAATACTCAATAGCTTTCCTAGAAAATATTCACATCCCTCGGGGATTATTAGTGTACGTCCAGTTGCATATGTCGGAACAATTGTGGTGATGACGAATTTCTTTCTTTATTCGAGAACAATCTAATTGATATATAAATCTGTGATTTTACTATGTTCATAACTTCGATGAACCAAAGCAAGTTATAGATCGACCTGTATTTAAATCAAATTGGTCCTCTTCTTCTTCTTCTTCTTTTGGTATACAATAGTCTATCGAATTGGATGATTACATACTGTTGGTATACGTGGACTAGTCTATTTACAAAACTTTTACCCCAATTTGCACAAAATGAATGTTTCTTTCTTATGTTCAATGTATACATGTATATATTTCAAATACGCTGTAGTTCCGTAACTTTCTATCCGGGCGTATAAACGAATCGTCGACAAGTGCGCACATTTTTTTAATCAACATTTCTGGAATGATCCAACTATGTCCTTTACTATTGACAACGAGTAAATATTACATTTTCCCAGAGACATATAATACAATTATGTCTCTGATTTTCCCAAATTAACCCTTGGAAAAAATACGTATATTTGTATATCTTCAATTTTTTTTTTTTTTTTTGTATCATTTTTTTTTTATAAATAATATTCTTTACACCAGAAATTTTATTTAGAAACAAGCGTATGAGTTAAGTAATGACTAGTATATTATATCACTTTCGGACACGCAAGACAGAGATGTATATTATACATGCACCTGATAGTTCAAAATGGAAAGTTATAAGTTATCAGCCGTGTACACTGAAAAATACCTACAGAAGTGAAACGATGCATGAACTTGCAAGCCCGACAGGAAATCGCTTGAATACCTGGACGTGTCACCTTACACCCCTCACAATACCTTTGGAAGTAATACCTTAAGCCATGCGGGTGATCAGTGGAGCGAAGATCCTAATTTATTTGAATAAAGTATATTACTTTAAAGAATTATGAACGAATTAGATTTTCGAAAACAATTTTCACGGAACACTTATTAATGATTTGAACTTTGACTTTTTAACTAATTCCAATATTAACAGTTTAAAAATAACAGACTATATGGTTATTAAAAAAATAAGAACATTTTCCGTATCAAGTTAGTTAGTCAGATAAAACAACCGTAAGATTGACAAGATATCGACACGTAATTAAGACTACATCGGTTACTGTAGTTTTGTTTCTTTGTGGTTTATAGACATATCGTGATTTTTATTTGGGCAAGATAACAAAATGGCGGAAGTCAGACAATTGATACTCAAAATTTAAAATCGATGGTGATCTCTTATCTAGCGGAATAAAACTTTAATATTTATAAATTTGAGCATTTTTATACAGAATGGACATAATATCAATTTTTGATTTTTTTGCGAAGTTTCCCTTTAATCTTTTTTAGGTGAATTTTAAAAACTGTTTTTTTTTCACTTTCTTATAGGAAGGTATCTAAATATGAGCGTACCACATGTAACGGAATTTTACAAGCATTTTATAAATCGACTTGTGTTTTCCGGAACGTACTATTTTCAATATTTCACAGACCTCTGAAAAAATTAGATCATACAGGTTTCATCTACCATGTGCTTAAAAAGCACTATCAAATTTTATTTGTAAATTGTAATATATTAAGAATATTTTTGTATATGTACTAAATAATCTGAAATAAAACAAAACATATTTCTCTCGACCTGAATTCAATCGCAATCTGAAATAAAACAAAACATATTTCTTTCGGCATGAATTTAGTCGTAAGCAAATTTTCATATTTATTTGCAAATGACGAAAAATTCTCCTTAAACTGTGATTCATTGATATTTAATATTACTTCCATGATTAAACCGACAGACTAACTTTAAAGGACAAAATACAAGCGTGTACTACCAGCCAAGGAAATGAGTTTAATTAAAGTAACTAATCTAAGTGGTCATCGATGTGCAATATTTGACACTGGGCATTTTTTGTGGACCAATGCAATACAAGTAATGTATACTATCAATCAAAATTAAATACTTTTGAATGTAACAATATGCTACAAATTCATTTGATTCACTGAATTTTTATATTTTTTTTTTTATCTAAATAAAAATGTAATAAACTGCTCCCGTTTAATATAAATAAGAAGATGTGGTATGTGTGCCAATGAAACAACTCTCCGTCAAGTCACATGGTATAATTTAATTAGAGGTCAAAAGTACGGCCTCAACACGGATCTTTGGTCCTCATTGATCAGCAGCTATAACGGTCCCTTAAATGACAATACAATTAAAATGGAAAACAAAAGTATAATCTATAAGTACGGTCATTTCGCTACGTTATTTCGTCAATTCCGAATTGCAAGTAAGCGTCTCACTGTTTATCAAAATGAGTAGTAACACTGGTGCCTAAAAATATCTGATTCGAAACTGAAATATAAACCATTAGATTTTATCAATCGTGTCTTAACTAACGTTGTTTGATATTTTTTTCTATGATATGACTAACTCCAGTATTTATTTCGTGCTAAAAAAATAAAGATAAAAAAGATAAATGGAGTTATCGACATCGGTCTTTATATGTATATAATGGTCAATATAAACTGTCAATTATTTTTTTGAAAATATACTTATATTGTTGTTGAATTTATTTAAAAAAATAAAATGATGTTTTTTTGTAAATGTAATAATTCAACCCGGTTTAACCTTTTAAATTTTATATAAAAGATAAAACATGGAACTTCATTCATCATACGTCCATTACGTTCACGAATGGGTAACTGATATTAGAGTATAAAGCAGCATATCATTCGTTAATAAACTTCAGAAAAAAAACGCAATTTGTAATCTGTGGTTTGAATTTTTGTCAGATGTGCCACTGACATAATGGCTGTATTATGGATGAAATATTTGCCACTAGACGTTTAGTAAAACCCATTCAAATCCAAATCAAACCGCTCTATTTGATGCAAAAGAAACGTGACAGGCAGTGCTATCAGATGTATATGATCAGATTTTTTTCAGCCATCAGTGCACATGATAAATAAGTGATGCACGAAAAAAAAGGAGATTTAAGATATACGCCAATGAGACAGCAACCAAACTACGGAAATAACCGAAAGCCATCTAAAGGGAGACGTGTCGACTCCAACAAAAGACAAATATTCCAACATTATGTCTTATAAGTGATATCAATTATTTATTTCGGACAGAACTCGGACATCGTAGAGTCTATACATTTGTAACATATTTGACTTTCATGTTACGTATCGCATTGAAACATGAACGCGGACCTCGATGAGAACAAATGGATTGAAAGTTTGCAAGTTTACTATTTTATTTTTAACAGATTTACATTTCTTAAACCGTGCATCCATATTTTAATGTTTTTATTTAAATTTCTTTAATGTCACATGTATTGTTCATTCATTTGTTAAAAATTGTGAAGCATGCGACATTACTAAGAATACACACATTTAACTGAATTCGATAAAATTTGATGACAAAAAAACGATAAATAAATACAGTTTGTCTTGCTTGAGTGATTTACCTGTACAAAGCTCGGGTCTCAACGATGTTTAAAACGAATTGATGCCTGTTTGAAATAGTTTAACGGGGGCGTGGCCTAATAGTTTGACGTACATTACCAGCAACTTGATTTCAATTGATTCACCGCAAAGAAATCTATTTGACTGGCGTTAAAATGAATTGAAATCAATTGAAATGAATTAAAAATATTTTTTAACTTTTGTCAATCTCTATCAAATGACAATTAATCTCATTTAAATAGCGTTACCACGTTTTTGTCCGTTCAAGCTAAATTCGGGTTACTAGTGTTAGAATCGAAAACATATTAATCATTTAATAATGAACTTAACCGAACATTAAATATGTTTTAAAACACAACACGTTGTAACATAAATATCGGACGTTTTACATACATATATATCTTTTGGCAATACATTTATGTGCGCAGTATCGTGAGCCAACTAACTGCTGATCAAAGGACATTACTAAATCACTGTACTTCAAAGTCACACGTAGAGATGTAACATATGAACTATCTAATAGCGTAATTACACAATTTTACTTTAAAATTGTCAATGTGCATTTGCATATTATTATATAAGGAGAACGGGCGTGTCAAGGCGAAATTTACGCGTAGGGTAAATAAATGTCCACTGTATTTTATTTATTTTTTTGCACTCAAAAGGTTTAAAAGTACATTGAACTGTGATAATATGAATAAAAGAAACAAAAAAAAAGAATTTACGAAACTTGCTCTGGCCTGGTGTGTAATAATTCAGGGCACACTACCCATTCTTCTTTGTATCTTATTAATATAGCATTTATTAAACTCGATATCTACAAGCTGTATTGCTTTTGGAATGAAGAATATATATATTCAGTGACCAAATTGTTGTCTAAACTGGCCATCCTATGATTTTATAATTATTAATAAATGCTTAATTATATTTAGTTCTCCTCAAATGGTTCCATTGCACACTAACACGATATTCACCTTCACATGTATACTTATATATCTGTACAAATTTAATGCATTGAACATTTGAAAGTAAATACGATAATATTAAGAATGAATATGATGACTTTAAGAATAGATATACTAATATTAGATATCCATATAATTCAATTAAGAATAACATATACATATGATAAAATCCGAAATAAGTATAATTATACTATACGCAAATGAACAATCCTCAGTAAAGGAGGGACTTCCAGTAAAAAAGTAAATTTTGGATTGACTGGCGTAACACACAATAAATCTATGCTAGTTTCATGTAATGACTTCATTAATTAAATCAAAATATGAATACGGACAATAATTTAAAATTTTGAAAGCATGTACAAAAAATTACCTGTTAGTTTGTTCCTGTCAATCACCCATTATATGTTATGTACTATATATAGCCAGTTACATTCTGTTTTAGTGAACTTTAGTCCCCGCATTACATTACAATATAGGTATGTCTAATAAAATGTTCAATATTAATTTGTTATGATTCATGATTTATTAATCCAACAACCCAAAGACCATATACTGTACGGAACATTTCTGGACAATATTATTTTGTTGATAGATGAAGAACCTTGTGGAACAGGGGTGGATCCAGCCATTTTAAAAAGGGGGTACAACTATATGGCCCCATTCAAATGCATTGATCGGCCAAAAAGGGGGGGGGGTTCCAACCCCTGGACCCCCATCCTCTGGATCCGCCACTGTGGAATATTACCCATAAAGGAATCATTTCATTGTCGTCGATATTATAGACTTTGCTTTGGAATCAGTGTCGGATCAAAAATTTTTCATAAGTGGGGGCCCACTGGCTGCCTAAGAGGTCACGAATCAGTGATTCACTATTTAATCAACCAAATCAATGTTTTCCACCTCTAGGAATGTGAAGGATTTAAGACTAAACAATTGGTAAACTTTTTACTTCAACCTCATGAGCACGAACATGATCCAAATGAAATTTAAAAAAAATATTATAAATCACGCAGTTCAAATTTACATATAGTTGCAATTCATTTTGCTATATTAATGATTCGGCTGTCCCTTTTCGACCTTTGGTTTGACTGTATATCTTTTCACCCATATGCATGTACCATACTACTGGTTTCCGAGTAAACTGATGTAGTCAATTTATTGACATTTTTGTCAGGACAAGACAACCTAACGAGCCTCCGATACAAGAAATCAAACGCATGTGAAAGATTTTAACGTGTCGCATACAAAAGAATTGTTGATTTTAAAATATTAAATGAAAATTATAAATTTCAATGTTAACTAATGACTTTAGATATGTTGGCGTTGAATGTCCGATACGACAATGATACCAGAAGGAAATCGACAATAGATATTTGCGTTGAATGTCCGATAGTACAGCTAGTAAGGAAGCGGAACGACATAGGTACGCATATGTCACATAAAGCCTATATACTTCATCCATAAAGTTAATGGGGCATTGAAATAATTATTAATAATGATTTTTACGTCTCAAATGGCCAACTTTCAATAGAGAATGAATACATAAATAGAGAGAAAAAGATTAGACTTTTAGAATTTATTGCTACTGCTAAGCTTGAATGCTTGATTGAATATTTAAGCCAATTTATCATATCTTTAAGTACACCTATACGTGGGTAACGACTGATGTCTCTTTGGAACGTGTTGGTGTAATACAAACCCAATAACTACTACTTCAGTCGTGTATATACCGACTTGATCAGAGGCGGATTTAGAGATGTTTTCAGGGGCCCGCCCCTCTTTTTGGGGGTAAAAATTAGGTTGAATATATAGGGAATCAATGGAGCATGACTGGAGCTGGTCCCGGTAACTGGAAGGTGGGTATATGGTTAAACTTATTCCCGTTTGTCTATCCGCAGTTTAAATTTCTGTGAAACTTTCAGTGGTGGAATTCTCAGTGGAACTTTCAGAGAATCTTTAATATATAGTGGTATTGTATATCTCCTATTTTGATCCATATTATTACAGTATTTTCCAAAGCCATTTTGATTTGTCATATTTACAAATTTACGGAAGTAGATAATAATATTGTATGTATGTGCTCTCACGTACTGAGTAGTGACTGGATTTCAAATGAAACCTTCATTAAAACTTTACTACATAATGCTGCCATGTTCAATGTCTGTCTTATTTTTTTATATAAGGATTTTCTCTTACAAAAACATAGTCTATTGATCATATAAGTGGACACCATTGTTATTTGACTATGGTGGTTTTTTGTTTTCCTTTTAGTTATAAAGTTAACTGTTCCCTTGCTATGCTACTGGAGCACCTCGGGTCACGTTGACATTTTGTAGGATTGTTGCTGCTCTCTCTTGTTGATGGTCAGTCCATAGGCAATCATACCACACCTCATTTTCTTTTTAGGTAATCGTTATAATAATATGTATTTATCAAATCAAATTAAAACAAAAATATAGCTGTTATGTGCCTTTCATTTTGGCTGAAAATTTTAACATTGGAGACAGCAATTTAAACTTATGCTTTTATAATAATAAAAAACCCGTGGTTAATGATTATATAAAAAGTATTATAAACAATATATACAATAAGCTATTGGAATCTGAATTTGAACAATATTCCTTCTATGCAAAAATCACAGTTTTTACTTCTAGACATAAGTTGGGATTTTTAAAGATGGGGAAAAGGATGTATCATCTGACAGATTCTTATGACGTAATGCGATAAATAAGTATATTATACACAGAAGTAAAATTCCTTTTCTTTTCAGATTTATAAGAGGGGAGTATTGGCCATATGTAATACAATGTAGACATACCAAACACGATACTCGTGCCTAAAGTGAAACTAATAACGGGTATTATGGTACTATAGATGATCGTAATTGTATGCGTAAGGCCATGCAAACAAAAAATGATAACAGTCCGCGGTTAACCGTTAAGTACTATTCGTAATGGACACTTTAAAAAAAAACCTGATGAATGCCTTTTATCATTTCATTTTTTATGTTTTGATATGTGCACAAAATAACGCTTGGCATTTATGAAAGTTAAGTTTTCTCTCCATACTATTCACATTGCTGTTTTTAATATATTTTAAAAATACATTGGCCGATATTAGAGTCTACGGCACCATAGTTTAAGACGTATATGTTAACATTGTCTGCAATAAAAACAACAGTCTGGAATTATAATTTTCCTTTTACCTATAGTTGTTTACTTTTTACAAATTTGGATGAAGCGTTTTCTCATTGACAAACATACCATATCTTCGTCTTTAATGTAACATGTCGCAATACATAGTTATATATAACTAAATGTCATAGCTTAATATAGTACCAATTCTGTTTACTCTGACATAATTAAAGGAACAAATATATTAATTGCTCATATCAGTTAAGTTATGAAATAAATAGAAATATAGATTAAATGTATGAATTATGAAATTAGCCTATGAAGAAAGTTGTTTGAATCGCACCTGTTATCAATACAGTTATTTGCTGACCTCAAATATTGACCAATACTGTTCCCTTGATTAGTTCATTAGCACGGGGAGATTTATTGAATTTTATCAAATATTCTTAATTTCTTGACACTGGAGAAGCAGGAATTCACAGTAAAATTTAATTTGTGATTATAGTATATTGATGTGTATTGTTTGTTTTGTTGGATAAATAGACCCACGAACAAGTTATTGATATGAGACGGACCTATAGAAGACTTATAAAAATCTACAGCGCTTTAAAAATGGTAAAATAGGTACAAACAAAAATATGTCTGCGACGCTAATAAAACATATTATATACTATATATATTAAAAATTGATATATCAAGCCATAATACAAATTTAGAGTATCAAATATATCATCTAAATGAGGGAAAATATGAAGTTACTTATAGTTTTACGTATGAATATATAAAATTATAATCAAATTATTTATTCCTAATTTCAGTGACTGGCAAAGAAGTTCAGTCGACTGCGTCTACCCAAAACTATGAACCACAGTAAATTGGTTGTCTTTACTGACTGTTGCGTTTTCTTTGTTATCATTGCTGTTTTGCAATTAAAAACGACCCCACCCTTTTTTCCCTCGAACTGTGTTTGACCGCTAATGAGGTCACAGGGCTACAAAAACTTCACCCAGAAAGATAAAACAATATTGCACAAATCTTAAAATCTAAAGGACTATGGGTAATATCAATTTTTGTATCACCAAATGAAAATAATGTTACGTCATTAATTTAACTTCCATCGTTTAGATCGTTTTAAACCAACAAAACGTTTTGATGTTCGCTTTGGAAATTCAGAATATTACCCAAAATGCACTAGATTCTGAAAAAGGCGAATTGTAAGCAGAAAAGAGTTTAGTATAAATAAAGTTGAATGCATTTTTCTCCAACCAGTTTCGCAACATAGTGATAATCATCATTTTTGTTCTCCGACCGGTTTTATAACTTTAGGATATGAATAATTATAACACAGTTATGAAACCGTTTTGAAAAAATGTACTCATTTGCAGGTCTTTTAGTACATTATATGTACACAGCACTTCTTTTAGTTTTGCTTTGAATTAAGTTTAGTGCAAACTATTCTTACACTTAACATTTGTGTTGTCAGTTTGCTGACTACAGTTAATTTACAAATGAGATTAAACCTGTTGATATTTACTGCACTGTAGCATGTTGAAAAAAGCCCTAAGATTAAAACAATTGTAGTGATTTATTACTTTTGAATTCAATTAAGGTATTAATAAGTCCTCTCGACATTTTCCTTACAAGATTTGAGATGATAATAGGTTTTCCCTCGCAATAGAATAAAAATGCCATCGTGTAAATTACGGTTCAAACCAAAACTATATTAAGGGCACATTTTTTATTCACAAATTTCTTTATTTAGTTTTAATTATACAATTGAATACTAGTACAATAAATAACACGAAATGATGCCAATGACTTTTGTATTGTCTGAGAAGGGTCAAACATTTTTTTTTATGCAAATACAATGATTTAATGATTTTGAAGAAAGCAAAGTACGTCCAATGCGCATATGTCTTAATATTGCATTTGCTTTTAAAAACATATGTTTTAGAAGATATTTCTTAAAAATGATTAAGTAGAGGCATTTAAATTTTATAAATATTTAGCTTTCTGTAAAACTTCTAATAACTACCTTTATCTATCGTACAGATTGTCTTTTGAAAAGTGTGATTTCATAGTGGGTACTTCGTTATATCTATGAATTTAAATATGTCGGGGCCTTTAATAGCCGACTACATATACGGTTTGGTTTTTTTTCTCATTGTTGAAGGACGTTGGTTGCCTATGATTGATTACATCCACTTCATTTGAACTTTGGCCAGGCAATCATACCACATCTCTTTATTTTTATACATGCCACTTGTATCTCCAAAAGACGACAGCATAGTTTGGCACGACCTTGGCTATATGAGTAGACAGTATATGTATAGCCATGGTGTTCAACACAAAAAGAGGAGAGAATACCAAACAATACTTTTATTCGTGATATTGGAGTCTAATACATGAGACATATTGTATCCTCACGTTCTGAATGTTAGACTAGTTGAGCTTTTTAAACTGATATAAGCACCTCTTTATAACATTTGACATGTGACTTTATTGCTTTTTCTGATAGGATTGACGAAACATGTCACCGAAACTTGTTATAACGTTGTAATTAGTTTTTTAATGGCAGAAGACCTCAAATTCAGACATTTTCTTTTTCTTAATATATTTTAAAGAAAATCAAAAGTACTAAAAAATCGATTAAATTCTAGCACGAAACTAAATGATATTCCTCAGTATTTATCGACAAGATATTATTGTTAAATTATAAATAACAATTAGCATAAGACACAAAACCAATTGGAAAAATAAAGATTGGATCTCTTTGGGACAATGCGCGTAGTTAAAGACGAACGAGGCCCTAGAAGTCATTCGATCTGAAAGCTTTCGAAAACACTAATCCCTGCGATTATATCGTTCGCTTCGGAAATGTATATCGTACTATAATTTCTAATTGTTGAAATATTTAATGATGTTTTTCGGCTCTGGGGATTTTATCCACTTTTTTAAATGGTGCAATCAAATATTACTGATCATTTAAAAACGACTTCATCTCAAAACATAACTCTAACTCAGACAGCTTTTTATACATTTAAGTCACATCAAATTTGTAAAAAAACAGTAATAGACTTTGTACCACGACAATATGGTGATGAGTTTGTATTATTATTATCATAGTTTCAATCATTCAAACATGTTCAGTACAAATAAAAACTTTTATTTCCAAACTGAATTTGAAATATAATTAATTAACCCACAACATACCGTCTGTAATACTTTTTCTTAAAAGTCTAAAGAGTCTATAGCAACTTACCATGTAACAGTCATCTAGTCTCTCTCTGTAGAAAAAAAGTACAAAATTATTACTATTATCGCTTAATACTAATTTATTGATATAATTGGCCTATTACATGACGTTTGGAAAGGTATTATATATATACAAAAACTAACATATACGTATAAGACGCCCCTAAAGTAGGACCGATATTACGCATTAGAGTTACTCATTTTTATTTGAATTTTTAAATGCTTTTTTGTGTTATTTATATTTTAGTTTTTTGTTTAGGTTAGTGGAATATATCTATAAAGGAGGTGTCCATTAGTCTAACCAACCACGGTTTAACGAGTCGTTAATTCGGGTTCGGGTTATTTCGCCATTTATATCAAAAAGCAATAAATGCATGCATGAATAAAATCATATTTATAAATGAAATAGTAAAATAATATGATTTAGGGAACTTTAAAAGTACACTTTTAAAACACAAGTGTGAACTATGATTAATGTTATACCTAATATAAAAATGCTTTTATCGTTCTTTATACAATTTATTATTTGTCAGCCTTTTAAAATTTTGTTTAATTAATATCTTGACCTTTTTCAGCTTCACATCAGGGCTTATTTTAATAATAATCTTTATTTGTCATATAAGTAACATTATACTTGTGACATAAACAAAAGTAACAACAACAATAAAATAACTGAGTTGAACACACACATATTTATATATATACAAGTAAAACTAACTAAGAGTCCCCTGTCCTCGGCTCTGAAGACTGTTTTATAAAGGAACCTGTTTTTTTCACTTGGTTTATATTAGAAGGATTTAGTAGGATTACTAGTTTTTGTGTATCAGATAGATTTGGAAACATAGGATTATCTATAATAATTTACGTTGAAATGAACGAAAGATTTCATTATGATCCGAATAATAAAGTTGATGCGACATTGGGAAAATAATCTAACAAACAAACAGGTAATCTCCGGTTCATGTCATGAAATGTAAATAATTATTGCTACCGATTTTGAACATGGCAGTGGCGGATCCATGTGGAGGGTTCCGGAGGTTGGAACCCCCTTTTTTCGGACGATCAATGCATTTGAATAGGGATATATAGTTGGACCCCTTTCGTCCTGGGTTTAGAACTCCCCTATTTAGAATGGGTAGATCCGCACCTGCATGGGGATGTGGGAACATGGATAGAAAACTTTAAATGAAAACTTTGACGACCGAACATCCAACACATACAGCTTTCGTCTGGCTAATTATACCATATTGCTCTCAGTACATGCGTTTTGTTTGAAACATAATCTTTATTTAACTATCGCTTACGAAGATACATGCAAAAATACTAGCATATTTTCTTTTATTACCTTGTTCTGCTGAGAATCAAGCAAAACAAAAGACAGCGGCATGTGATTTAATTACGCAAAGGAACGGAAACCATCATTGTATTTCTATATAAACAGTTGTAATTGTAAATCAGTTTAAAAGAAAGATAATAAAAAAATAGAAGAATGAATTATAAAAAAATGACGATCATGTATAAATATATTTTAGATTAATAATTTAGTAGAAATACTTAAAAAATGTATTGTCTGTCTACAGTTTATATGCATGTGAAGCAAAATGATAGCAAGCGTTAAAACATTACCGGATTATAAATCACAAAAAGTTCCCGATATTTTCGGTTTAAAAAGTAAAATAATCTCCCACTTACCATAGTCGTTCTGACAAGATTCCATTAAATTATTTGTCAAATGATTATCTCCTCGATTTCTAACCTTTATAACTTTAATATGGAAATTATTGTATAATTCCGAGTGGCAAATTTCATAAGTGTTCACTAGGGTGAAAAAGATATCTTATCTTCTTTTTCCGGAAAAATGAACATATTGCTCCCAATGCGATCAAAAATTAGAATAGTAAGAAATTATCAGTGAAATCAATGCCAATTGGTAAGAGAGGTTTGATGGTGGTTTTATTGATATATTACCGTTATTAACCTCTCGTCAGCACAAGATTAGAAAGGAAACCAATTTGTAATAAATTAATGTATAAATCTTATGATTATTGTTTTGTAGTCGCAGTTTGATGATACCCATGTAATACAGGGGTTGGTATATGGCGTGTGTTGGGTTGTTTACTCAATTTGATGATACCCATGTAATACAGTGGTTGGTATATTGCGTATGTTGGTCCAGGGTTGTTTACTCAATTTGATGATACCTATGTAATACAGTGGTTGGTATATTGTGTATGTTGGTCCAGGGTTGTTTACTCAATTTGATGATACCCATGTAATACAGGGGTTGGTATATTGTGTATGTTGGGTTGTTTACTCAATTTGATGATACCCATGTAATACAGTGGTCGGTATATTGCGTATGTTGGTCCAGGGTTGTTTACTCAATTTGATGATACCTATGTAATACAGTGGTTGGTATATTGCGTATGTTGGTCCAGGGTTGTTTACTCAATTTGATGATACCTATGTAATACAGTGGTTGGTATATTGCGTATGTTGGTCCAGGGTTGTTTACTCAATTTGATGATACCTATGTAATACAGTGGTTGGTATATTGCGTATGTTGGTCCAGGGTTGTTTACTCAATTTGATGATACCTATGTAATACAGTGGTTGGTATATTGTGTATGTTGGGCCAGGGTTGTTTACTCAGTTTAGGGGTAACCGCATTGCACAGACATATGACTAGAAAATGAATGTCTGTACTAAATATAAAGGTCAAGAAGTCTAATAAGTAAAATACAACTTTTTTAGATGAGGAACTGCAAAATGAAAGGGACTTTTATTTAGAAAATTGTTTCTTCCAAACTGTCTGTCATGGGTTTGTTGCATCATGTATGTACACCACATATCCTTTCTTACACCAAGTATATTATAGGATACATATATAAGCTTTTTTTATACAGATTATGTTCCGTTTTTTAACACATTCTTTCTGATAGGGAGTTTTATATTTGGAACAGTTAAAAAGTATTCGGTTACTAGTAATTGAACCACATTTAGGTAAAAAATACTTCTACAAGACACATTATTTGATGAAGTTAAACAGTTTTAAAATAGAATTCGTTTGATATTGCCAACTCGAAACAAATTATGAAATCTTTATATTTTTCTTCGTTTATTATCATAATAGCAATGGATAGTTAATGAATAGGGTGGTGTTTTGAAAAGAAAAATTGCATTTTAAAATGTTACTAAGAAAAAAAATATAATTCATATATTTGAATGACAATATTATAAGAGTCGACAAACAAACTGTAAAATTAAATTTGGAATGACTGGAATCTTCAGATTGGCACAGAGCAAAACAAAAATCCAACTAACATAAAAACGAAATGCACTAAGTACTGATTAAAGAGTGATCTAAGTTACTGAAAACTGTAATTAAAATAAGAAGACTAAAGATCAAATCAATCCCGTCGAAGTTGCTGTACAATATTTAACAATGAACAAAAGCTTTACAGCATATAGTTAGCTAGAATATACCCGAAATGACATGTGCAATTAACGGCTTGATTCATGTACAAAAACAACAAACAAAAATTAAATGTAGTATCCACCAACAAACGACATCCACTGAACTACATCCTCCCAACCATAAGAGAGGGATGTGGCAGGGTCATACTAGTTCAAAGCAATTAAATCTCAAAATATCAATCAGTGCACATCCAACGGGTTTAGTGTAAAGCGCCATAAAAAAAAAACCAAGATAAGCACTACCGTGTTAATATAAAACAAAATACAATGCAGTTGATCATTATATCTTCTTATTGCGTTATACTTTCATGCATAAAGGGAATTACGAATTTTCGTTCTTTATGTTGTTTTTCTTAGCTTTGTTCGTAAAATCAGACACGTTTTAAATGTCTTCTTTCCTGATTTGTTATAATTCAAAACCACGAAGACTTTATATAAATCATTGATTTATACTATACTATTTTGTAAAACAATACATTAATGTATCATATATTTCATTTGTCATTAAAATTTAAATTTAAGTATCAAATTTTGTCTTTTATTTTTCCATTATCAAATTGAATATCTACCGTTTCAATATAAAAGGCAGATCAAAGCGACGATAAATAGAAGTTCGAAATGACACGAAGCGAACTGAAAAAAATATTACCTTAAACTGTCTCTTGCCGTTTTTCTAACTCTTTGTAGCTGTGTTGGATTTAAGAGTAAATGCCGTTTTATTTTCAATGGCGTACGATTCTACAGAAAAGCCTTATAGAATATCAGTATTCTGTTACGAGAAATCGATATGTTATTTGCAAAATGATATAGAAATTATGAATTTTTAATACAAATATACTTTATAGATATATGTGCAACATAACAACTTAAGTCAGAATGACAAACTCCTCTTATTAAAGTTAAACTATTTCCATAGTTTTCTCATCGTTTGGTCAAGGAGTGTGTCTGCTTCCTGTTGAAAAATTACACAGGAATGGATGCATTGTCGTTTAATAGATATAAGAAGATGTGGTATGAGTGATAGTAAGACAACTCTCATGTATGAGTGCCAATGAGACAGCTCTCTATCCAGGTCACAATTTTTAAAAATAAACCATTACAGGTCAAAGTACGGTCTACAACATGAAACCCTGGCTCACACCGAATAGCAAGCTATAAAGGGCTCTTTTATACTTTTTTCCTCTTAAAATGATTAAGTGATCAACGACCAGTGGCAAGTATTTCATGCATGTTCAAGACGAAAACATACTCCATTTTGTATTAGACTGGCGAGCAATTTGACATGGCGCTGATTAATGAGGATTAATGCAGGAAGATGGTAGAATTTTGAGATATTTCACGAAGCATCATACCTTAGATTTGTAAATTCAATACAACAAAGTGCTGATAGTCATAAAATAGGGATATAACACCGGTCATTGAAAATATCACTTTAAAATTGTTTACTTGAAGTCAGATGCCAGTGCCAGTCTTCATTTTAGTTGAGGGTGCACAAAATGATAATAGTAAACTTCATTATGTACCAAAACACGAGAAATAGCTGGGGTATAAAAGTATTGTCATGTCTGTATTTCTCCCATCCAGGAAAATAAACCTTTGGTAAAGCGGGAGGTTCATACATTTGAATGTTTATTTTCAATCTACACAGATACAACTTTCTAAATGTTAAATTATAAAAGAATTTTAACGTGACAAGACCAGACCGGTGTACGCTCTGGAAATAGGTTTTTTTTTGGAATTGTAACGCGATATGGACTATGGAAAAAAAACGAAAATATTAGTCACCCGAATGGTCTTTGGATTTTGTATGTATTTGGTGTTCTTTTTTAATTTCTTATGTCAATATCAGCAAAGTTTAACATTTTGTTTCCCAGTTTCAAAAGATTCTATTAAAATCATCTTGAAAAATTGAAAATACAGCATTCATGTATTTGCATGTATATTTCTAATACCACAGTTTAACAGTTGCGTGTATATTTCTAATATCACAGATTTACTAATACTTTCTTTACACTGTACGAATTAGTGTTCAGAAATAACTCAAAGAAGAGTTACTTTACTATTATACTCACATCATCTATCTGTTTTGTCGGTGTTTTCATTGAATAATGTTGAAAATAAGACGGCTATAACAAAATAGCAATACAAATTCGTAATTCATTATTGCGACTAAAATCCAAGACGAAAACAACACTGCCAAATACAACACGGTAAAAAAAAATACGAAACAACACGGTAAAAAACAATACGAAACAACACGGTCAAAAACAACTCCAAAAAACTTTCAAACATTCAAACACCTGCAGTTCGCTATATGTAAATCACGTACCTGTTTTAAAGTGTTTTTTTTTTGTTTTTTTTTTGTTTCTTGTTTGGAAAAACTACTATATATCAATACATGGTGTCTAATACAATCAAACGATGTATAAAACTATGACAAAAAACAACCCGGGTCCCTTTTTGTTTAACCCACAAGCTCAATATTGAATCCAAAACAGTGACCTGCTTTTGTTTACATAAACTCATCATAGTTACACGGATAAAAAGTTATGTACATCAGATGCCAGTTACGTCTACAAAAGATACATCCACGTTCTTTCTTTTATTGCGAAGGTTGCAATCTAATACCGCATTATCTAATTTAGAATTTATCAAAATATATCTCATAAAAAAGTCCGTTGGCGAATCGCTGATTTCCTGGTGGATGGTATTTACAAATAAAATCTCTACAAAAAATTGACGTCGAGTAAAGCAATACCGCTCTATAACCACGTGTGACTATCATTGAACTACGGGAACTTATAAAATAACGATAAAATTATCTGTTTTGGGGAATGAACAATAGTTGGTAGATAATTTTGCACACTTAACTGTAAAGTAATTTAGCCGTCTACATAAAAGTTCTCACTGTAGTGAAAACAATGCAGAAGTATGCTCAATATATATCGTGATTTCCGTTTATTCTTTTTAACCGTATTTTTTCGAGGAAAACAAGAATATGTCAATTGTTTAGAATTTATCTTTGAGTTCGCTATTTTCCTGTACCAAGTCAGGAATATGACAGTTCTTGTCAATTTGTTTTTGATGCGTTTTGTTATTTGATTTTGCCATATGATAATGGACTTTCCGAACTGATTTTCCTCTAAGTTCAGTATTTTTGTGATTTTACTTTTTGTTATACTTTTTCCTTTTCTGTATTATATTCGCCAATGGATTTATATAAATAATTTTACATTTTCAACATCACTTCGTTAATTGGACCGAAATCCATAGATCTGGCAAATGCCATTTTAGTTTACGATGTAATTGTTAAACGGTTTTCAACCTACAAAACTAGGCAGAAAAGTGCCATGTATAATTTTTTTAATAAGAATACGGTTTTAACATTTTGTAACTATATGTAGGATGAAACAACCGTCAAGTATCCTCTAAATGTGACACTCCTTTTATGTATGTCATCCGTTTTTATATAAATATCTTATTAAAACAAATAATTTACTCACTTTTAGAAATCCAATTATTGCATGGTTCTTAGTATTCCGAGAGTACTATAAAAGTTTTCAAGAGTCAAATATGAAGACTGTTAAATGCCAGCTATGCCTGTACGTATACAAACACTATTGACATTTGTCTTATCACCTGATATTTTTAAAAATTTCAATAAAATTAGACAGCCATGCCCTTATGTAATACAGTCCTTCTGTTTGTTGAATTATATGTGTACTTTATATTAAAAGTACCAATCAACTATTAATGGTGCAGTTGGTTTTCAAGAACAATTAAATACTTGTCCCTTGTTCATTTCATTGCAAATAGAATTTAATTAGAAATTATTATATATTGGACAATAAACTTATTGCTCTCTGAATGATTTTATGATTTTGATGTTTATTCAACAGATGGGTATGTTTATCAGGAATTATAAAATTTGAGTGTTTTAGGAACGGTTACGATAATAAAACCGGAGTATATACGGTTCAAAGAATGAAAGGGAAGGTCCCATTCATAATGAAATATTCATATCTTTCACTATTTCCTGCAACGATAACAGAATAGGATATTGGTAATCGTATCCTTTTCATTTCAGGAAACCGTGTTGAGATCGTCGTTATTTGTTAAAAACAATACAACTATAGAGCCAATTAGAATTCGCTTTGATTGTGATAATCTGACATTTTCACTACATTAATCTAAACATTTACAATTAGCGAGTACCATCAGCGAAGAAGTTATCATTTTCAATAATTATCGCTCAATTATTTGATGTATTTGTATATTATGAGATATTACGTTTCAACAGGTGGCAGCAATACAATAACAAAGGAATCAGCAAAGCAAATATAATTATATGTCAAATATCAAAATAAGGGGAAACCAAACACAATCATCGAACACACCGAAAAGAGTAAAACAACACCAGGACATACAAACAAACAATAGTTCACAAAAAAAAACATACAGAAAAATAAAACTTCAGCTACAAAAACATAAAAACAAATACGTTTTTGTCCAATGGTGACCCCATTGGGTCGCTTATACGTGGTTAACATATGGTCATTATATGCCAAGAGTATAATTACAAAAATACAGAACTTCGAGGAAAATTCTAAATAGAAAATCCCTACGCAAATTTCAAATTCAAAAGCTTTTTGAATTTTCTTCGGAGTTCAGTATTTTTGTGATTTTACTTTTTACATCTTAACCTTAATAATTTGCATATTTTTTTTTCAACATTAAGAAATACAACAAAATACAATTATTTTTCAATTCTCGAACCCAAGCTTTATAACTTCCTTGTAAGGAAAGGCTACAAAATTGGTGTTAGAACTATTAATGTTCTTTGATATTCACTCCCTTATATAACTCGTTCAATTACTTTATTCGACCATTCCACATCAAACGTAATTGTGTATATTGTAATATAACAAGTTATTCGTATCATCATGAGCGTTATAAATGGCTGGACTATAGACATAGGTGTCGTTCAATAATAAAATTGTAACCATCTCTCATCCTCTTGTCATTTATATAAAATATATTGACAAGCGACAATTACCATTGTCTTAGAAAAACCAAAATTGAGCCCAATATTGCGAACAAATAGATTTCAGTGTAATAAACGACACCTCAAACACGGCGATGTCAGTTATAATCAATGTATTCGACAGATAGACAGTATGAATATAACGACACTAACACATCAATTATGTCTCCGTCAAGATATAGCTGATTTCTGTTGACTTTCTTCCAAAGATATGTATTTCATAGGACCCAATTGAGACGTGCGTTAGTAGGAATGTTTTACAAAAGTTCTAAAAATGAACCAAACCAAAATTAAAATTTGTATGACTACTATAGCCCTGCAATCTAGGTTTTTTCTTCTTCTAATTTTAAACATTCACTCGTCAAAAAATGAAAACAACTGAAATAAAAGCAGACATATGTTAGCATCTGTGTGACATACACTCACCAGTTCAAAATCAAAGCAAATGATGTTATAAACATCAACGTACGATTTTGATTTGTCATTACAAAACATCAAGTTTTGGTTCGTCTACATTCAGTTCAGCCTACCCAAATATTGAATATTGGGTAATATTGCACATCAATAAACGGTCCACATTACACACATGATAAATACATATGAACTAAATAAAGCAGTACTGTTGTGCCCCTTTGATATATAATTGATGCATATATGTTTATTTTTCTGTATCTTTTCTGTCTATAAAATATCAAATGATTCGAAACCCTAAGGTTGTTGTACCACAGGTATATTTTACCTTATTTGGCAAAATCTGTTTGAACTTGTGGATGTTAATGCTTTTTGTTTTTGATTTGACATTTCAACTGTCTTTATTCGAGCTTCACACATTTGTCTCATGTAGAGGAAACACGCGTCTGGCGTACACAATTATCTTTTATCAATTGTGTTTTTGTCCTAGGCCCCAGAGTTATTGGTGTTAGTTTATATTACACAATGTGGACGGTATGCTAGTGTTTTGTATTATGTTTGCCTTAATAGAACAGAAAAATAGTTCAATTTCAGAGCAATTGATGTCATCCTTGCCTGCATCGTTAATGTTCGTGTTGCTAAATAACCAACGTTCTTTAAGGAATGACTGTCATATTTTTTCTGCCTATGAAGAAATAACATAAAAAATAGGGTGCACACTGAATAACGTGCGTGGCAATAGAATTGTGCCATTTTTTCTAGGGATAGAAGAGTGCCATTTTTGTTTTTTGTTCTTTAATTTAAAGTTTCGGATTGCTACCTTGGTAAAAATCATACAATCATTCATAGACAAAAATGTTACTAAAATCAAATCGGTTAATTCACGAATATTATATCCCATTACATTCAAAGAGAGAATATTGCAGAGAGTTAATCAAAGAAACACTACTGATGTATTTTAATCAATCTACAGAAGTTAATTGGTCTATTATAGATCAGTTCAGTAGTGCCAACTAGATGATTTCAAGAATTGTCGACAGTCAATAGCGTTAGTTGATTCATATATTGCCTATATACAATGTACATACATTGAAGTGGAACAGAATAATTCAATAAACACATATATACCCGAATATACAGTTAAATAAAGGCAACAGTAGTATACCGCTGTTCAAAACTCGTAAATCTATGGGAAAAAAAACAAAATTTTGGTAACAAACTAAAACTGAGGGAAACGCATTAAATATAAAAGGAGAACAACGACACAACCTTAAAATGTAACACACACAAAAAAACGGAGTAAGCATTAGACAAAATCCGATGAGAATAACAAATATAACAAATATTTTCGATAAACTTACTTTTTATACATCTTTAAAAAAAACATTTAAACATTAAAGAATTTTTACAGGGTATATATTTCCTTAGCAATAGTTATTAAAAGTACCAGGATCATAATTTAATACGCCAGATGTGCGTTTCGTCTTCATAAGAGTCATTAGTGACGCTCAGTTCTAAAAAGTTATAAAGCAAAACAAGTACAAAGTTGGAGAGCTTAGAAGACCCAAGATTCTAAAAAGGTGTGCCAAATATGGCTAAGATAATTTATTCCTGGAATAAGAAAATCCTTAGTTTTACTATTTTTTTTTCTTTAACAGAAAATTTTCTAAAATGAGCAATATTAGACCTAACCTTTCATCATTTGATTTATTTCCAATGTTGTTCAGTTTTGTAATTGATGTGGTCCTCAACATATTTTTATTTGAGTATTACTCTTGTGATCTGTTTAAACGAAAAGCGCATATAAAACACGCAATAAGAAACCACATTAGTTTCAGGTAAGATGAATATTACGAGTTTATAAATTTGAGTATGTGATTGTCTCCAGTCGTGATGTTCTAATTCAGTGGTTATGTGTAAGTACTATAAATGCAGAAAACCCTTTTGAAATAAAGCTATTGTATATTCCATGATATATAAAGAACATTAATATGTATACATTTGTTTTAAATACGGAAATTCGTTCTTTTCTTATCTTTTGGAATATTTGACAAATTACAGCAATTCCTTCTTGACATTTGAACGGAAATTTATTATTATTTACTTTGATGTTGAGAAAAATAATCATGTGAAATAAAATTAACTATAATCGATCAATTGATTCTTGTTTAAATAACGTCAAAAGTTTAACCGTTTGAACAATACTCTCTCTGTTTTATAAACCAAGTAATGAGTGGACAATTTATTTCTACCTAATTTGTGTGATAGACTCTTCATATTGCCAATAAAATCAATTTTAAATTAATTTATTTTTCTTGATTTTCAGACCAGTTTCCTGTTGCATCCCACTAATATAAATATGTACGTGTATAAAATACATTTAGAAGTATATGAACGTGTCAATAATAGTATCTGACCCTATTTAAATCAATAGAATAAATATTTCAGCTAATTAAAGATTCTTAAATTACACTCATGCTGTTTTACATGAGTATTTGAACGTTGTACATTTAATTCCGATGAATATTGAAAAATACAATGATCCTTTCGGATCTATTAAATAAATAACAAATACTTGTTTAAAATGCATTAAGAGTCATGTATCATATCAGAAATAATTAAAATAAACCAATTGGTAACTTCTTAAACGGTCATAATAATTGCATACGGTTTATTACTAAAATATCGGATAATGCTGAACTTGCAAATATGTGTTTTTCCATCTACTTCCGTCAAAGAGTAGTACATCCCTGAAACATGCTGGTCTCACTGAGATAGTTGTTGTTCTTAAAACAAATTCAGTGCATAAGAACTGTTATATCGTTTAAGAAAAGAAAATTCAAGCAAGAATTGCACATTAAGGGAATTCATATGCCGAATAACATATAGTGGCATGGATAAAAGACAAATCGCCAGAAAGATAATACATAGTATGGTCTAAAGACAGAGGAAACAACTTACTAAATATGACATATACAACTTAACATTTAGCAATACATACAACCCAGTTGAGGTCAGGGTACGTATGAAACATGCAGAAGATAGAAATTAATGTAGACCAAACCAATTACATTCAAGTAGCATTAAACGTGTCTGGTCGTGTGTAGTTTTTATTTTAGTAAAAATAATTTGAAATTGAAACAGAAACTGTACTGTAAACACACACAATCTCTCAATGTGTAAACACATGAAATTGGTAATTCTAATGCAATTAGTTTGTAACGATAATTTTCATTGGACGTTGACAAATATTTTGAGGGGTTAGATTCCACGTTCTACCAGTCCGTAACTAAGAAAGCCACCATTTTGAATTCCGATTCTTTTGGGGTATATATTTTCTAAAAAAATAAACAAAATTGTCACATTTTGAGCCTCAAAATCTTCTTTTTGTCTATATTGAAACCATTCTGAAGCATACGAAAAGTAAAAATACGTTTAGTATTCATGTTTGACATCCAGAGTAGCCTATACATATGACGTCACATTGTTTAGATGCTAAAGACGATGCAACAGTTTCGCGGACTTTTTTATTTAGGGCATTTTTAAGCCAAAATATTTATTAAATGAAATTTAATTTAATATGTGGCATTAGAATGGAGATAACTGTATTGTATTTTAAGCTTGGCCTTCGTAAAACTTGATTTTACTGTCGCAAATATCCGTTTACCTATCTCCGCTCCGCGTCGCTAGGTAAACTCAATTTGCGACAGTAAAATCTACGTTTTACGAAGGCCAAGCTTAAAATAAAATACAATTATCTCCTAAATTGGATAAATGATATAACAAGAATATCCTTTACGACAAAAAAACCCCGATCTGAATGTTGGTGGTTCTGTGATTTAGGGTGCTGAATACCAGATGCGCATTTAGTCGTCATAAGACATATCAGTGTGGCTCAAATCAAAATATTTAAACAAAGAAAAGGGCTTAATAACTTTAAAAACGAAAATTCCGTGAATTCCGCGGTATAGGAGCATGAACAAGCCAAACATTTATAAATAGTATAGAACCATATATCTTGGTTTTACACCTTCTACTTGTAATTCATGCTTATAGGATTCTTTAACTGATTTTGTGTAAAAACATTTCAAATCAATCATAATACAGTGTAATGAACTAAAGTTAAAAACCAATAAAAGTGACAACTTAATTACAGTAAATTATTTCCATTCAACATGCAACGACAGAAAAATCAGGCATAAAAACTTTAACAAATGAATGGCTCTTTTTTACAAACAATGTTAGACATATCTCATATGGTTGTACCAAACACTTTCACTAAAATTATAGAAACAAAATAAGACTACATAAGGACCTCCGTGATCATCCTCCACCCTCTACCATATCGATTTGTGGTGGGATTTGTTTGCCGAGTATCAAGTTTTCTATGTAGTCTTTCGTAGCTTTGTCTTTTCGTCGTGTTTGTCATGTATTGATAATACCGTTTTCATTCTTTTATTTACATTGTACATGTACCTTTTTATTGTAATTTTATGGTATACCAAACTTCTTACTAAATATCACAAAGTAAAATATATTAGAAACGAAATCAAACTTCAATATGAAATCATAAAAAAAAATATTATGTATGACAAACACTGATTTTGTGCAATATACATTCAGATTAAGTCGAACTGGTTCCTCTTATCAGAAATTCATTTGCTGGAATGAACAACGTCGGAATGAAAAATATGTAACCATAAAAGTAGTCTTTTGTTTTTAAAGGTCAATCACGAGTTTACAAACATCTCCTATTTTTATTTTGATAGGATATATAGCGATGAGTATGATATCGGTTTCCGAGAAAAAAAATATGGGATACACATGGTACTTTGATGATCATTTATCTGAATGTATACATTCAAAATATCGCACCTCTATATAATTTGATCGATAAATATATATATTTCAAAAAGTAAATTCACAAAAATACTGAACTCTAAGGAAAATTCAAAACGGAAAGTGCCTAATCAAATGGCAAAATTAAAAAAAAATAAAGCTTAAACACATAAAACGAATGGACAATAACAGTCATATTCCTGACTGGATTTTCGTTGCATTTTAGTGTTTCTGTAATTCCGTTGTTTTTCTCTTTTAGTTGATGTGTTTCCTTCGGATTTAGTTTGTAAGCCATATATGTTTTTGTGTTATCGATGTATGACTATTTAACATAGGAATACTACAATTAACAGGTTTTTTATTGTGAGAATGGAAATATCAATTTTCCAAATAAAACATCTTGGAAAAATATAAGTGGCACATAGATATAAATTGAAGGATAATGAAGATACACTAAAGTTGACCTCATACAGCTTTCAAAAATTGTTGCTGTTGTAATAACTGCAGTCTCTTCAGTCTTTTTATACAATTTGAGTCCTATATAACAATTCATATTCCCATTTATGTAACAGAATTTGATCAATTGAAATGAATTATAATAGTTTGTAATGTTTAAATGTTTAACAGAAAATTTTAAAAGATTTGATATGCTTTAATCACATACAAACAAAAACTATAACTGGATTTCAATAAGAGTCTAAATCATTAATTTTCTTTGTACATGTAGTGATTTGTCGGTTCTTGTTAATTTCTTTTGTCTTTTTACCAATAGTAATGATACTTCTGTCTAATTGAGATTCAAAATTCCTTTCTTTTCAAGTTAGTGAAATAAATACACGTTCAAATAGTGCTTTGAATTTTAAAAATTGTATGCGATGATCGAAAAATCATTACCAAAGGAATTCTTGATTATAAACGGGCATACTTTCAAAGCACAAAAAGAATCTCCATAGACTAGCTCTATCGGTATACAAGGTTTTTATACAGCATACATTTAAGTACCAGTTCGCACGTGAATTTGCTTCATAACTCTCATTCGTACCATTACATTTGTTCAAAAATGTATCGGCTGAACTGGTATCAAATCCGAATTAGGACACAAAGCTTTGTCATTCTAAATCTGTAAGTGAAGAAAAATAGAAACTAATTTCATTTGTGAAAGGTTAAGGTTTCGACCCTTACTGTACTGATATTCCATTTTCCTTTGTGTTAGCAAGCAATCAATTGTTGAGTCAGTGTATCAACACATCCAGTATACAATTGTCTGGATTTTCTATTGCTCTATTTTATATAGATATAAAACCAAAAGCACCGACAAAGGCATGTGTAAAACTCCAATACATAATTACGATTGTCGTTTTTTTTTCGTAATCCAACACAAATAATACCAATGCAACGAAGTAGAAATGTAACCAAGCATATACAAAGCAGTAACGTTTTATCATTTGTACCAAAACACTTCCCCTTTAAAAGACGTTTGCTTTAATTTAATCTATCATTCCGGCTTTTTTTCTTGGCAATTTATGATACAAAATTATTTTATGTATAATAAAACATCTTTTTTTTTTAAATAATAATAAAAAAAAATAACGTTTTCAAAGCACCTGTATTCGTCATGTTGTGAAGTAAGCAATGGTTACACTTTATGCGTAAAGAAATACGTGCTCTGATAGACAAGAGGGTGCATATAAACCCACAAAAAACAAATAAAACCACAATTATATAAGGTGTTATCAGCTTGACAAACCCATTGATATCTTCTATTTTTAACCTCAATTCAAATTATTTACAGCAAAATACTTGAATAAACAAACGAAGTAATAAAACTCACTTAGATATCGACATGATTAAGACATATATTTAATTCAGTTAAAGTGTAATATAACACAACTATCAATTCATTCCCTTCAATTTTTACGAAACGTAAATTAACTTGGAATATTTTATAATGAAAATTTGCACACAAAAAAATGAAAATAAATCTTGTTCATTGAAGAAAATCACATACCTGTACACTTAGCATGTGATCATCGTCTCAATATTTGGTAATTAAAACTCAGATCATAAATGGTCATAATTCCTATACGTTTATTTCTCATGATAAATGTCTAACTTGACGTGTACGGTCCATTTTACGCTAATTAAAATATTTCTATCAACTATTTAACCATCACATCAATATTTTGTTTGTAGAATTGATCTATTGTTTTTCCGTCATCTTGAAGATTGTTTCATTTCTGTCTACAGTAACTGGGACTTCATAATCACAGCCTAATACATAACGATCAAATATTGAGATTTTCTTCCCAAATTTACTCAATACACTTTTTACAGATTTCAGGCACCGTTATTTGCATGCTAGTCAAATTTCCTTACAATGATTATAGTGTTTATTAATAATCACATCTTACGTCAAATTGATGCACAATATATGAAATTTGTCTCGGAAGTAGTTCCATAAATAAATCTGTTCGATTATTTCTTTTTTACTTTATTCACAAACGAACTTAATATTCTTTAATTCCATTTTTATAGTATATTCAAAAGAATTATAAATACTCAAATCAATATAGCAACAAATATTTTTAATTTATTTTTCTTAATTTTAAACTTTGACTTTATTCTTATATGCCATTTCTCGTTTATGAACTGCCAGTGGCAAAACTTGTCGCTGAAAGGCATCATTTAAATAGAACAGAGATCTTATTTCAAATATTCAATGTAGATGCACATGAAACACAGAAACATATAACAACATATCATATTTGAATGAAAGTTTTCTAAAGGCTATACAACAAATTTAGCTGTCACGGTACATGCATCTTATTTTGATCTTAACTTTTAACGGTTGCATGCATTATTGCCACAAGATCATTTACCAAAGTAATCCGATCTATTTAAGGACTATCGTATGTGATTTGTTTCTGTTTTCTCCTATCAAATTTTATTCATTCTTACAATAGAAAGGAAATGTTTGCACATTTTAAAGTAAATATGTAAATGAGTTTATCGTTTGTTCACTCTTGGATGGAGAATTTTCTCGTTGACACTCATGCCACAGCTTCATATATATATTGAAAAACTGATATCAGGAAAATTTGATGAAGTTTGTGGTTGTTTCTGATATTCATTCCTTATTAGAGAAACGAACAAAGCAATAAAACAAATACAAAGAAAACAATCAATGAACATGCTGGTACAGCAGAACGCTTTAAAGTTTCAATCGTCACTTTAGAAATATATTCTATCTGCAACATAAGGAGAACTAACAAAGCAACGTCAGGTAAAAACGAGTTGTCATGTAAACTTATTTAGATTTCTTAAAAGTCATAAAAAACGAAAAAAATAAATAGAAATTTAAAACTGTAATGATACAAAAGTTCATTTTCTATTTAACATAAACATGAAATATATGAACAAATGATCTGAAAACGTGATGTGTGCGTAAAATCCTACCAACTTTAAGATTAGCACCAAATATTAAGAATGATACATAATTGCATGCATGTTAAATCCACAAAATAGTAAAACGGATAACAGGAAACCACAATAATACGGTAAATTACAAAACACAACATCCAACATTCGCCTCATCCAAAAACAAAAGTCAGACGTGCAAAAAAAAAAAAAAAAAAAAAAAAAAAAATAACAACGTCACAACATGTTTTCAAACTAAAAATAGACAGGCACGATCTGAAATAGCATCATAAGATGGTATAACATATATTGTGGCCTTTTCCGTTTTTTTAAACAATATAATGTGCAACACAATAGATTCGAAGGTCTGCATCATCAGTTTAGAATAACATTGGTTCTTACTGACGTCATATCAACCATAGACAATAAAGCAACACAAACAGTGTAAATTTTAATTCTCAGTCTAGTCATATTTCACGTTGGGCCAATACTAAACTTGAAAACTCATTATTTAGCATTCACACAAATAGCGTTACATACTCTGAATTATTCATTCAAATATCGTGTACGAAATTAACCACGTGACCTTGTGATAGACTTCTGTATTGAGAAAACAATTAGGAATCGGATAATAAATAACAAATAGCACTGTGAGATATTGAAAGCTATTAACAGTAACAGAAAGTACTATAAACTATATAGTCAGGATGTTTTATATTGATGGGATTTAAGCTTACGACATATTAGAAAACCACTTAAAATCAAGTTGATTTGCTATACTTGACTGAATGAAAACTGTATATTTGATATTGTAATAATAATAAGAAGAATGTAAATATCAAAAGTAGTGACGAAGTGTTTTAAAACTAATCAAGCTGTTGCAAGAAACTTCTAACTTTAGTATTCGAATACAATTTAGACAAAAGTACGAAAATAGAGAGTGGAAAATAAAAGATTCGAACGTTTCCGAGAAAGACAGACAATACCAATTACAAAGGAATAGACAAACAAACAAAGTTCTTCATCAATCCATCGGTAGATATTTCGAAGACTATTTCTGTGACTATGTTCATGATGGTATCAGTCAGAGATTCTCTCTTACAACAACAAACATTGTATTCCGATTTGTTTGATTTTCTTAGTAATATCCATTGAAAAGTGGTGACATCATCTTGAAAACTTCAAATATTCGATGGAAGGTCGTTATAAATAACCAGAATATTGATCCGATGTCCTAAATAAAACAAAATAAAGCAAATAACGTACACCACAAGGAATGAAAATTTAAAATATTCACCTTCCAAAACGGTCGAGACATTTTTGTATTGAACAGGATTAAAGATATAATGTGCACGCGTTCAGTTCTTGCTTGATACTTGTCCACAGATTAAAACATGCAAACTTTAAAGTTTCTCACAACGGAAAAAGAACGAGCTGCTCTCTTAGGGACATGAATGAAGCCTTGGTTGTCCGATCGTGTCCGTGGTTTTTTTTATCCTTTGTTAGTTTTAATTTCTGCTTTGTGTTTGTTATCAAAAGGCTTGTCTGTCCTTGTTTAATATATGGTGTCTGATTGACCCTCATATATTCAAACTGTCCTTATGATTAATGTGATGTATCAAGCGTGGAGCAATTTTCGCTATTTGTTTTAATGTTATTTTTTTCAATTTGTTAGCTCAACTTCTAATCAGTTTCAATATCAAAAGTTTCATAGATAAAGAATTCCTCTATTACTACTATGATACGTTTCCCTTTATAGCGCAATGTTGCATATGAAGAATAAATTCACAACTTCACAGTAATAAAATTCAATTAAGCTAATAATCTTCATTTTCTTCTTCATTTCTTTTTCGTAATCATGTCATTGATTTAAAAACTTTCATTGAATCATTTCTTCTCTGATAGTGTTAAAGAATTGATTGTTTTTATATCACTAATTGATTGTCAATTGTTTCAGCTTCAGTGTTTAAGAGTAAGGAATTAATTTGTATTGAGACAATAAATTGTAGCATCATTATCCACAGATATGGAGTATCATCTGTGAGTAATTCAATTATCAAATTAGATTTATTGAAAAGGAAATATTGTGTTAAATGATAGCGGATGTGAGTACATAAACATTTTGAGTAAAAGAGTCGCAATATAGGGCTAACAAACAGAATACTCTTGATGTTTAAAAGGCTTAATACCAGAAATAAATTGATAACAAGACATGTGTTGTATACCCGTTGAAGATATCCAAAAATTAACAACTGAGTAGACCAACGAAGACCATAACTTAGTCGTGACGATTACAGTTGCTGTGTTGCACAAAATAAACATTTATTGTGTTTTTATAGCTGTTTTCCACTGACTATGTCATTTATGTTTATCAAACTAAATAAACTATATTCAAATGAAGGCAACAGTAGTATACCGATGTTCAAAATTCATAAATCGATAGAGAAAAAAACAGTTAAGCAGTATCTCTTCAAAATTTGATGATTTACAAATAATATACAATACCATATTCATTTGGACAAACGTGGCGTTTCTTTCTGACAAGAATAAACTTTAAGGACGATCTAAGTTCTGAACAATTGGTAAGTATTGGAGGACAGGACGTTTCTACAACTAATAAAAATGATGCCATATTTGGTTTGGATTAAAAAAAAAAGAAAAGGGTTGCAACAAGCCATTTTGTGTTACTTCTCTATGTCTATCGTATAAAACAAGCTCAACAAATAAGTGAAAAACTGGAACATTTTAATATATACTTTATATAAAAAGTAGATGCGTTATGATTGTCAATGTGAAAACTATCCACTGAATGCCAGATTACGCAGAAGTTATTAACCATAGGTCATCTTCCGGTATATGTTTTTATATCATCAAACAAGTAAACTTATAGAACATTTTTAAAGATACTTTATATAAAAGTAGATGTGGTATAATTTTTTTCAATGAGACAATTATCCAACAGACAACAAATGGCGCAGAAATTTATCAACCATGTATCATCGTACGGCCTTCATAGTTCAATTTTGTATTTTTGTTCAATAGCAGAGCATAAAAAGGTTTTATGACTCTTTAAAGTAAGGTTGTACATTTGTTCTTAAACAAAATACTAGTTATACTTAATGAAACTGTCATCACTTTTCTTTAATCTAAAATGACGAGAACAATGTCAGTTCTCCGGTCACATGGCTTGCTTATAATCACTGATTTCTTTGGTCTCTCAAGATTTTAACGAATTTAATCAAGAAAGTGTTTTCTTGCAATTGTATGAAACAATAAAATCTGCAAAATAATCGAATTTAGAACATCAGCAGTGATAAACCCTAATAATACTGGCATGAAAACGTCAGACGTCCTCAAGTACCGCTTTAATTGGTTGTTTAGTACAGATTTTTAACACTGGTTGTATGGTATAATTACTGTACTGCTATATTTATTTAGCTATCGTGTTTAGCTACAAAAAATGTATGTAGACTTATTTTGATACCTGCAACGAAGAAAACGTTTGGCTTGTCTAGTAGTAAATAAATGCAACAGTAGTCAACTGGTGATCAAATGTCATAAAAATTCATTGCAGAAATGAGAACAACAAATGCCGTCAACTTCAATTCATAAAATTATAAGTGCATATATGATATATACACTATTTATCATCACAACTTTATTCAGAAATAATAACTGTAACTGGTAACTGATAAAACAGATGATTTGGTATTTGTTTTATCAACGTTTGTGTCAAAGTTGCAATACAGTATTAAGATAAAATTGTACTAGCATGTCAGTGAAATCTCGTTTCGTAAGGGTCTTTGTTGTTATTTTTGTTTGTATTTATATCTTGTAAATGTCAGCTGGTATCATTCATGTATTAGAAAAGAGGGACGAAAGATACCAAAGGGACAGTCAAACTCATAAATCTAAAACAAACTGACAACGCCATGGCTTTAACTGAAAAAAACAAACAGACAAACAATAGTACACATGACCCAACATAGAAAACTAAAGAATAAACAACACGATCCCCACCCAAAACTAGGGGTGATCTCAGGTGCTCCGGAAGGCTAAGCAGATCCTGCTCCACATGTGGCACCCGTCGTGTTGCTTATGTAATAACAAAACCAATAAAGAGTCTAATTTGGTAGGTCACATTCATGAAAGGGAAGGGGATTGTATTTACGACGTAAGGAACATATCCGATATCATTTGTGAAACGCTTATTCCATAATGGTCAACCAACTCGTGATGGCGTCCGTAAAATTTACGAGGGGATGATTACAACTTCATCATTTGGAACTCTTGGTTTAATAGAATTAACACAAAAAAATTTATTTGATTTATACATTTTTGAAATGATCGAAATGCGTACTCTTTTTTTGCAGCATAAACAATATAACTCATTATAGAACATATTATAATTTTATTGGAAAGGTATGCCTTCGTTGCATGGGGTGTCAACTTATCTTTGGGATATGGATTAATTCAAACCACTTTCGACCATGGACTAATAAAAAAGTTCCTCGTAAGGCAAACATGTCATCGTTCTCTGAACAATAAAAAACAATTGCAATGACTTTTTGATTTTTTGTGTTACAGTAGAAGGTCTGATGCAAAGTAAATTCTATCCCAATCAAGCATGTACTCCTTTTCGTTGGCTGTCCAAATTTCCGGTCCTTCAAAATTTACCAACCAAATTTGAAAAAGAACGTTTACAAATAACCACAATCAATGAAAGAATTTTTGTTGTAAAGTTGCGCTCCTTACGAAACCAAAGAACTCAGAGGTCACCACCGTTAAGATTAAAAAGCAAACAGTAATAAATTTTCTTATATCCTATAAAAAGCTACCCACTTCTTTGTCAAATAAAACCTACAAAACAAAATCAAGGATCGCACGATTATAGGTAAAAAGAATTAGTAATCTAAATGGGTGTATCAAAGATACATTCTACCTTTGAATAATTTGTCAACAAGTAAAACAATTTATAAAGATTTATTGGAGTAAATATGTCGATAGTTTAACATGGGGTTATCTATCATATGTAATTTAAAATTACATACGAGGAGATACACACTATAGTATATATTTTATCAACTTGTTTGGGGAACTTGCAAATTGTGAAGCACTTGTAGTGGGTGTCAATAAAAAAATAACTCTTCCACTGCTGAATTTTATTTATTTTTAATGACATTCTTACATCAACTTCATCATAAACACGTCAACACATGCACTTGATGTTCAAGTACATGCAATAACATTGCTCACTTATTTCAGATTTTTAAATTTTAGTGATCAACACAAAACGTTTTAATCAAATAGACAGCGCTTGGATCATATGGTTATAGACATATTCAGGAAGTAAACTCATTACCCCTTTGACTCAAGAATTATGATATCAGCAATCATTTAGTTTCAGTTGCAAAGAAGGCCAACATAAGGAGTATTTTTATTCTCAAACGTCCAGTATAAATTTTTACATGCGTTTTCAGATCGAGATCAAGTTAATATAATACAAACTCGTTAAAAACTTTGTACTAGACCTATATGCTGAGTTAGAGTTAATAGTAAAATGGAAAACTACTTTTGACTCACAATTACGATATTTCATTAGAAAATTATATTTATGTACAAAAAATAAAAGGAAAAGAAAATAGCGTTCTCGAATGAGGTATCAACCTAGCATTTCAACAAATCATTTTCCATAAAACAATGCATCAAATATTACTTACTGACTTACATGTAGATTGACACGTCTAATGTCTCAAAAACAATTCGTTAAAATGAACCACACCAGCAATTTTTACTGGATATATAGTCAATGGATGACATTGAGTTGTTCGTTGATGGAAATGTATTTAGTTACACAAATCTAACAGAAAAGTCCAAAATTTACCGAATTATTTTTTTTAATTAAACGGACTCAAATATCATGCAGTCTAATATTTTAAATTTATAGATATATAGATACGATAATAGAATATGATATGATATACCATATCAAATATGCAATTTATGAAAACAACTCTATAGACATTTAATTAAACGTATTAAGAAGTTCAAGAACATCTAATTGATAAGGTTTAAAGTTTAAGAACCATCTGTTTATCACTTTGGTCAAATATCAATCGTTCTGTAATACGATATAAATCCAATGCATTCTAGTGATTTTGTCTATGAAATTAAATTTATAAATGCAGATGGCACCAAATATTTTATCATTAGGATACTCATTATATGATGGAAATAAAGATTTTTTTTTAAAGAAAAAGGATAATCATTACAATTTATTTTCGGCAGACTTTTTTTTTTTATCTTAAGACTTATTTTATCGTACCTATAGCAATATTCAACGTCGGGTTTTCGGTTTGTACATGTAGAGACAATGTGCGTGTTCAGAGAAAATTATTTTCTGTGCACGTTAAAGAATTAGGTTCGTATATACCTTCCTGGTTACATGACTTTCCGAGTCTGGTCAATATGCCTTTTTCTTGTTGTTTATTCTATAGGTGTTTGAATTTTTCATCACTAACGTCAATCAACTTACATTTTGGATCCGACGAGTTAATATAGTTTTGTCTTAAATACATTTATGTCATTTATGAGTAAACATTTTTGACATTAGTTTGCAACATGTATAGACAAGCAATCGATCTATTTTATGTGCAAATATGTGTGTTCTGAGAAAAGTGTGTGTTAGTTTTCCGCTCTTGTGCCAATAAATATGTGTGTTCTGAAAAGTGTGTGTTATATAAAAAAGAAGATGTGGTATGATTGCCAATGAGACAACTATCCACAAAAGACCAAAATGACACAGACATTAACAGTAATGTCACTGTACGGCCTTCAACAATGAGCAAAGCCCATACCGCATAGTCAGCTATAAAAGGCCCCGATAAGACAATGTAAAAAAATTCAAACGAGAAAACTAACGGCCTTATTTAATTAAAAAATATTTATGTAAAAAAAGTGTTAGTTTTCCGCTCTTTAACCAATATGAATAAAAACATGTAAATTTTCGAAATATATAAATATTATTCAAACTGTTACATAATCATTCACCTAAATTTTACACGTTCTTGATCATTTGGCTATTGTATTATTTACCTGAGTCAGTTCTTTGTTGATTGAAATAAGAGAAAACATCACTCTATGCTATATTTTTATTTGCGGATTTAGAGTCTAGACGATATGATGTTATATCAGTTCATGAAATATTTCGGTTAGCCGGGGTTCATCAGTTATGTGACTAGTATATTCTAATACAGGTGTTTTTTTCTGTTGTATGTTTGATATATGAAAGGGTAGAATTGGTTGCTGAAACACTAGTCCAACACAGGTACGTTATAGTGTACCGTATATGTTTATGCCTGTGGGTTCTTGTTGATATTGGCTGCTGTTTGTTTGCCTTAAAGTTAACATCCGTAAAATAAATAAGAAATATCCAAACCTTATATTCTAGGGATTTTAAACCTCCATTATTAAATAATTTATTAACTAAAAGCCCATAAGATTCTACAAACCACACTAAAATAAAAAAAAATCTAAAATGTATGCATACTTACGAATTAAGCAGTGAAATACTATTTTTAAATGGAAAAACACACGGCATAAGACAGGTGCAAAATAATGGTACTGCTACCAAAGTCCCTGTACACACGGGTTATTTAATTATCCATTTATAGTGAATGTCTTGTTTGCAATGAGGTTTCAGTCAGTGTTGTTTATTTCCTATCCACAACGTCTAAAGTTTATAATATCATTACTTCCATAAGGATACAAGATTCACAATAATAAATCTACTATGCTCCTTTACAGTTTATTGTATATAGAAGAATAAATTCTACCCACATGTACATTGGACGTCCACCCGTATATAAATCCTAAATAGACATTCATTCGATAGATATGGATGCTCTTTATTTCATTCCGAGGATTGTTTCCTAACTTTTATGATTATTTATGAATATACTATCAATAATCTTATTTACACAACAATCTTTATGTCTCTGTCTTGATTATTTTTAGATGACCCACGTCACGTTAGTATTTTTGTCCATTTGAAACCGTTTTAAGCGTGATTTTTTAATCACTTTATTCAATTACTGAAGAAAACTTCGCCATATCATTGCTCCACACTATTAGTTTTATGAAGTGCATTTAAAAACCTTAAATGTCAATTTGAATATAAGCTAATTTAGCAATTTAAAATTTTGTTTCATTTAGAATTTTAAAGGGCAGATTCTACTTAAGAAGACTTTTGATGACTCTCTAAAGACGACTTTTATCTTTCGATTGTGTTTACTTAGAAGTTCAATGATTATGCTAATCTTTTAGTATTTTTAAAAGATGGACAGTTTAAGGTTCTTACGTCCCTATCAAATTTCCTAAGCGCACATAATCTAACATAATATACCCTTCTATTCTTAATTTGATCAATAATGGCCCATTTCTACGGAACCCGTTACGTGTCATTGGAAATGTTTTATTTTATTCATTTTAACTCGTAAATAAACTTATCATAGATACCAAGACTAAATTTAGTATATACGCCAGACGCGCGTTTCGTCTACAAAAATAAACTCATCAGTGACGCTCGAATCCAAAAATGTTAAAATGGCCAAATAAAGTACGAAGTACGAGAGCATTGAGGACCAAATTTCCTAAACGTTTTGCCAAATACAGCTAAGGCACTCTGCCTGAGGTAGATGTAAACGTGTTATTATGTCGTTAACGTTATAACAAGTTAAAATTATCGACAAAAAATATTCCCCATGACAAGTATTAGCTCGCGTACATTTCCTATTTGAAAAAGGTGTATATAATATTTTTACTCATGGTTAAGTTAAGATGAATAAAAAATGTCAAAAACATTAAAAATTCCTAAGAGAACATAAACAACACCAAGATATAAAGGGCAAAATTTCCGGAGCTTCAAAGCGCGGGTATTAGTTGGGTTCGTACTGGTTATTTTTTCTTCTATGTGGTGTTTCGTAAAATGTGTATCTTGTCGTTGTTCTTTTTTTAGAAATGTGCATGTTTTTCGTACATTTGCATCCTTTGACTGTTCTTGCTCTTAGAACATTATATTTTCAGATGATTCTACAAAAATTATTTGGTAAAATTATGCTTTTTGTATTAGATTTGGACAACTAAATACATTTCCCTCAATAAGAGTTCTATGTTGGTCAATGACCATATCTCCTATAAAAAGAGTATTGGTGTATTTCATTTTGATTCATTGTTTTTGTATATTAGACGTGCCAAACTACATTTAGGACAGTGAGTACTATGTGAAACATAGTTTAATGGAAATTTATGTTGTGTTATAAGGGATTGTTACCTCATTGACACTTATTTAATATCATTGCTATTGGTTTCTATAAATTTAACTCACTATTGCACTACCTTCATTATGAGTCAAATGAGGTTTCCAAAAAGTAATGTTTGCAAAGCCTGACTTATAAATTTAATAACAACTCAGCATGTGAGTCTAGTACAATTTTTTTTAACCGCAAGTTAATACATTTAAAATTATTTGCTCTCAATTAGAGTATGAGTGTGATATTTTTGCTGGAAGTTAGACAATCAAAATACTCATTATCTTTGCAAGTGCCAACTGTAAATCAATGTAGGCTGATATCATATTTGTTTAGTCAAAGGGGTCAGAGGCGGATTTAGGGAGGGCAGAGGGCCCGGGCCACCCCTTTTTGGGAAAAAAATTTGGTTGCTTACATAGGTTATCATTGAAGCGTGACTGGAGCGGGCCGCCTAATAGGTCAGTCAGTGGGCCCCCTCTAATGAAAAGTTCCTGGTTCAATTCCCGTTTGGGATGAAAATTTCAGGAACTCAATTTTCGGCTCTCCCTTGACACCATTTGCGAGTATGGTCTTGAGGAAACGATGATAGTCCGTCGGACGGGAACGATAAATGGCTGGCCCGTGTTAAGAGAGAGCCACATCTCTTGCACGTTAAAGACACCCTTGTAGATTTCGAAAAAGAGTAGGCTAATGCCGCTACAAGGCAGCACTCGCACCCGCAAAGTGGAAAGGGATTAATATAAGTTGCAAAACTTGTTTCCCAATCCACTATAAATAAATATGTTTAAACTAAAATGAAAATTTCTGGATCAGCCACTGGGGGTTTTGGAATTTATGACCTATATGTGACATAATAATATGCATATAACCTATCACTCAAGCGCTATATATTGTATTATAAATGTTTGCGCTGATCAGTAAAATTTGAAAATTTAAACGAGTAAGTTTGTTTCAGATACTTGAAAAAAGACAAGTGCATGACTTGACGTGTTTATGATGAAGTTGATGTAATAATGTCATTAAAACAAAATAAAGTTCAGCAGTTGAAGAGTTATTTTTTATTGGCACCAACCAGAAGTGCTTCAGAACTTGTTAGATCCCCAGTAGACCGGATAATAGATCAATATATGCATATCGACCATTAAACTTTTGAATAAGCATCTATATGCATCTATATGTCTATGGCTATGTGTGTGACTAATCAAGTATTTTTTTTTAAGTGGGGGAGCAGACAATGAGAATTTTGAAATCTTAATTCTCTAATGTTTTATGTGGTTTTCGATGAAAAATTTGATCTCGTAAACGAACCACAAGGGAATTGAATTGCTAACTTCATAGTCTACCAAGACCGCTTAATTTTTTTAATAAAATCTGTCACTTTATTGATAGGTTTTTGTATATGATTATTTATATATTTTCTCTGTAATCATGTGACATACTGTAGATAGTAAAGATCAGTCATACATACATATACTTTTACATGATTAGTCTTATTTGTTTCTGTGTAACATCTACATATGTCCAGAGTCGGACTTATTTCTACTTAATCACTGGAATAAATCCAATTAAAAAACCATAATATGATTTCACATATGAGTACTCACAGAATCACATTTTTACATCAAAACTGGAAAATGTAAAAATTATTCAAAACTGAAACCAAGGTTGAAATCGAGTTCTTTATTGAATAGGAGATTACAATTTACTGCTATGTATTATATACATACAAATTATTCATTAAATCAGGGGTAAATATATTTCAGTAAGGATTCGCAATGGGTAGCAGTTAATATTCACGAATAGTTGCATGGCCCATTTAACACATTCTGCCACTTTGGTATATTTAATCCGGTTCTTAAGGTCTACGATATCATATATTAGGTTCTTCAATTTAATTTTGAAAGTATGAAAATATGGACTATTATGCTTATTAAAACTATGCTATTGTTTTAGAAAAAGGGAGAAGGTTTGGGCCCATTAAAACGTTTAATCCCGCTGCAAATGTTTGCACCTGTCCTAAGTCAGGAATCTGATGTACAGTAGTTGTCGTTTGTTTATGTAATATATACGTGTTTCTCGTTTCTCGTTTTGTTTATATAGATTAGACCGTTGGTTTTCCCGTTTGAATGGTTTTACACTAGTAATTTTGGGGCCCTTTATAGCTTGTTGTTCGGTGTGAGCCAAGGCTCCGTGTTGAAGGCCGTACTTTAACCTATAATGGTTTAATTTTTAAATTGTTATTTGGATGGAGAGTTGTCTCATTGGCACTCACACCACATCTTCCTATATCTATTAAACTATCACTTTGTATCATCATCATCAGTCTATCATTTCATTGTTATTACTATCATCATCATTATTGAGTTGAAAGAGCAGGATGAACAAAATTTCGCTCTATGTTAAGTTTGATTATAATACTCAAATGAATCTACTGTCATGGTCCATCAATTCACACAAAAGATGTTATCGTTTAAAAACAACCTTATATATATGATTGATGATACTTTGTGGAATCTGATGTTTTGTGTACTTTAATCGAAAGTCATATAAATCTAAGTGAACACCCTGCAAACATCAATGTTAAATATTGTCAAAAGTCAAACGTATCTATACAGAGTACAAACAAACTGGGTTGAATGGAAAATATATAACAACTACATAAATGAGATAAAGAACAAACTACATATTAAGGAAAAGAACGTTGGTAAATAACACAGCAAGACACAAAACTGACGATTAGTTCAATTCGAATTCCCGCCTAAATACCAGACGAGAGGGGTAAGCATAATTTATCCTGCTTCGCAACAAACATCTGTCGTGTTGGCCAGTACGTTGTCGACAATCATTTCATATGTATCAAATTTAGTTAGGATTAAACCCGGTGAGAAGCACACGTGAAATTATTGTTCATGTTATTTTTATCGTTTGATAACATCGGATTCAGCATTTTAGGACTGGTTATTTTTTGTAGGAAATCTAGATCTGATACATTGTATCGTATATATGTGTTAGTTATAAAGTGATGAAAATCTTATAAGTTTGACCTCTATGAATACTATAGCCCTAGCCAAGTTTGTAGAGAAAAACAAACAAGACAAGATAATCGTCTTTAGTTTTATCTTATATATTGGGAACATGGTGTTTTATGTCGGATCATCGGATGTCAATACTGGGATAAATTTATCAAAAATATGTGAAAAAAGAAATACTACAGATAAAATATACTGGGTAGCCATATTCTATAAAATGGAATGTCATTTATGTCGTGTTAAAAGTTTAAAATTATAAAGATAACTTTAAATAATAAAGTAATCCAATGTTTACAATATGTGTAAATTGTTTTATTACTACTGTAACGGGTGTGTGTATGTCACTTATCGAGATTTACATCGAATCCTTAAACTGATTATACCATTGAGCAGTTTAGACAAGCTTTTTCTATACTTAAAGAATATTGTTCCATTAGATTGTGATAGCAATTTAATTTTTATGACATACTCTTGATGGTGATTTATGGCACATTTGATTCTTAACAACTATGTTGGCTAATGTTAAGTGTTCTTAACAACAATGTAGGCTAAGGTTAGGCGTACCATGTAATAGGGTACCTGCGGAAGTGATTAAAACTTTGACGTATCCACGGTGGTATGTCATTTTTTTTTTTTTATTTTAAGCTTTCAACTGAGAGGATCTCATACTAACTATAGAAATTATCTCACGAAACATATCTAAATTTAAATTCAAATAGTTCCAAAAAAACAAGGAAGCAGTACAAAACACAAAAATAACGTAAACATTATAGATTAAATTCGTTTGGTTGTGCGGGATGTATAAATACGCAGACTGTGACACGTCTAATGATAAGTATGGACTTTAAGGTGGGACCTAACACCAGAACTAAAATGTATTTGGCTTGTTTAATTTTCTTTAAATTTTGACAAAGTATTTACTCTATACTTTTGACAAAAATATAAAAAAAATCAAAAAAAATGAACCAACCGTTTGATCAGAAAAATTACACTGGTTATATAGCAGTTTGACCGTGAAAACTTATTTTGATCATTGAGAAGCTTGATATTCCCTTGACAGCACGACGTCATTAAAACGTTCTGCTGATTTTACAGAGTTATCTCCCTGTAGTGTTAGGTACCACCTTAAACACTTTTCTTCTGTGATGTAGTCTGTCACGCTCCGCTCTTCACATTTAGGAACAATTTGAGCGTCAGTATATGGTCTATTATAAAGCGAAATTTCTACCCTATCCAATATACTTTTTTTTCAGCTAGAATTATTTTTACAAGTTTTAGTTTTAGTTTATAATCATCCTGAATATTAAACAATGTTTGAAATATTATACAATGTTTGAAATATTATACAATGTTTGAAATATTTTTCACTGAACCTTTGAACAATCAACAAATAAACAGTTCTTTCGATAGAAACTTATTCCTGTTTCACATTCTTTCATATTGGTTACTTTTAAAGCTGACTATATCGTATAGGATATTCTCATTGTTGAAAGACTTATATGAACATAGAGTTGCTCAAATCCGCTTTATTTCAACTCCATCAGCTAGTTGTGACATGAAAAGCTTTTTTTTTTATATTTGTAACTCAAGGAAAAGATTTGATATTTTAGTTCGATAAAAAAATATCATTTTATAACACAGTTTAAGAACGGTTAAAAATCATTCATGATTTTTTTTTTATAAAGCTTCTTTAATAAATCACATAAATGAACAAATGAAAATGTGTCACTCCTATAATTTCTTCACAAAAAAATACACATATTTGTTTTAAAATAATGCTTTTTGTTGATATTTTTGCCTTTTGACGTTTCTTGGATTGCTATACGCACAGAATAATAAAAAAATTTCCATCGATTTATAGATCTTGCAAATTAAGTTTAAGATGAAAGGCCGTTTCGTTTAAGTTGGTTGTCCTGTTGAATTTCGTTTTTTCCTTCAATAAATTCATCAATCAATCATATTGGATGGATACATTCTCCGATGTAAAATAAAAATGTGACATATATGTTCAAAAAATTCTCACCAGCAAAATGTAGTGTTGAATATCAGCTGGTATAATAGTCGAAAAATGTTTGCTAAACACGATAAAGAATTTTTTTTATTTACTTAGAAAAAATTAAAAACTTTCATTTTTTTTAATTGTGGAGAAAAACAACCACGGTGAAACCCGTGAAAACCTTTGTTTATACGGAATGTATGATATGACAACAATCATTTGAATCATATAAATCTTTACATAAGTCATACAATGGGATCTTAGCTCTTTCTTAAATAAACATGTAATGAATAACTGTCTTATTAATAATTTTACCTAAACATTGATATCAAATATACAATATATTGACAATTTTCATTATTAATTTCTAACATCATTATACAAACGGTATTGAACATGACACCTACACGTTCCGGTCATAATTTGTATAACATGGATTAGTGGCCCAAGTTACCAAATATAAATGTTTGGTGTTTGCTCTTTAAATAATTATCGTTGACCATTCGGAAGTCCTAATATCATAATTCAATAAAAGGCTTAAATAGCCCGAACTATATAAGATTAACATTATGGGTACTTTCGATGCCTTCTTTCAATGTTTTTGTGGTTTAAAGGGCGTATATTGGTCTAATGGCAAATTAATAATGCATGATAGTAGTATGACAAATGAAAATGTAATGTTCCAAATAACTGGAGAAAATTATCAAAAATGTGATGCTCAGATGGTATTTGCAGTCCATAGTATTCAAGTCGTTCACAAGTAATATTAGTACACACCGCAACCCCTAAAAATAATTTATATCAACAAAAGTCGCAATCTTTATGAAATTGCCATCAAAGAGGGAAATTACATACAACTTGTGTAAATCGTTGATACTTAAATGTACATTAAATATTTCGTAAGTTTACATTTGTTTATATACATTTTCGGCAATTTTTTAGTACAAGGGAACATTACTTTTTTTTATAATTTTGATGGTAAATCGAGTTAGATTGACACACACATGATAAACAGAAACAGTATACAATACTAATGCAACATTTGAATGTTTCCCAAAAAGACAGGGTGAACGTTTGAATATTTCATTTTTATCATTGACTGACAACACACCACACTGTCCGGGTGTATTCATTGAACAAAACTGTCGCAATAAATGTTAGATTCGTTTTATAATAAGGCTAGACAATCAGCATCAGCTCAATACAAACATATATGAAATACTGAACATTATACCGTTCAATTGATCGTTTCAAGGGATGCAATTCAAATAAGACTATGTAGTTTAACCAAAAGAAATTCTTTACTAAATGTTTTTTTCTGAGGCTTTTTTAAGCTCTTATGTTACCTCTTTGTGTGAACTTCTTTAACCGTTTTATTTGTAACACCTGTGTTAAGCGTCAGTTGTTAGCTTATTGCTAGTATAGTGTTGCTTTTGGACATGTCACATATAATTCTTGTAGTACACAAAAAAGTCATATGTTCCTGTAATATGTATTCCAAATATTTGATTCGATTATAATAAATAACGATTTCATACCTTTTCCATTTAATTTTTAAAAATAATAAAAGACTTTAATTCTTTTAATTGTCCATCATTTTGCAACTTCTTTTCGTTCAATTTTTTTTTTAAATATTAGTATACAACTTACAAGTGAGACATTGATCTTTTTCTAGATATGATTATCCTTAATTTTTCTTATCAATAATTGCCAAAATTGAATATATCACGACAACTTAATATCTTTGTATGTCTACGAGGAGTATGCTTTACCCTCTTAACTTCTCAAATGTTATTTAACGGTATATAATGACCCTTACTCTTTCAAGTTGTTTACTCATATTATCTAAGTAAATAACTCGAGTATTTTTGTCACATTTATTAAGGTGGTGATAATTTACTGTTCATCGTTTCACTTTGACGTATACTTCTTTTGTTTACATAAGTAAAACGTATACTAATTCCTTCTGATTACGTATATACAGTGTAATGGGTAATTATATTAAACTCTGCATTAATCAAAGGGCTCTGCTTCGTACTGATTATCAGCTTTTCTGCATATTGATATTTTAAAATAACAGCTGCGAGTTAAAATGTGATATTTTTTAAGAGTGAGCACAGCGAACGAGTTCAAACCCGCTCCACTTTGTGTCGAGCAGCTGATATCTGACAATATCGGTATGCAGAAAACCTGATAATCGATTTATCGAATTGTGTTTAAATCTTAGCATGATATAAACCAGGGGCCGGTTTCAGAAAAACGACAAAACCGTGACAAAAAAAAACAATTAAAAGAAAATATCAGTACAAAATACTGAACAGTGAATTAAAGGCCGAATAACACGCACATCGTCTCATATAATAAAATAGTGAATAGTCTTTGGTGTCCAGGGTAGTCTATGTTGATCCTGCTTCAGAACTGAAACCAATGGCTTTCTGTATTGCAAGAGCAACTCTGTAATAGACCATCGATGAAAAGAGGACATGACCAATTGGAACATATCTGTGGTAAACTATAAGACACAGATATACTATGATCCTTTGGTTTGAAGAAATAAAGGCAACAGTAGTATGCCGCTGTTCAAATAAATAAGATCATCGGTCAGTCGTGATAATAGTTGTATCATTGGCAATCATACCACATCTTCTTTTTTAAATTTCAAAGACAACTGGCATATGAAAAATGAAAATCCTTTCCGGTTAAATCTTGATATTTTTGTAAAGTAAATTCGACAGCCGCTTGAATTTTATATGATGCTATCTTTTTTCTACAGATTTAATGGTTTACATAAATTTGTAAATATGCAATTTTCAATATTTCTGGCTTTAAAAGTAATTAATTAACCCAAGCAAAATATCCTTGACTTCAAAACTGTAAGGTATTCATAAATGGCATGTCATAAAAATGCCGTTGTCCTATTTCTTATGTAAATGTGAATAGTTATGCCAGTTTAAAATAATATTTAAAAGCATTGTTTTTTAATCCAAAATATCACAAACTACTTTTTTTTTTAAATTACAACAAAAGTATAACAACCTACCTTTTTCAATGCAGACAAACTGAATCCCAAAAGTACAAAAAATGTTGATAAATAAATTAGAAAAATATTACCAAATGAAAATTCCTGCCCAATAAGAAAACTTTTTAAAACTATTCTTTTGCTAGCTTTGGCTATTTAGTAAATAATGAAAATATGATTTATTTAAGAGCATATAAAAATAATAACAATATGCACAGAAACAACTTGTTTATTGAGCTGTTCATGCATGAATGAATATCAGACGTAATATATGTAATTAGCTGTTGGTGACATATGCAAAATGCATTGTATGCACATTGTATTGTGGGACGAACGTGACTCAAAGCAGAAAAACTTTTACCATATGATTTATAATAAATTATATTCAATAAGTGTGCATATTGCGGAATGCGCATTTTTCTTGTTTTTGATCCCTAATGTTTATTATTTTGCACGCGTTGTACTCTCTTGTTATTTGAATTGTTTGGTCACGTGTTGCCGTTTAATGTTGTAACATATTGTCAGTGTTTTCGCCCATTTTTTCCGGAATCGCCAATTACAGTCTTTAATGATTTTAACGGACACACAAGAATGTGCAAAATTGGGTCATGTGAGGTCAATTGCGTTCAGACCAGACGGATCATGAATACATATAAGAAGATGTGGTATGAGTGCCATGCAATGAGACAACTCTCCATCCAAGTTACACATTTAGTAATAATCTTAGAGTGTAGTAAAAACTATTAAAGATGAGGTTCAAACAGATTTTAAGTATGTAATTTTGTTATAAAAATCAAATTTCTGGCCCATCATAAATTTTAGGCAATACCTATTCCCTTCATCCCTCTCTTTGCTCTGCATCATTGAGATAAGTCACAGTGGATGCCTTCTTGATAAAAAATTTCTGTCTAGACCTGATCAAGTGTATCTTTGAGCATTTTCTGGCTTTATTGTGTAAATACTTTACATAGATGTGATAGTGCTAAGCTCTTTTTTTGTAAAATACGCTTTACATAGAGACAGCTTTCAACCAAAATGTAAGCACCACAATTAAATTAATGAAAGATTTAAAATGATTTTTTTTTTATTATTTCCATGTTGTTGGTTACTTTTCTTTTACATTGTGACTTGGATGATTGGCACTCAAACCACATTTTCTTATTTGTTTAGTATTAGGAAAGAGAATACGTATTATATTCTAAACCTTAATTCAAAATCCAAACATAATAACGTTGATGCCTTAGGACGAACGAATCCCCCCTTATTTTTTTCCCGAGGGCATCGTTTGAGGACCTGGAAAATGAATGCTGTAGGTAAATGTATTTTTTTATATTCCCACTTGCTTTTTATAATTAAAATAGTATCTAATAACAAATTATAATAAATAAAAATTGTTGATCATACACCTGATATCAACATTGATTTCAGTGTGTAAAAAGCGTTTAAATGGTGTGTAAACCTCGCGAGAAGTCCAGTAGGGAATACGATGTTTTGTTCAATGTCGCAGTGAAATAAAATAGTTCATCAATATTCATCTGTGTTTGATATTGTATATTAAAAAATCATTGCAATTTTATCTAGATATTTTCAATCAATTTTATCTAGATATTTTCAATCAATTTTATCTAGATATTTTCAATCAATTTTATCTAGATATTTTCAATCAATTTTATCTAGATATTTTCAATTTCTTTTCAGACAATTCATTTAGTATCGATTAGCGCAGTTGAAATATAGCAACTTAAAACTCTCTGGAATTTTGACAATGAAATTAACTGGCTGTAGTATAGTGTTTAAAAAGTACTGAATTCAAAAACAGTGAGATATGGAATAATATGTGTTTATATCAATCCAAATATCGTAATGTCAAAACAGCAATTTTTCAAGTTGTGGCGACTTCATCTTTTTAATCGTAAAGTCGTCATTTTCATCTAAAATTTTATCAAAGTTCGACTAAAATAACTTAAAAAGGATCTTTGTTCATTAGGATTTTGTTTTGTTTACAAAATAACTAACATAAAAATCATGACAGGCAATTGTTTTATCGAGAGTCCCTTATATCTCTAAATTAGAAATGTCATAATTTTATGAATGACAAATATATATTAAAAAGATTATAAAAAAACATTGATTTTCAAACAGTCATGCAGGAAAAAATTGATGTTGATTTTATAATTATTTTTTTTAAATTACTTTTTGGATTAGTATCATTAAAAGGAGTATTGGCGTTTACATCACATAATACAGCAAACAAACGATACTAGAGGTCAAGAAACAGAGGCTCTTAATAGGCTGATTCTCTCCCTTTCAACATACGGGAACAGACAGATAAAGGATAAGAGAACCAGTCTAAGTTCTCATCCGTTCCTAGTCTATAGAACAAAACTATAAAGTATGTCTCACTTTGATTGAAGTAATATTTTCTACTAATCATAAGATAGGTGTCAATTTGTGTGATTGAAGATGTTCCGGAGCAACTGCTTTTACTTAAGTGTATCTGTCAAATATTTGTTCAACGTCTATTTTACAGAAAATCGACCATTGGTTGGCATGGTTCGCCTTGTTGTGTTATTCTACAATTTGTAGTCATTCAGTTTTATTAGTAATTTCAAGTTCTACGTATTAGGTATCGAAAAGGGTAGTCTTCAACTAGCTAAATTATTTTGGTATTGAAATGCTAGTATATGAAAATAAAAGTTTTTGTCATTTCATTATAATATTTTAAGAAAAGAAATGTGGAGATTTTTCTTATGAGACAGGACTATAACTAGTACGCAAATGTTAAATTTCAAAAGCCCAATAGTGTCTATACAATATTTCAAGCTAAACATCGAAGTTTAGACTAGTTTTTAATATATCCTTGATAAGTACATAACATGTCACTAAACATTTAAGAAACCAGACATCACATTTAAATATTATATGTTCACAAAAGCTGTCGTTGAATACCGATCGTTTAATGCACAAACTATAAGTACATATGTTCGAAATTGCAAAAATAATATTAGCATTGTATATATTAAAACTCATAGAAACTGCTTGAGACTACGACAATAAAACAAGGAACTAACTGCAATAGTGTGTGTCTTTAGCTATTGGTGGAATATATTAAAATTAAATGAAAATATTAGGAAATTACCTGTAAAACTGCATTTCATTGAAATCTCCCCATGGATGAATTACTAATTTGTATGATTGTCACTGTTAATGTTCTTAAAAATCATTTTTAAATAAAGAAGAAACATGATCAGTGTACCTCTTATTCTAGTCATTTAATCAAAATCAATTAACTGTGTAAAGGATAATAAGCCATGTTTACTGACACAGATGTTAGAAATGTATTAACAACATGTTATATGTTTATATTTATACTTTACAATAATTTGTTTGTTTATGGAGTCAAATATAGAGATTTGTGTGTTTTTTTATTGCTTTATAAATGTCTACTAGATATTCAATAGCATAGTGGTAGCATAGAAAGGGGAAAGTAACTAACTTAAAGTTTCAGTAATATAGGAACATTAAAAATATACAGCATGTATAAAGAACTATCCTTTTGTTTAGTCTGAATTTAAGGTCATGCATCTTTCTTTTGAATCAAATTCCATTTCAATAAATCAGATGGGAGAAACGCGCCGTAAGAACATTTTTGCATATGTTTCAGTAAAATCTCGGCTGATACAGGTGCTTATTTGTCAATATACTAATTTGGTGTTCATGACAGATCTTCGATCATCTGTTCTAAATTCTTTTCACAATATTTATTCAATGGCAGTCGATGCGATCTGCAGCTTTAAATATGTATGAACACATGTTTATTGTTGAAGGTCGTATGTTGACCTCAATATGTCGTTTGGCGTTTTGTGTCGTTGGTTGCTGTCCTATAAAAGTAGTTCCCATATTGTTCAGGTTTAAAACAATTTGCCAGTATATATTTGTTTACTTGTATAGGTCATAAGACCTTTTGTGTTGACATTAAACATGCTTTCATTGTATAGTTGGTGTGCTGTCTGGTTGATATACCAAGTATCTACTGTTATATGTTTGGCAGTGGCGGATCCAGAACTTTTTCTGAGGTGGGGGCGATGACTGACCTAAGGGAGGGGCCACTCCAGTCATGCTTCCATGATTCCCTATATAATCAACCAAATTTGGTTGGGGCCCCCCCTGGACCCGCCTATGGTTTATTCTCTATATTGAGACCATGTGGTGGCTTTATGTAGTTATTGGTATACCCTATATATTAAGGATGCTATTTCGTTTGTATACAAATCTTACTCTTCACTTTGAAATCCATGAAATTGGTTTTCCCGTTTGAATGGTTTTACACTAGTAATTTTGGGGCCCTTTATAGCTTGTTGTTCGGTGTGAGCCAAGGCTCCGTGTTGAAGGCCGTACTTTAACCTATAATGGTTTAATTTTTAAATTGTTATTTGGATGGAGAGTTGTCTCATTGGCACTCACACCACATCTTCCTATATCTAAACTCTGGATTAATTAATTATTTTAAAAAATCTCAAGCACTGAGTGTAATTGTAATACTAAAATAAAGTGGCGGATCCAGAAATGTTCATAAGTGGGGACCCACTGACTGTGGAAGAGGGGGCTTGCTCCGGTCATGTTTCGGTGATTCATTATATAATAAACTATTTTTTTCCAAGGCCCCCTGACCCCTCCCCCTAAATCCTCTTCTAAAATTTACAGCAGATATAATACTTATATACACAAATGTTTATGATTACAGTTGTGATGAAGAGCCTCAGCTCTTTAGTAAATAAATACGTCTTGTACTGTATGTAACATATGTTATTTTTTTAAGTAATGCGAACGTAAGTAAGAACACGGGCAATTATAGTTTTTATTTTCTCCGTGGTAATATTTTCCAGCTTAAAACATTATAAACCTAGTATTGACAAATGCTAATATAAGATTTTTAACATAAGAAAGACATAAAATTTGCATAATCAAAGTAATACAGTCCACAGAGTGATCAACTAATACTTAAAACATGGAGCATACGAACCCGAGTTAATGGTATAAATCGTTTAACATATCATATCACATAAAGATAGGTGAAAGTTCTACTACAGAATTTACTCAATACTTTTATAAAGTTACATTCAAATCAGAAAATCAAATTGCATGTCGATTTCTTAATTTTATGTAGGTTGCATCGGAAACTACCGTATTTATGTCAATTGTCAACAGTTCTTTAGTAAATGCTCAATTACTACTGAGTATATTTTTAAATAAGTTCCATTCAAATCAGAAAATCAAATTGCATGTCGATTTTTCTAATCATTTATGTAGGTTGCATTGGCAACTACCCTATTTATTTACATTTGCAACTGTGTCTCTAGTAAAAACTCTTTTACTACAGAGTATATTGTTTCATTGATGTCAAGGAAGCAACATAAGATTATTAGCATTTTAAAAACCTACCTTTTTATGACGTGTGGATTCCAGCAACCAATCATATAATGGTTGTCACTTTAATCCAATTGATGAATGATTTTATTACTCCAAAGAACAGTCTGAAACTACGTTTATTTTTTTAGTTAGACAACTTATATATAGCTATCTCCAGCCGTCATTGTACGAATTTTCATAGTTACAAGTCATTTTTATCAACTTTTATTGTCCCAAGGTATGAGTTGACACTTACTGAATTTTAAAATATCTATCACTGCACAGCAGTATTTCCTATCAGTGACGCATGTAAAATCCGTTTCTAAATCATTTAAAATGTACAATGTTAAGTTCAATTTGATAATGAAAGAATTTCAATTCTAAAAAGCCATAAAAGAGATACGCCTTTTTAAGCGATTAAATTTGGATGACCCATTTGTTTGAACAGAACGACCCCTCCTTGTGTCTTATTTAACCATATATCAATCTTTAGTAAGTTTAAAATAACTCCTTCTCCAGTATAATTTTTGAGGACTGTTGACAATCAGATTTCACAGTACTATTATGTAAACACTCGACACTTTATGGGGCTCTGGAATGTTCATTTATTTATAATACATTGTTTTAGTAATAAAGTTTAAATTGTAAAGTTTACACTTTAACTTGCAATAGTTTTAGTGATTTTAAGTATACTCAATTTATTAAAAAAAAAAACCAGCAATGTATCTGTAAGTTTATTCAGAAAAATTAACATTAATCTAATAAACAATTATCATTGTGATTTAACTTGTGATATAATTTTGACTCTTCAATTTTCAGGGGTTTTAATACAAAATCGTATTTAAAAGTATATGCATTTTTTCTATTATTATTGAAGACATTGTGGTTACTTTGCTGTTGTGTTATATTCTAGAAACACGTGTATAAGAGGGTACACCCTTTCTGTTTAGACCCAATTTGTTCTTCAAAAGATTACATGTTTAGCCTTAATTTGAGTTATTATCTTTTGGTCTGGAGTGAAAATGGTATTTTAAAACACATGCTGTAAATCGTGAATATTTAATATTATATAATACGCGTTTTCTATTATTTCATCTTAAAGAACTGTTACAGATGAACACAATCATTTACCATTTTTAAATGTATATGCTAACTTTAAATAAATCACAAAGGTAATATATATCAGGACATGTTCGTGAGCCGCAATATCTTTTAATCGAAGAACAGGTTCGTGAGCCATACTATCTTTTAATCGGAGAACAGGTTCGTGAACCTCAACACCTTTTAATCGAAGAACAGGTTCGTGAGCCATAATATCTTTTAATCGAAGAACAGGTTCGTGAGCCTCAATATCTTTTAATCGAAGAACCGGTTCGTGAGCCTCAATATCTTTTAATCGAAGAACAGGTTCGTGAGCCTCAATATCTTTTAATCGAAGAACAGGTTCGTGAGCCTCAACATCTTTTAATCGAAGAACAGGTTCGTGAGCCTCAATATCTTCTAATCAATAGGTCAAACATTTAGTTTGTCTTTCTGACGAAAATGTTAGAAAACATGTGTTTCATAATGAATTTGTATAATAAATCAAACTTGCGATGATTTATATAAAACCCGTGTGTATTTATATATGCATGTAATGCTATATTGATTTTGCATTTGAATAATTCATACGAAGATACACCAATGATACTATAGGGTTATTGCATGAATATTGGGGAATATTGTCCCGAGTAGAATTTTATATTGCACGAGCTTTCGAGTGCAATATATGTTCTACGAGGGACAATATTCCCCAATATTCATGCAATAACCCTTTTATTGTATAGCAATATAATATTTGAAGGTAAAAATTGTTTTAAACTACAATTTTGTCGTTGATGACGTCATGAATTTTGAAGATTTATTGCACTAGTGCAATATTAGAATTTATTGCACGCTAACTTTTGGTTACTTTCTGTGGGAAATATTATATTGCTATACAATAAAACTTGTTATTTTGCCATTTGTTTATCTTTATTGTTGAATACGTACTGCTTTAAATATTATAAATGCAAAGAACCTCTTAAAAATACTACGAGAGTGTACGTGCAAGTAATATTTTTTTATTGAATCGGAAATAGTCGGTCTTTGATTTTTATCTGGTAAATGACTAGTGAATATATCACTTGTGTTGTATGTTGTATTTACCAATTTTTCTGTCTTATTTGGTTTTATCATTGATCAAATAAAATTATAGTATACAAGAGAATTAAGGTAAAAATGCCAAACTGAAACAGCAACTCAACTACTATTTATAGAATAAGAACATAAAAAGGTCAATGAACTTACTATTAAATGCAAAAGTTACATATCTATCTAAAAAGGTATGGGGGTATACCTCAATGAGACCGTAACTCTATGATACAAATACTGCTCCTTAACACAAAACACACGTGGATGTCAATATACAGTTTTTCATAGAAAAGAGCGTGTATAATGTCAAGATCTAAAGCGCTCGATTCTAAAATTATATTTTGTTTGATATAAAAAGGACTATGAAAGATCTGCAACTTTAAATATGAAGAAATATTCTTATAAAGCCTTCACTAATACAAAAGAAATTATTTGATTCACTTTCAGATATAGTGAGTGACAAAGTCCTGAAATATATAACCTGCATTTCTAGGAGTACTTCCATCAAATCTATTCCGAGGTAATTTTACTGACATTTAGGATGCTACTGATAATAGAACGCATGGTTTATATTTTCTAATTTTTTTTCAAATTACTACCGAGGGACGACTTCAAGCTGAATCTATGACAAAACTGACGAATTCAGTTTAATATTTCAAATCGTCATCTTATGGTAATAACATATCTTAATCCAAAATCGTGTGAAATATTTATGTCTCAATTGGTGCTTTGCGCACAGGTACGGGGCGCCGAATGGGATTCTTGTGGTTTTGTACTCAAAATTCAATTTTGTACGGACAAAAGTGACTTTTGTTCAACAAAAATGAGTTCATACAAAATTATCTATCAGCGGACAAAAGTCACTTTTGTCATGACAAAATTCATTTTTGTTACACAGACTTGACTTTTGTTACCTAATTTGAAAATTGAGCGACAAAAGTCAATTTTGTATTTAAATTAGTTTAGTTTGGTTTCTGTGAACTAATTTGCATACAAAATTGACTTTTGTTACACAAAATTGACTTTTGTTACACAAAAATTACTTTTGTTACACAAAATTGACTTTTGTTACACAAAATTGACTTTTGTTACACAAAATTGACTTTACACAAAATTGACTTTTGTTACACAAAATTGACTTTTGTGAGACAAAATTGACTTTTGTGAGACAAAATTGACAAAATTGACTTTTGTCTCAACAAAATTGACAAAATTGAATTCAACAAAATAGACAAAATTGAATTTTGTCTCAACAAAATTGACAAAATTGAATTTTGTCTCAACAAAATTAACAAAATTGAATTTTGTCTCACGAAAGTCAATTTTGTCTCACGAAAGTCAATTTTGTCTCATAAAAGTCAATTTTGTTGAACAACAAAATTGAATTTTGTCATCACAAAAATGAATTTTGTCATCACAAAATTGACTTTTGTCTCAACAAAAATGACAAAATTGAATTTTGTCTCAACAAAAATGACAAAATTGAATTTTGTCTCAACAAAAATGACAAAATTGAATTTTGTCTCACAAAAGTCAATTTTGTCAATTTTGTCTCACAAAAGTCAATTTTGTCTCACAAAAGTAAATTTTGTCTCACAAAATTGAATCTTACCGTACACAATTGACTTTTGTGATTTAATTTCCATATCAGGTAACAAAAGTCAATTTTGTATGCAAATATGTTTATATTTGCATACCTTTAAGACAAAATTGACTTTTGTCATGACAAATATGAATTTTGTCTACAAAAATGAATTTTGTCATGACAAAAATGAATTTTGTCATCACAAAATTGAAGTTCTCACAAAACAAGTCTGTAGCACATAGTTTTGTAAGACAAAAATTATTTTGTTATGACAGAATTGAATTTTGTACAAAACCACAAGAGTCCCATTCGGCGCCCCGTAACTACGGGGCGCCGAATGGGATTCTTGTGGTTTTGTACTCAAAATTCAATTTTGTACGGACAAAAGTGACTTTTGTTCAACAAAAATGAGTTCAGTTTAACAAAATTTGTATCATACTACAAATTTGAAATTTTGTCATACAAAATTATCTATCAGCGGACAAAAGTCACTTTTGTCATGACAAAATTCATTTTTGTTACACAGACTTGACTTTTGTTACCTAATTTGAAAATTGAGCGACAAAAGTCAATTTTGTATTTAAATTAGTTTAGTTTGGTTTCTGTGAACTAATTTGCATACAAAATCGACGTTTGTTACACAAAATTGACTTTTGTTACACAAAAATTACTTTTGTTACACAAAATTGACTTTTGTTACACAAAATTGACTTTTGTTACACAAAATTGACTTTTGTTACACAAAATTGACTTTTGTTACACAAAATTGACTTTTGTTACACAAAATTGACTTTTGTGAGACAAAATTGACTTTTGTGAGACAAAATTGACAAAATTGACTTTTGTCTCAACAAAATTGACAAAATTGAATTTTGTTTCAACAAAATTGACAAAATTGAATTTTGTCTCAACAAAATTGACAAAATTGAATTTTGTCTCAACAAAATTAACAAAATTGAATTTTGTCTCACGAAAGTCAATTTTGTCTCACGAAAGTCAATTTTGTCTCATAAAAGTCAATTTTGTTGAACAACAAAATTGAATTTTGTCATCACAAAAATGAATTTTGTCATCACAAAATTGACTTTTGTCTCAACAAAAATGACAAAATTGAATTTTGTCTCAACAAAAATGACAAAATTGAATTTTGTCTCAACAAAAATGACAAAATTGAATTTTGTCTCACAAAAGTCAATTTTGTCTCACAAAAGTCAATTTTGTCTCACAAAAGTCAATTTTGTCTCACAAAATTGAATCTTACCGTACACAATTGACTTTTGTGATTTAATTTCCATATCAGGTAACAAAAGTCAATTTTGTATGCAAATATGTTTATATTTGCATACCTTTAAGACAAAATTGACTTTTGTCATGACAAATATGAATTTTGTCTACAAAAATGAATTTTGTCATGACAAAAATGAATTTTGTCATCACAAAATTGAAGTTCTCACAAAACAAGTCTGTAGCACATAGTTTTGTAAGACAAAAATTATTTTGTTATGACAGAATTGAATTTTGTACAAAACCACAAGAGTCCCATTCGGCGCCCCGTAACTACGGGGCGCCGAATGGGATTCTTGTGGTTTTGTACTCAAAATTCAATTTTGTACGGACAAAAGTGACTTTTGTTCAACAAAAATGAGTTCAGTTTAACAAAATTTGTATCATACTACAAATTTGAAATTTTGTCATACAAAATTATCTATCAGCGGACAAAAGTCACTTTTGTCATGACAAAATTCATTTTTGTTACACAGACTTGACTTTTGTTACCTAATTTGAAAATTGAGCGACAAAAGTCAATTTTGTATTTAAATTAGTTTAGTTTGGTTTCTGTGAACTAATTTGCATACAAAATCGACTTTTGTTACACAAAATTGACTTTTGTTACACAAAAATTACTTTTGTTACACAAAATTGACTTTTGTTACACAAAATTGACTTTTGTTACACAAAATTGACTTTTGTTACACAAAATTGACTTTTGTTACACAAAATTGACTTTTGTGAGACAAAATTGACTTTTGTGAGACAAAATTGACAAAATTGACTTTTGTCTCAACAAAATTGACAAAATTGAATTTTGTTTCAACAAAATTGACAAAATTGAATTTTGTCTCAACAAAATTGACAAAATTGAATTTTGTCTCAACAAAATTAACAAAATTGAATTTTGTCTCACGAAAGTCAATTTTGTCTCACGAAAGTCAATTTTGTCTCACGAAAGTCAATTTTGTCTCATAAAAGTCAATTTTGTTGAACAACAAAATTGAATTTTGTCATCACAAAAATGAATTTTGTCATCACAAAATTGACTTTTGTCTCAACAAAAATGACAAAATTGAATTTTGTCTCAACAAAAATGACAAAATTGAATTTTGTCTCAACAAAAATGACAAAATTGAATTTTGTCTCAACAAAAATGACAAAATTGAATTTTGTCTCACAAAAGTCAATTTTGTCTCACAAAAGTCAATTTTGTCTCACAAAAGTCAATTTTGTCTCACAAAAGTCAATTTTGTCTCACAAAAGTCAATTTTGTCTCACAAAATTGAATCTTACCGTACACAATTGACTTTTGTGATTTAATTTCCATATCAGGTAACAAAAGTCAATTTTGTATGCAAATATGTTTATATTTGCATACCTTTAAGACAAAATTGACTTTTGTCATGACAAATATGAATTTTGTCTACAAAAATGAATTTTGTCATGACAAAAATGAATTTTGTCATCACAAAATTGAAGTTCTCACAAAACAAGTCTGTAGCACATAGTTTTGTAAGACAAAAATTATTTTGTTATGACAGAATTGAATTTTGTACAAAACCACAAGAGTCCCATTCGGCGCCCCGTAACAGGCATGTATAAAAAAAGAGTACGCTTAATTAGCAAATGAATAATAAGAAGAATAAGATAAACTGCTTTTAGAATAAAACATTTAAAACATTAAATATACTGATGGCTATATATGAACTAACTTGAATTGCAATTAGAAAGCTCTGTTCACGGAATACTTTAAAATAAAAACTCCTTAGTATAATGAAGTATACAGAAATTAGACATCTGAAATCAATTAAGTAACATAAATACTAATTGATATACTCACGCCTATTCCAAGTTCCAGAAACTGCTACAACCAGACATACTACGTCTTAAATGATAGAAAGCCTCATATATCTCTAAATTTCTACCTTAAGAGATGGGGTACATTTGATTTATAGTCTTGCTGAGGACATACAAACAAGGATATTAGTAAGGCCACGGGATGGATATTAATTGGTATGAGTAGTTCGCGTCAGTCATGCGCAGATATACGATACTTGAGCACAATGATTGTGTTGTATGTTGTACAAAAAGACGAAATAATCGCTAAATAAGTACAACCTTCTATTATATTTTGTTCGGAAAGGGAAAAGTAAAATAAGAAGAAAAGAAATTCATTTTTGTCGAGAGTTCGGAGTGTCTTATAGTTATAGTATACTTGAAAACAGTATACAACAAAGATACCAGTCTTACGATTTTGTAAGTTAGACTCGCCTTATAAAAAAAAGAGTCACTTGTTCTCACAACTATTTTTAACAACAGGTCATCATAAAATTTGGCAGTACCTAAAATAAATAAGTTAAAGCAAAATCTTTTCTACGGAAGCGTATTAGCGCCACACATTTTTTTAGAATTTTTCTTCCGCTATTTGCGTTATAACGCAAACCTTTCGGTTACAACGCAAACATTTCGATTTCAATTATTCGTTAAGTTTTGTATATGTCCGTCAGTCATTCATTTCGGATGTGATTTACTAGTAGATAAAAAAAAAAGAAACATACATACAAGGCCAAATCATTATGATAAATATCCATAGGAATAATGGAATACTTGAAGTGCAATTATACATAAATTAAAACTGATTTGAGCATCAGAAAAGTATTTAATTTAACAAGTAATAGATATAGTTTAGTATATAGTCATATTTAAATTGAAAGATAAAAAATAATGTCATACAATTGTGAAACCTCCAAGTCAAATAGACAAAATGATCTTTCTGCTTTAAAATGAATTATTTTAGAATAAGGAAACATTTTTTTTAAATCTCAGAATATGATCATTGAATTTTCATTTCAATATAATGTAGTATTTTTAAGATGTTTGGGTAGCAATGTGAATAGAGAAAACATAATTTTATTAATAAAACATCTTCATTCTATACATTTATTGCCAAAGGGTAGCTTGTTGGAATCTAACCTACTTTATACATTTCTCAAACGAGAGCTTACTTTGGAAGTATATTTATATTCGGTTATAGCTATATTAGCAGGGTTGATTTTTTTCTTAGGTATAATAACCCTCAATTTACTCAATTTTCTTTGTAATATATATACTAGTAGTAACATGTCGTTTTGGGGGACCTTTATAGTTTGTTGTTTTGTGTGAGCTAATGCTCCGTGTTGAAGACCGTAATTCGGCCTATGATGGTTTACTTTTACGAATAGTGACTTAGATGGAGAGTTTTCTTATTGGCACTCATACCACACCTTCTTATATTATTCTGCTCATTATTAGTCATTCACGGATATGATATAATTATTCAAGCATTTTTACTTTGCAATGACTACAAAGGTGATAAATTTTAATATATACAGCCTCCTCCAATAATAACTACTGTTTCCTTTGAATCTTAAATAAGAAATAAGATATAACAAAGGTTTGCGTTATATAACGCATAGGAAGAAAAATGAAAAAAAAAAGACAAAAAATTAGGCCACTTAGTGAAGAAAAAAAAAAGACACATGATTAATACGAAAAAGCATGTTATGTTAACGATTTATAAATATGGTATTTATATAGTTATAGCTAGTCTGGTATAGTTAGGGTACCAGGCTTATAATGTGATACGCCGACGAGCATTTCGTCTACATAAAACTCATCAGTGACGCTAACATCAAAATAGTTCGAAAGATAAAGACAAGTATAAAAATTGAAAGCATGCTTAAATAACAGAACAGTTATACACATATTAATACATTATTAGTTTCGATTATATTAAAGGCATTTGAAACTTGAACTTAAAACAAAATCAAGAAACAGATACAACCGCTAAGATAAGAGAAATCTTCATTTTCCTCTAAATATTAAACTTGAATCTATTTTTTTTCCTGTTCACAAAAGTTCGAATGACGTTGATGAATGCAATTATAGGCAACCGTACGACCTTCAACAATGAGAAAAAATTAACACTGAATAGTCATAAAAATATTCGTAAGAAAGGTCATCATCAACAAAATACTATTTATATTCGAAACGCATATATACAGTAATTATTTTCATTAATTGCACTGTGATGCAAACTTATACACATATTTATATGACAAACTATACAAGACTATATAGTCTTCTGGTCACCTGGCTCTGTTGCAAGCGTACGGTTATTTACATCTCAGTTCAATTTTGGGGTTCTCATTGCGATCTGTGTTTAAGTCATGCTGATGTCATTCAATTACGAATTCATCGATTTTTTGTAGTCGGTTTAACCCATGTCCGTCAATACGTTAGTCGTCACAAAGTTGGTTTCCATTTTCTAATTTTAGTTTGCCTCAACCAAATCTTTTGAAACATGTATACAAAATGCTTATTACCACAAACCAGAGATCAAGTTTTTGTTGGTATCACTGTTAACTGTATAATTTGCATAAAATGACCTGGTTAACTAAAGAAATTTCTTAAAGTGACCATTTGATCTTAGGAGAACCTTTCTGAAATATGCAATATTATATTTTTCGCTTAACCTCTCACGTGTATGACAGTCTCATCAAATTCTGTCATAGTTACAACGATGCGTGAACAAAACAGACATAATAGGTAAAATTGTCAAAATATGGATATAAGTCTAATATTAATACCAATCGGTACTAATATTGATATTAGAAAAACACTGCTATGATATTTTAAAAGTATCACATTGATATTTTAAAAATATCACATTGTTTATTTATGTATATAAGAAAAACACAGCACTTCAAATTATACACGGACATAAACTTTAGCTTCTAACTAACTTCTCAATGTATATTTAGACTCAATTGTTGTTCATATTTGAACAATAAGTTTTAAAGTTAGTATTTTCTTAATTTTTCGTTGCCGAAAACAACGTTTTCCGCATGGAATGTCTGCATATTTACAATTGATATTAGACAATATATGAACAAAAACATTTACTAAATTTTATCACCGGTATATAATAAGGAAATAATTCGTAAATATAAGTCAACATGCAACATCTTATACGTTCAGGTATTTCACATTCAATTTTTTTATTGAAATATTCTTTATAAAGCACAAAAATGTCAGTATTCTCCTCAGAAACTAACAAAACCTTTAAATAGACTTATTAAAAAGGGATATTGTTACGATACTGTTGTCAGGTCATTAAAGATTGCATGTTTTGGCTTTAATATTGATTCACTTATAGAGTCTTTGCATCGGAACTAAACACATTTATTTCTAAAAAACAGTTGTTGACATGACACGGGTTATGTTCTTCTCATATATTTTAAAATAGTATGATACTAAACCCCTAACGGGAGGGATTGTGCCTGATATTCATATGATGAAGACATAATCTTTCAATCAGTTTAATTGAGGTCTGGAGCTGGCATGTCAGTTAACTGCTAGTAGTCTGTTGTTATTTATGTATTATTGTCATTTTATTTATTTTCTTTTGTTACATCTTTTGATATCGGACTCGGGCTTCTCTTGAACTGAATTTTAATGTGCGTATTGTTATGCGTTTACTTTTCTACATTGGCTAGAGGTATAGGGGGAGGGTTGAGATCTCATAAACATGTTTAACCCCGCCGCAATTTTGCGCCTGTCCCAAGTCAGGAGCCTCTGGCCTTTGTTAGTCTTGTATGATTTTGAATTTTAGTTTCTTGTGTATAATTCGGAGTTTAGTATGACGTCCATTATCACTGAACTTTAATGCATATTTTTAGGGGCCAGCTGAAGGACACCTACGGGTGCGGGAATTCTCGCTACATTGAAGACTCATTGGTTGCCTTCGGCTGTTGTCTGCTCTATGGTCGGGTAGTTGTCGCTTTGACATATTCACCATTTCCTTTCTTAATTTTATTAATGAAAAATGCATGATTTTATTCATCATCTGGCTCTGAATTGTGGTGATTTAGGTGATTTTTAAAAGATTTCACCACACGTAACAACCCAAAAATAGTGTGTCCGTTACCATGGCAACCACTTACCATGGCTGTACTTAAAACACCAGTAAGATTTGATATCGGACAAAACAATAAGGTATGTAAAACCTTGACTAAGCTTTCTTTATGAATAAAGTATCTGGTTTTAAAAGAACTAAATGTGTTATAAGGGCGTCAGCTGCTGTCAGGAAATTAAACATCGAAACATAATTTTCTACTGTTCTTAGTTCTGATAAACACAAAAATGAATGCAATACTTGACTTATAAAAGCTATTATTTATCAAAAAGATGATGTGGTGTGAATTCCAATGAGACCACACCCCCCCCCCCCCCGCCACACACACACAAAACACCAGTTGCAACAGAAATTAACAACAACAGGACACTGTACGGCTTCAACAATGAACAAAACCAACACCGCATAGTCAGCTACAAAAGGCCCCGTAACCACAAATTAAAACAATTCAAACAAGAAAACTAACAGTCTAACGGCCTTAGCCTAGCTGGTATAGTGATATATATAATGATCTATAGTTGGACACAGAGTAGCTGTTGTTTATACGATGCAACTAAATCATTTATTTAAATCTTAATGATGGAAGAACAAAATTATGTTACTGCTGATCTAACATTGTTTGGCTGAATTTTATTCGAAATAAACATACAAATGTGTATACATGTGTATTATATGTACATATATCGATGTCTGCTGGAAATAAAATCCTTATATTAAGTTTCATTACTCTTTAAGTCATTTTGTGGCAGGCTATTTTTTATTACAATTTAACAGGTTATTAATACTTTCAGTTGCTTTCAGTAACACAGAAAATTCCATGATACTGTAGTATTAGCCATATAAGAATAAAGAGATGTGGTATGCATGCTTGACAACTATTAACTAGAATTTAAAAATGACGTGAATATAAGTAAATTTAGATTACCATACAGCAATTAGAAAACAAACTTTACCATATATTCAGCAATACAAAGTCCCGACTTGAAAATTTGCAACAATTCAAACTAGAAAAATGATTGTATCACCTATAACAATACGAAAAATAAATATGACCAGAATGAACAAAGAAAAAACCTCTGAATCCCAGGTTCAAGTTTTGGAACAAACACACACTGAATATGTGGGGTCAACATCTTTCTGACCGCTCAACACTACCCTAACAGTGGACGCTGGTGCAACGCCACTATATAAATCAGTTACAAGTTAAGTTTTTTGTATCATATCTGAGTTATTATACTTGTTACAATCGTTTTTCTGGATTTATTTTGAATTTTTGTCATACTTTAATGATCATTGTCATTTGGAGGTTCGATGTTGATAGTATATCTAGAATGTCCTTAATTAAATAAGCTTTATATTTTTAAAAATGGTATTAAGATTATTTTATCTGGCATTGGTTTAGTAGAACGTCGGAATTGAATCAAACTGTAACATAATCATTCTCGAGTAGGCAAAACAGCAGCAATATGAAATGTTTACAGTTAATCATACATCCAACGAATATTATAATGTATTATCGTTTGTAAAGTTCATTTTGATTGGATAGTGTCACTAATTTTCATGGTATCAATTCACATACGACGAACAGCAGAATTTAAATAAAATTGAGAATGGAAATGGGGAATGTGTAAAAGAGACAACAACCCGACCATAGAAAAAACAACAACAGAAGGTCACCAACAGGTCTTCAATGTAGCGAGAAATTCCCGCACCCGGTGGCGTCCTTCAGCTGGCCCCTAAACAAATATATACGAGTTCAGTGATAATGAATGTATGATTTGACGTTGTTATCGTTAGATTGGAGAAAACAATATTGTATTCTAAACTCCGATTGAATCAATATGGTATTTAATGATCGCAAATACCCGTTTCCTGTTTTCTGGCTCCGCTAATGCGTCGTTAGTAAACTAAATTTGCTACCATCAAATCATCAATTGGTGCCGTCGGAGACAAAAATGCTACACAGTTATTTCCTAAACACAACAGATAACATGGCAACATACATTCTAACGTAAAAGCAGGAGTCATTCGGAAAGGTATTTCAATATTCTTATCTATGCAGCACTTTTCGCATATACAAGAGACCAATGAAAATTTATCTTTCAAAATCAGTCTGCGAAACAACCATAGCAAATTGAGTCTACAGAAATCTGTTACACATGCATGGGATAAGTATTCGTGTTGGTGATCAACCATATATTTTCGAAGGGGTAACATGACATCAGTTTCGGTTACCATTATCCAAACTTTCAAACGTAAATTACACTTTTAAAAGGGAACCTCAATTAAAAGTTAACCAAACTTAAGCGTCATACATATGTAAAAGAGGGACGAAAGTTACCAAAGGGACAGTCAAACTCATAGATCGAAATCAAAAAATGACAACGCAATGGCAAAAAAAAATTAAAAAAAAGAGAAAAATAATGGTACACAAGACACGACAAAGAAAACTAAAGACTAAGCAACACGAACCAAAACAAAAACTTGGGGTGATATCACGTGCTCCAGAAGGGTAAGCAGATTCTGCACCACATGTGGCACCAGTGATGTTGCTTACGTTATTACAGACAGTCTAATTTGGTAGTCTAATTTGGTAGGTCACATTTACGAAAAGGGAACGGGATTGTATTTACGACTAAGAAACATATCTGATATCATCTGTGAAACGGATATTCCATAACGGTCAACCAACTCTTGATGTCGTTCGTAAAATATAGGAAGGGAGTATTTCAACTAAACCATTTGGAACTCTTGGTATAATAGCTTCCTTGTGAGCAGCAATCCTCTATCGAAGAAATAATGATAAGAAATACAAGCTAGGGAATAACGTATCAATTGGGATATATATACTCCGTATGCAGGCGCTTGAATGTTGCTACATAGAAATGAAAAGTTCACTATAGGGAAACTGAAATCATTTTTTTGTGTTGGAAAGTTTTGTTTTCCATCGACCCTCGTTGTCAATTTATAGATGTAAGTCAAGATATGAGTCAGACTTAACTGTATCTATTGTATCCTTATGGTCTAATTCGATGGTATATATGAGTTCAACATAGTCACAAAATTTTGAATTATTTAGTGAGAGAACATCAACTATATAGAGAAAAGTAAATTTAAACGATTAACTTTTCATTTTCCTTCCTTAGAAGTTCCTGTATGAAGTCAGCCTTATAATAACAAAGGAACAAGCTCAAGTCAGCAAGGAGAGACCACTGGTTCTCATGGGAAAACTGACAGTCTGTTGAAAAACACGTCCTTCAAACGTAAAAAAAATGTTGTCAATCAAGAAATCAAACATCTTGATAATGTCAATATCAGAGAACGTTTTGTTTGAATCAGGGTGATTACTACAAAGTAGGATTTATCCCTCCCCACGACAATATACTTGTATCTACGTTTGTCATTCCTTTTTATGAAACAAGGCAATACTAACTCTTTCAATTTGTCTTTTAGTTTGAAGTGAGGAATACTTGTGTAAAGTGTAGAAAAGTAAAATGTTTAACTACTTTTACACGATGTTGTTTGGGACTGAATCTGCCGGCGCAACATCTTATTTGTCATGGAGGTAGGATAAGTGTTTTGAAACATTTGTGTTTTTAAAGATTGACTTAGAATGGGTATTGATAGACCCATTCAATGGCTGTATTCTAACTTGTATCAACATCCTCACTGCATACATGTAATCCTTTCGGAAAGAGTATCTACGTCTTCTTTCTCGCGTTTGACCCATTGCCTGGCATAACCCTCAATTGAATCAGTATTTTGAAATTGTTTTTCAATTGATGGATTTAGGATAACGATATTTTGGACCTTCAATAGCACATTTCGCAGGGAAGGGTTATTAGCAATGTTGGGGTCACCGGTAAGAAAGTGGCCAACCGGATTATATGTGAATTAATAACTTGCACAGGTAAAATCAGGGGGCCTAGACTCGAAGCCGTCAATATTGTGATTCTGGAAAACGTGTTTGTAATTAAAAAATACTTGAAATTGGTTTAGTATAGGCTTAAGAAATGATTAGTACAGACTGGTCATTTAAATTAGGAGGTATTTTCAATTGAACTAATTTGTGATGAAGGATATTGCCCAAGTTGATGCCATCGACACATTTGTTTGAAAAGTCTGTGACTTGCAATATCAGAAATGATAGCTGTAAGTTTGGATTGGTTTGAAAGAGGGATGATAGCAGTGGTTTCAAAACATAAATTGAACATAAAATGAAGTTTTAAAAGGGGAATCGATTAAAGCTGCGTGCAAATATGATGAATACATAACGTTTTTTTTTATAAATGGCAGCAAGTCATTAATAAAGACATCATGCACAGTAGGTGATGTATAATAAGAATGACTATGACTTCGTCTACGTCGAGGAGTAGAGTTGAAAGTATTCATCACATCTACCGAGCTACAGGAAGGACTATATAAAATAACTATACCTTCAATTTTGTCATGGCAACCATATTGTGTCGCAGTTCCTAAATGTCGACTCCAGTAGTCCGTTTTTGTCTACGTAGAGGCGTTGCAAGATGAGTATTTTTATGCGAACTGCCATATAAACGATGGAATGATAAGGCTGATTAAGATGCTGGTAAAGAATGTCGCGTGCATTGTGGTTTTATATGTGTACTCTACCTATTGTCACTAGTATATAAAAAAGAAGATGTGGTATGATTGCCAATGAGACAACTATCCACAAAAGACTAAAATGACACAGACATTAACAACTATAGGTCACCGTACGATGACCGTATGATGGTCTGAATGAGTCATGTTTGAATATTGTAAATGAATGCAATTCAATTTCAATGAACAAGACACTATTTGGTAAAATGAAACAACTGTCTTGTATTGTCACGTGATTAAATGTTCTCTTTCGTTACTTTCAAACGTATTTAAATACATTAGATGTAAGTTATCCTTAAACTTATGATAACTTAACAATAGTACTTCATTCATGCTGATAAATTTGAACTTCAATAGTTCAATACACTTTTTATCTTCTTTTTAAATTCTGTCATTATAATATCAATTATAATGAATGCATGCATTCATTATAATTGATATGGACTTGAAAACTTGTTGAAAAAAATGGTCGGAAGATACTTAGGGGACACTCAGAACTCGTATGTCGAAGATTAACTGACAATGCATTGGGGGAAATGAAATACGATGAAAAAACAAAAAAGTCTATAAAAAACTTTACATAGAAACATAAAGACTGCGCACTGTGCACCAACCCTTACCCACCCAACACAACTGGCAAACATGCTAACGAATATAATCAAAACGTTTATTGTAACGTTGATATTTGTCCTTAATATTGTTTCGTCATTTTGCTTAAATTCTTTATTGCTCTTAACCTAGAACCTATATAGCAACTTCTCATTATTTGAAGCCTGAAATCGTCTATAAAATGTTATAAATTATCTTGTTGACAATCCTTATTTATTTTGGGATTGATCAATTTTTCAAGAACAATGTTAGACATATACATAATATACATGGTGCTTATATAAACGTCGCTACAAGTGATTGACCTCAAAGTTTTGTGCTCTGGTAAAATTGTTGTTTATTTGTCGTTGGTCATCAGTGTCATTAATGCATTAATTGAAAATACGTACATAAAAACACCTACCTCATATTTAGATGTCTAATTATTTGTCAGTATACAATCATTGCTCTATCTATATAATTGTTCAATATGGGACTACATAATACACCTTACAAAATATCTGACATCTGTAGCTAATATAGGCAACAGATTTACAGAGTTCATTACAGTGAAATGGGGAATAAAGATTATACTAAAGTCGAAAACAATCTGCAAATAAGGTAATTTGTAATAATTTGCGAATAATAATTCTTTGATGATAGGTAATTGACTATATTAATTTCAGGTAATTCAACAACATATACAGTTCAAAATAAATCGTCAAACTAAAGACCGATTTACAGAGTTGTGTATAATGAAACGCGTAGAATCTTGAACGTACATTGCATGTGAGAGTTTTTTTTCAACTATTAGGAAGTAATATATTTAAGCCATGATTGATAAATATCACTAGCATGTATCACCTTCCATGCAATATTTGTTATCATACAATCATTTTGAGTGGAATGAGTGCCCTATGATCGCTTTTGTTTTCTTTCAAACATAATTTTACTCGATTGAATCGCAACAAGATGGTTAGATTGGTTTAATGTTTTATAGATTTACGGTTTACACATACTAAAAATTGACGCAAAATATAAACAACAGTAGTAAACCGGTGTTCAATAGTCAAAAATCGTTTTGGAAAAACAAATCCAGGATACAAACTACGATCATGGGAAACACATCAACTATTCAAGGAAAAGAAAGGAAAACAGAAATACTGAAGTGCAACAAAAATAAAGGCTGAAATACAAACAAGCGAACTATTTGATACAAACTGCCATATTCTTGTCCGGGTACGGAACATTTAAAAAAAGGGGTGGGTTGAGCATGGGTTTATGGCTTGCCAAACCTGCAGCTTGTATAACAATGTTTAAAAATATCGATAAAATAACAACACTACGAGACAAAAAAAGCACAAACTCAGCAATAAAACTCCTCACAGAGAAACGGGCATACAAATAATATAATAGTCGACAAAAAACATGCAAACTGCAGATAAAAAATTAACATCTTCCATCAACGTCAGACACCACAGTACATCACCAGCAGTAAAGCACTTACTTAACAAACATGCAATCTCGAACTTTATATAATTATATTCACAATAACAGTCCAAACGATGTGCATGACAATGTTGGTATTGAAAGGCAATTCTATAATTATTTGGACTACAAACGAGAAGAAATCACACATTAATCAACCGAAATACAATTGAAATTAAGGTATAATATTATCTACAATTGTTTTCATTATTTGTTGCTAAGGTAACTCTTTAAATTAATTTTCCGAAAAACGCGATTTCTTTATAGAACACGGTGAGGCTTTGACTGAGGATTTTTATAATGAAAACGGAATTCCAGATTCCGATGAGTATTGAACCTTCCATAAATACAATCTTAGCAATTTCTATAAATCCGTTACGACATCTATAGTTAGAATGGTCTTCAAGTATACAATGCAGGTCACAAAAAATTCAAAAAGAAAAAAATAACCCATGAAACAATCGAGCATGTTATAGAATTGTTTACATATGATCAAGAGGGTTCTTAAGTCGAATCTGTATTGGTTTAACTAAGGAAATCCACACAGCTGCACTGTGAAGTAAGTGGTATCTAGATACAGACAACATTGTTATTCAATTGTTTATGTATTATGTAAGCCATTGTACGCCATATTAAAACGGTTTGAAACAGTACATAATACTATAGATAAACGGGTTGACCTGCTCCTATACCAGTACTTGCATTGTCAAAAATATATTATGATAAATGTAAATATTTCCTGTTTTTTATACAGTCTAATGATTTTTAGATAAAGTTTTATCAAAACAAATATTATATAATGACCCATATATAGTCATAATAGAAAATTGAATAGAGATATAAGTTTGAAGTAAAAAAATCAGGATTAAAAGTAAGAACAAATATTCTTAGTTGGTTTTGGGTTTAATGCTATTATTATAGGAGAGCCAATTAGTCAGAAGACAGTTTCAGTAGTAAGAGTGAACAACCAAGGACATCAACCTGAAACAAGTCAAAATTAAACATTTTGAACTGATTCGGCTTATAACTGTTACTATATGAAATGGATATATAATAATATTGGTTTATTATCCAGAAGTAAGTATCATTATGCTAAAAAGTACAAAACATGTTCAATGATATACTTCAGGTTTAATAGATTACTTTTAAAGCTAACTTTAAATCATCCAATTATTTCGAATGTCATGTCTGCACTCTGCTCATAATGTTTTTTCTTGTAAACACAGATTTACGCAATTTGGTAACATTTTCATTGTTCAACAGATTGGTTAATTGATTTATTAACTAATGGTTTGCACAAACTCAAAGTTTATACAAAACAAGGAAAATAGACATTTTACATTAAATACAAATTTTGTCATGGTTTGTTGCTTTTGTAACTCTTTGAAGGAGGAATTTCTTATTATCCAAACCTATTTTCCCTCAGTCATATTAAGGCAAATTTAATTTATGTCTATTCATGTATTGTTACTTTTAAAAATTCATTTAAACGTTTGGCCCAATGTTTGCCTTATTTCCCCTGACCTTTAAATGCATCCGCATAAACAAAAATGCGCTATTGTTCTTGTAAACAGGCTGAGGCTTTATCTAAAGACTTTAATGATTAACAAAGAGTATGGAATTCCGATGCGTATTGGAACTTTCATAAATGCAGTCGTAGCAAATTCTATAAATCCTTTAAGATATCTATATCTAGGATGGTCTCCAAGTATACAATGTAGGTCCAAAAAAAATAAAAAAGGAAAGATATCCCATGAATCAATCGAGCATATTATAGAATTGTTTACATATGATCACGAGGGTTATTTAGTCTAATCTGAATTGTTTTAACTAAGGAAATCCCCACAGCTTAACAGTGGACTAAGTGGTATCTAGATACAGACAACATTGTTTTTAATTGTTTATGTATTATGTAAGCCATTGTACGAAATATGAAAAGGGTTTGAAACAGTACATAATTCTATAAATAAACAGTTTGACCTGCTTCGATATCAGTACTTGCATTGTCAAAGATATGTTATGATAAATGTAAATATTTCCTGTTTTCTTTTTAAAGTCTAATGATTTTTAGATAAAGTTTTTCTCAAAACAAAAATTATATAATGTCCCATAGTCATAAAAGGGAATTAAAGAAAGATATAAGTATGAAATTTCCCAGGATCAAAAGCCAGAAAACAAGGCTTAGTTTGGTTTAAAACTACGATGATGAGGGGACCAAATAGTCAGGAGACAATTTCAGTAGTAAGACTGAATTACCAAGCACATCAACCTAAAACAAGTCAAAATTAAACATTGTGAAGTGATTCGGCTTATAACTGATACTTTGTGAAATGGATATATCATTAAGCTAAAAAGGACAAAATATGTTCAATAATATACCACAAGTTTAATAGATGCCCTTTAAAGCTAACAACTATAAATCATCCAATCATTTCGAATGTCGTGTCTGCACTCTGCTTATAATGTTTTTTCTTGCATACACAGATTTACGCAATTTGATCACATTTTCATTGTTTAACAGATTGATCTATAAACTTATCGTTTGCACAAACCCAAAGTTTACACAAATAGAGATTTTACATAATACCGGTATACAAATTTTGTCATGGTTTGTTGCTTTTGAAAATCTTGGAAAGAGGAATTTCGTTTTTATTTCCCAAACACATTTTCTCTTAGTCATATTAAGGCAAATCTAAGATTATGTATAATTAGGTATTGTTATTTTTTAAAATACATTAAACTTTTGACCAAATTGTCGCCTTATTGACCCTTACTTTTAAATGCCTACGCTAAAAAAAAATGCGCTATTGTTCTTGTAAACAGGCTGATGCTTTACCTATAGACTTTAATGATCAACAAAGAGTCTGGGATTATTTGAACTTTCATAAATGCAATCGTAGCAAATTTTATAAATCCGTTAAGATATCTATATCTAGGATGGTCTCCAAGCATACAATGTAGGTCCAAAAAAATTTCAAAAAGGAAATATATCCCATGAATCAATCGAGCATGTTACAGAATTGTTTTCATAGGATCACGAGGGTTCTTTAATCTAATCTGAATTGTTTTTACTGAGGAAATCCGCACAGCTGCACTGTGAAGTAAGTAGTATCTGGATACATACAACATTGTAATACAATCGTTTGTGTGTTATGTAAGCCATCGTACGCCATGTTAAAAGGGCTTAAAACAGTACATAATACTATAGATAAACGGTTTGACCTGCTCCTATATCAGTACTTGCATTGTTAAAAATATATTAAGATAAATGTAAATATTTCCTGTTTTTTATACAGTCTAATGATGTTCATATAGAGTTTTATCAAAACAAATATTAAATAATGCCCCATAGTTATGGTGGGCAAATTCTATAAATCCGTTAAGACATCTATGTGAAGTAAGTAGTATCTGGATACAGACAACATTGTAATACAATAGACCACTTTCGAGTTCATCCGTCACCGGCAAAAACTCGTCAATTATGCACGCCTTTATGACGTCATTTACCAGATATAGGGGCTCGCCTGTATCCCTGCACTATTTACGTTCATCAAGAATCTTGGTGATCGTCTTTGTGCAGGATAAACTAGAAATAATGGTTGCTCTGTAGGTACTTACTGACAATTCCCTAATGACAGCAGTGTTGATTGTCAATTTTGAGAATTCAATTTGCCGAGTAATTCGTACAATATAGAATTATAGTTTTCCAACCACTCGCTCAACATTGGAAGAAAGTGACGACGCCCCTAAACGCACAAATGACGGTGATAAAGGCGCGTATAATTGACGAGTTTTTTCCGGTGACGGATGAACTCGAAAGTGGTCTATTGTTTGCGTGTTACTTAAGCCAGTGTACGCCATGTTAAAATTGCTTAAAACAGTACATAATACTATAGATAAACGGTTTGACCCGCTCCTATATTTAAAAGTACTTGAATTATCAAAAATATGCTATGATAAATGTTAATATTTCCTGATCTTTTGTACAGTCTAATGATTTTTAGATAAAGTTTTCTCAAAACAAATATTATATAATGCCTGGTATTTTTATAAAAGGAAACATTAAATAGATAGTAATTTGAAGATACAAATTCAGGATTAGTGGGTTTGGTTTAAAGTTACGATGAAAGGAGAACCGATTAGCCGGAAGACAATGTCAGTAGTAAGAATGAATAACCAAACACATCACTGTGACCCTCAATAAGTCAAAATTAAACATTGTGAATTGATTCAGATTAGAACTGGTACTATGTGAAATGAATACATATTGGTTTATTTTCAAATAGTAAGTATCACTATGATATACAAAAATAGTAAAATCCCAAAAATACCGAACTTCGAGGAAGTTATACGAGTAAAGTCCCTAATAAAATGGCAAAATCATTATCTTAAACACATAAAACGAATGGATGACAACTTTGTTTTATTTAAAAAAGACTAAGTAAAATGTAGTCAATAATATGCTATATTAAGGAGACAACAGTAGTTTACAAACGTTCAACTCTCAAAAGATACAAATCAATGTTAATCAAATTCAGGGAATCGCATGAACTCCAGAAAATCTTCCACGAAATTATTTTTCACGAACACCCTTTTTATATAAAGTTCGTATATTCCGAAGATATGCGAGCGTAATGTATTAATTTAGATTTGCAAACACCATACGCTGTGACATAATGTATGGTACTGCAAAGAAATGGAAATCTGCGTCGGTATCATGAAGAAAAACAAGATATCATATTATATTAGTTTCCATAATTTCCCGAATGGCAGGTGCACTAGAATAAATAAAGTAAATGCGATCGCAGAATTCACTGGTATGTGGGTTATTAAGTGACACGATATGAATAAGTGAATAAATTGGGGGAAAAAGAACTTTGCATGATGCTTTTTTTCTTTTTTCAGCCAAACCGGGTAACAAATGATCAAGTCACATTACTTCTACAAATCTTTCCCAAATAAAATGGTGATAAATTTTGGTCAACTACACATGAGTGATACAATCACTCTAAAGATTAAATCTCTTAAACAAAGTTCCCTTAGACAATGAGTCATAATGCTAGAATAGACCAAAAATTGTAAAAGCAAAACGGTGATTTCAAATGGCGACCATTGCGTCTGTAAACGAAATCATTAAAATACTAGAATTCAGTTATCCTATAAGAACTGCTGCAAAATATCTAACTTCCCTATAGATAACGATGGAGATTATGAAATATCTATGTAGTTTGTAATTGTTTAAGGGTCCATGTCCATTCATGTAAAATTGTTTACAGCAAAGTTAGCAAGAATATGCTATTACTCTTTCCAAAACGTTTGGAAGAATCTTTAAAGATTCATATGATAATTCTTGTTAGATAAAGCCCACTCTAACCGAATATTCACCTTATCTGTCAAAGTTTAATACCAATGTCAATATTTTATGCTTTACAAGACATAATACAAACAAAACTATGTCTGAACAAACATTTTCATATCTTAATATATGATTTGCGACAACGTATATTGATGAAATAGTGTTTTAATCTCAAAGGCCAAATAATCGTTTGTCGTAAATTTTCTTTTATCGATATTCAAATTGTACGTTTTTATATATTATATATATATTTGAAAGAAAGATGAAAGGAGGTACATATTTCGATAAAACAGATATTGACTTTAACTAGATCTAGAAGACACTCAAAAAATTTCGGTGATATTACATATTAAGTGTACCATCATGTTTTTTAAAAATTATTATTAAAGTATGCAGCAATTACAAATATTAAAAAAAAAAAGTGATCTTACTTGTCAAATTCATTTCCTTTTTTCCCTTTTTTTGTGGCGTATTTTTAGACATCAATCATCGAAACGCGCAACTGGTGCAATTAAATTGGTACCATAAATGTCTTAACTACCGCTGTGGCTATGTATGGATTGTCAGTCCCCGAATATATTATCTGCCGGTACAAATACAGATAATTTGTTTCTAATTTGGTGTTATTAAATTTCTAAACGATTTTGCAAATTAAGGAATTTATTTTCCGTATACATAAATCTCCGGTTCAGTTATATCAGTTCTTCCACGTTTGAATTAATGTTCTATATTTTCAAACATTTTGCCTCGAACATCATTAACAAAGAATATTGATTGTCAAATGCATATCTGATGCAGTACAGCTGGTAGCGTTTTTTGTTACCATCATTGAGTATTGTGGTAGGGTTTATGACTAATCTTCTTTCATTTCTGTAAAAATGAGGGGTGGTACATTATGTTGGTTTTTGTTCGATCGTTCACGTTTAGAATTTTCGCTGTTGTGTGTCTATTGTGTCGTAGTTGTTCTCTTATATTTGATACGCTTCCCTCAGTTTTATTTTGTAACCCAGATTGTTTTTTTCTCTATCAATTTATGAAGTTTGAACAGCGGTATACTACTGTTGCCTTTATTTATCTTTTTTGTTTACATTGGACACGAAAGAATTTTAAAGTACTGTTTTTTGCAGTAGTCGTTAGTTTTTTTTTTTATCTTATTTATGAACTATGAATTTTTCATTTATATTTTTTATTTTGTGATTTGTATCAAAAATAAAGTATAAAATTTTAGTACTTTCACTAGGAGCACTGAATTGAGTTGTTTTGACTTAAAAAAATTTATTGTTGGTTAAGCTTGGCGAATATAACATCAGATACACAGTGCCAAAAGCCTGACCTAAAGTCGAACTTAGATAAAAAATAAAAAAAAAATATATTTGCAGATAACCTCATGTTTCTTATATCTGTGCACTTCCTAAGATGACTGATTCACAATCAAAGTTGGTGGTTTCAATTAATCCCTTCCAATTAGAAAAATGTTTACATGTATATATAAGTTGTTTCAGAGTAGCGAAATCTTTGCTCAGGTACAACAGAACATTGGTTTTCCATGAACCATACAGATACATAAACAATAGAACACTAACAAGCTCATTGATACGATAAAAATATAATGATGAAATTATCACAACTTACTTTTTTTTTTAAATATCAAAGTAAAAGGAAAGCAAATTGATACGAGATTCAGATTCTGTGACTTTTGGCATATTCTAAAAATTATCAATACAAGATATTTACTCAATATAGACAATGTTAAATATAATCAACAAACACTACTTTCATCAATAGAAACAAGTAATATATAAATATGTATTAACCTTCTATCCTAAAATGACAGCAAACCATCGCCTCCTTCTACTTTCAAATGCTAATTATCAGCTTGTGTTTCCTTCAAAAACATAAATGCTCTAATTTTACCATGTCATTATAGACGTTCCGAAATGATTTTCCTCTAAGTTCAGTATTTTTGTGATTTTACTTTCTACTATATATAACTATCATCTGAAATTTGCTGTCTCATATCCCATTGTATTTATATTATTTATCACATGACTTGCATGTGCTTATTATGTATCACTTCACAACTCTATCTAGTCATGATGAGCAAAAATAACTCAACCACCTATTCACAATTCCTCTACACTACCAATAATTTACCCACACTTTTTTGGTACATTTCTACCCTCGTGCATATCAGTACTGTAAGGAAAGACTGAAAACTTATAATGTTATACTTTCAATGAAATCAGTACTGATTTTGTCAGTACTGTTTCAGTACTGATTTTGACAGTACTGTTTTAATACTGATTTTGACAGTACTGTTTTAGTACTGATTTTGTCAGTACTGTTTCAGTACTGATTTTTACAGTACTGTTTTAGTACTGATTTTGACAGTACTGTTTCAGTACTGATTTTGACAGTACTGTTTTAGTACTGATTTTGACAGTACTGTTTTAGTACTGATTTAAACACTGAAAGACAGTCACAATCAAAATCAAGAAGTAAGCAAAGAATCACAAAACGACAGGGCATTTACAACAACACATTGAAAAATACATATATAAAAACAACACGAACTCCATTAAAAACCGGGAGTGAATTCAGGTGCTCCTAATGCGTATAAACACTGAAAGACAGTCACAACCAAAATCAAGAAGTAAGCAGAGAATCACAACACAAAAGGGCATAAAATTTATAACAACACTTTGAAAAATATATAAAAGACAACACGAACTCCATTAAAAACCGGGAGTGAATTCAGGTGCTCCTAATGGGTAAAATCCGATAAACTGCTTATCTTGCTTCATTTCTATTGTTTTCTCCTTCGCTTCAATAGTATTTCGATAGACGAGAGTAAGCTTGATAATTTTCCTTGGTCATGTTCACGTCGCTAAAAAAAATCTGCGCAGCAGGGTGATATAGTCTAAGAGAAAAATGTAACCAGCTAAAAAAGGATAATAATAATATTGTCACAGAACTATCAAACCTATATTTGGATACCAATTGTACTGAGATGCACATTGTAAAAACTTCTCTAATGATAAACACTTAATCAGAGATATCTACAAAAGATACAAAATATGCCACAAATTATTATATAGCATACTATACTTACCGAGTTTAAAAGTTTTCACTTCCAAGTATTTTTTGAAACAATACACATTCAAGTTAAAAAGATTAACAACACCAAATCTACTGAAACAGTACTGAAAATAACAATACCGAAATAGTACTGTCAATATCAGTACTGAAACAGTATTGACAAAATCAGTACTGAAACAGTACTGACAAAATTAGTACCGAAACAGTACTGTCAAAATCAGTACTGAAACAGTACTGATAAAATCAGTACTGAAACAGTACTGTCAAAATCAGTACTAAAACAGTACTGTCAAAATCAGTACTGAGACAGTACTGTCAAAATCAGTACTAAAACAGTACTGTCAAAATCAGTACTAAAACAGTACTGACAAAATCAGTACTGAAACAGTACTGACAAAATCAGTACTGATTTCATTGAAAGTATAACATTATAAGTTTTCAGTCTTCCCGAACAGTACTGATATGCACGAGGGTAGAAATGTACCAAAAAAGTATGGGTAAATTATTGGTAGTGTACAAACTATTATCTAGCTTATTAATTCTCATATATATATAAACAATAGAAAAAAAGCGATTAATTTTGTTTTCATAGTTTGGAAACTATATGGCTATATTCTCGTCGCGACATATTGAAGAATTCATTTAAATATATCTTATATTATTGGGGTTGTTGGTTTGAAAACGTTTTGTACGATTATTTTTTTTTTAAATTTCTACATATTATATGCAGTCACTGCTACTGGCTGATCAGACAACTGTGTGTCCAAATTATAATACTTACTATAGCAACTGTCAACTGTCTCATTCTGAATTCAAATTCTAAATTTCCCCACTAGCGTCTGAAATGAAGGCAACACTAGTATACCGCTGTTCAAAAGTCAAAGATCTATTGAGAGAAAACAAATCCGGGTGACAAACTAAAACCAAGGGAAACTCATCAACTATAAGAGGAAAATGTTCAACGGAACATCAGACACACAGAAGTGCAACAATAACAGATGCCAATGCAACATACAAGAAACAAGATATTAAATAACAACTGGGTCAATTTCCTGACTTGATACATGACTTTTTAAAAAATAATGAGGGATTGAACTGGTTTCGTGGCTACCCAAACCTCGCGCTAAATGTAATGGCAATATCGTCTGATATAGGCGGAACAGTATAGACTAAAAAGAATGTTAAAAATACCACTAAAATGCAACAATTTAATGTGAGAATAATGTCTTTAATCGTGTATCAATTGCAAATATCATGCAAGTAATAGATAACACCCAAGTTACAGTTCCCTCATATGTTACTACACTTTCCATTTTCCAGTTTGAGTACTGTGTACTAACACTCGTTAACGAGAATTTAGTGAAGATCAACCGACTTATTAACTTTAAGACTGATTATGCGTGGGAGTATAATTATGTTAATTTGTCAGCATATGGAAAGACTTATATTCCCGAGGAACATCATGTCATACTAAATTTATCGAAAATGTATTATCATTAACCAACCTTTTATTTCTTATTTTCGTTTTGATTAGTAGTACATATGAACTATTAAATGAGTGCATTTCAATTATCAATAGTAATATACGGATATGTGATAAGCACATTCTATTAACAGATTGTTACGAAACTTCGACAAGGATGTATAGCTAATTGAAAACTTTCCATTAGTACTTTTTCTGTGAAAGAATTTGCAATCTTTTTGAAAAATAGAAACAAGAAAAGTATAATAATCAAAGAATAATATAACCAAAGATTTGTATAGTTTCTTACTATACAAATCCTTAAGAGAGGTCAATTGAAACTAACAAAATTAAAATTATTAACCAACGGAACGAGTGGATATCAACGGTCATATTCCTGACTTGAACCTTAAATCCGACATCCCGAAATTACAAAAAAAAATCACGGATCCCGAAAGGATCAATCCAGAAATCCCGAGCCTAAAAACTCCCGATACCGGCGTCCCGATAAAGGTCCTATCCCCCCTCATATAGGGGGAAGGACCTTTTCCGGGATGTCGGGATTTATTTCTTTTTAATTAGGGACCTCGGGATTTCATTTTGACAGTGGCTATTTGACCGACACCGGCAAAATAGCAAATTTGCTATTTGACCGTCTCTGATTAAATTATATATCTAACTGGAATTAAAATTTAAGAATAATAATTAAATATAAATACTATTTAAAACCAAGGAGGTATACGTCCTTGTTAAAACACAGTGAAGTTATTTAAATAAAAACTTTTTACCGCCAAATTTTGACAGAAGATTCAAAAGAAGCTCCGAACGACAAGTCATGTGATACCGGTGGAAACTGAAAGTAGGAACTATGGGCAGTATTTGCAATAAGGCTGTTGGTGTATTTTTCGAGTATGACACGCCGAGAATAGTTCATATTCGTAGCAAAAAAGTCGGCGTGATAAATCGCCTGCTTCAGTTAATAATTATTGGATATGTTATTGGGTAAGAATTCTACAAAAGTTAAAAATTAAAATTTACAACACACCAATCCCAAAAACCACAGGCACTTGTTTCTAATCTATCCATGGGAAGAGTTTTGACCCACTATCAACGTATAGTGCCTGTGCCAAAAACAGCAAAAGACATGTGATGCATTACATGTATATATAAGTAAATTATATCTTGGACTAATAGGTAAAATATAATTATATTCTAGCTATTTCTGGATTGTAATTATACATCAGAATATATATGTAAAACAGTGAACAGTCTATAATATACCAGGTGTTGTAACACAGGAACTTGTTTTTATACCACCATGGGATGCAGACACTTGTTGCTGTCAATGTGTTGCTAACTATCCACTCCCATACGAAAAATCAGCATCAAAAAGTATCCATGTTCACAAGCCATTATAAAACACTTTTTAGTCTTTCCTTATGCACATATCGCCCTACTCAGTAGCTCCATAATTCTCGTATAACGGCTTTCAGATGAGAGTAGGCATTAACAGATGTCACAATGTGAGAGGAGAAGTTATAAGCGATGTCACAATGTGAGAGGTAAAGTTATCAGTGATGTCACAATGTGAGAGGTTAAGTTATCAGTGATGTCACAATGTGAGAGGTTAAGTTATCAGTGATGTCACGATGTGAGAGGTTAAGTTATCAGGGATGTCACAATGTGAGAGGAGATGTTACCATGCTTGCTTTTGTCAAGGGTTAAATTGTCTAAGGGAAGTTGAAACGACCATGGTAGAACGAAGTTCAGATAATCGGGTTTTCTTCGAAATAGATATCGTAAAATAACAGCTGCTTGACAATGTGAAGCTTTTTTGATTGTTCGCTAAGCTCACTCGCCAAAAAGGTGCACATCATGCACATTGTGCCTTGTGGTTGATATTTTACAATATCAATGTGTAGAAAATCCAATAATCTATACTTACATCAAATAAATCACACTTATTTTCATGATTTTGGTCTTTCATATACAAAATACATCTACTTTAAGTTATGTTAAACTTGTATATATTTACGATAAAAATTGTGTAGTTAATTTTTTGGTTGCCCACTATACTAGCAAGATTCAATCTTAACAGAGGACTTTTTTTAAATAGAACATTAAGATATCCTACTCATACATGTAAATGGATTGTCCAATTTCAACAAAACAAGTTAAACTGTTTATCATGTATAACATCATCAACATAGGATGTATTTGTTTTCAGATATGCTATAGTGTATAAAAAAGGTTACCAGGAGAATGATGCAGTGCAGAGTGCTGTCACAACAAAGTTGAAGGGTGTGGTCTATGTCAATCAATCACAGTATCCAGATATAACAACATCTGTTTGGGATGTTGCTGAATATGTTGTCCCTCCACAGGTAAGTTAAAAACAAAATAAGCAGACTGATGTGTAAACTCGGGGTCAGACCCATAATCCGACAGTCCCATAATCCGACAGTACTGTGGTCCCACAGTCCTTTAATCCGACAGCCTGATAGTCCAACTCACAGTCGCTTGTCTCTGAAAAACATGCATATGAAGATCCTAGTATAAAGACATGGAACAATTGTAATTTATTATACCCCAGCTTTTAAAAAAGGGGGGTATACTGTTTTACCTCTGTCTGTCCTTCCGTCAGTCCGTCAGTCAGTCAGTCCGTCCCATGAATATTTTTCATCGCATATTTCTCAGGAACTACAATACAAGGATTTCTGAAATTTGGTTTCAGGGTTTATCTAAGTCAGCTATACCGTGTGATGCGTTTTCAAATTGATCACTTGACAACTTCCTGTTTACCGAACACTTGTATGATTTTACACATGATAGCCAAGTTGAAAATTTTCGTCACATTTTTCTCAGGAACTACAATACAAGGATTTCTGAAATTTGGTTTCAGGATTTATATAAGTCAGCTACATTTATACTGTTTGATGCGTTTTCAGATTCATCACTCGACAACTTCCTGTTTACCGAACTTTTGCATACTTTTACACTATTTATATTATCCACTTGCGGGGGAGGTATCATCAGTGAGCAGTAAGTAGCTCGCAGTTTCACTTGTTTTTTTTAAGGCAAAAAAAATATTTGTCAAATCGATCAGTAAGACGTCTTCATACCTGATAACTGACCCGTATCCTGCGGGTTTAACCTGAAAAAAATAAATAACCCAGGGATTCTGAAAATGACCCGATTTCACTAGATTTAAAGCCTTCAGACTGATAGGGTAAAATATCTAATTTGGCATTAAATTTAGAAATATCCTAATAGGCTTTCTTAAAGAACATGTTTCCTAAGTTTCAAGCTGATTGGATTTCATCTTCATCAAAAACTACCTCAACTAAACTTTTGACCAAAACCTTTAACTTGAAGCGGGACAGATGAACAGACGGACAGACAAACAGACGGAGGAACAGACAGACAAACAGACGCACAGACCAGAAAACCATATATGGGGCATAATAATATTTCACTATTTTTCTACCTCAGAACAATTAACAAATAAAAATATTTGAAAATGATTTATTTCATCTATAATCAGTTATAATACATCCTTTACTTATTTATCTTTATTTTTTATTATAATCTAATATCATACTACATAGAATGTCAAGGTCAGTAAAAACTTCCACTTTTTGAACATTGGAAGCGGCCCTTAAATGGACTGTATAGCCAAACAAAGGCAGATTAGAACTTCAAATATAAGTAAAAGCATTTAACCGACCGTGCATGAGTTGTATAGGCAGTCTAGATCGTCAAAACATCCATATAATAGTGTCTCTCCTTCAATATTATTAGTTACATGGTGTGTTAGTGACCTAATACAAGATATATGGGGTGAGAGTGAAGAATCTGCGCTTCATACAAAATGTACTTGGTCAACACTTTTACACCCCAATGAAGTTACAAAAATGTATTCAATTTATATAGGACGATATCCATATCTTTTGCAGCAGAATATCAAGCCCCCCTCCCCTCAGCAGAAGAGATTCATGTCAGACCATCTGACTGTCGGATTAATTGACTGTGGGAATATTGGACTGTCAGACTACTGGACTGTCGGAATTAAGGGTTGTCAGATTATAGCTAAGCTCCCGTAAACTCTATAAATGTTTATTTTTCATCCAGCAATATGGGGTCTATGAAATTGCCATAGAATTTATAATTTTAAATGGTGCATAATTTTGAGAATTGAAGACCTACTCAATGAAACCATTGATGTGGAATGTCAGACTTGCAGAAAGTACACATTTCATTTTTTTGCTATCAACTTTTTGTCAATTGCTGTTGAATTAAAAAATAGTGTTTGAACAGCTATTTAAATAAAATTGAGAATGGAAATGGGGAATGTGTCAAAGAGACAACAACCCGACCAAATAAAAAAACAACAGCAGAAGTTCACCAACAGGTCTTCAATGAAGCGAGAAATTCCCACACCCGGAGGCGTCCTTCAGCTGGCCCCTAAACAAATATATACTAGTTCAGTGATAATGAACGCCATACTAATTTCCAAATTGTACACAAGAAACTAAAATTAAAATAATACAAAACTGACAAAGGCCAGAGGCTCCTGACTTGGGACAGGCGCAAAAATGCGGCGGGGTTAAACATGTTTGTGAGATCTCCCCCCTCCCCCTATACCTCTAACCAATGTAGAAAAGTAAACGCATAACAATACGCACATTAAAATTCAGTTCAAGAGAAGTCCGAGTCTGATGTCAGAAGATGTAAAACATATATACTATATAGATATAGGAAGATCTGGTATGATTGCTAATGAGACAATTCTCCATTCGAGTACTGGTAACAATTTATAAAAGTAAACCATAATAGGTCAAGGTATGGTTTTCAACAGTTCTATAGTTCCTTTTTAACTCAAATTTAACATGTTTAAGCAATTGATCAAAATTGTAGAAGAATATTTTCAGCTTCTTATGCTTTTGTACATATGTAACCAGAGAACATGATTCAACATACAAAATAAACTTTGACTCTACAGGGACTTGAACCAAGGACCTCTGTGTTACAAGGCAGCATGTTTACTGACTGATCTAAAAAAAGTACTGCCCCTGTCTAACTGCTAAGTGTCTACCACATTTAGTGACGGGAGTAATCACGTCACACTTCCCTAACCGGGACCCCAAGAGTCATCATACCATTATGACTCTCACACAAACATACCCTAGCTAGATATCCTCTCTAACATGATGGGTTTTTATGCCCCGGCAGTATACAATGGTATAGGAGGGGGCATTAAGGTTTTATCCTTGTCTGTCTGTAAGTAAATTCCAAATTTGCTTTCTGTTTGCTAACTTTAGTTTGTTTATACCAAATGTTATGAAATTTATACACAATGTTTATTACCACAAAATACAGATCAAGTTTGAATTTTGGTGGAGTTTCTTATACTGTTCTAGATTTATGCTAATTTACAACTGTAAAAATTGCTAAATTTTTAGCTCATTCTCTAACTTAACTTCAGTTTGCCTCAACCAAATGTTATGAAACTTATACACAATGCTTATTAAAACATTGTTAAAGCTATAGTCTTCATACGACGGCAGTAATATTATTAGTATCATGTTGTTGTCAGCTTCTTTCAAAGAAGTTTGTTTTTTGCACAATTAAATTAGTATAAGTAAATAGAAATCTATGAAATTTAAACACAAGATTTATGACTACAAAAGGAAGGTTGGGATTGATTTTGTGGTTAATGGTCCAAACATGCAGTTTAGGAAAAAGGGACCCAAATAAGCATTTTTCTAGTTTCCAGACAACCTGTGGAATGGTGTATTGATCTCTCTGAAATTATACCACAAGTTTCCATACCACAAAGGGATTGTGAAGAATTACTTATGGCTCAAACTATTTATGAATTTGGGCAAAAAGGGGGAAAAACAAGGGTTTCCTGGTTAATGGACAATAACTTAAGTACAAAACATAATTTATAAGCAGTGTAAGGAAAGTAATTCAAACACAATTTCATTTTGAATTACCTCCCTGACATTGCTGTAAAATTACGTATTAAAAAATGTTGTATTGTCTTAGCAATTTTTTTGTTGAAGTTACATTCTTCAAATATTATTGTTTTTTGCAAAAAAAAAGGGGGGTTGGGGTAAAACAAAAAGGTTTTTTTAGTGTGTGTGTGTGTGTGTGTTTGAGGGGGAAGGGGATGGAGGAGAGGGGGGTTACTTCGCAACATTATATTAATCCCTTCCCATTGTGCAGGTGCAAGTGCTAGGATTAGCCTCCTCTTTACTGAAATCTACAAGGGTGTCTTTTACATGCAAGAAATATGGCTCTCTCATAACATGGGTCAGCCATTTATCGTCCCCTTCCCATTGACTATCATTGTTTCTCAAGACCAAACTCACAAATGGTTTAATTCGAAGGAGAGCTGAAAATTCAGTCCCTGAAATTTTCTCCCTGGAACTGGGATTTTAACCATTTAACAGGAAACTTTGTGTTAGTTGTCCTATGTGCTAACAACTACACCACTGCTCTCATGATGCTTCACATATTATTTCATGTATCTGTAGTCTTATTTCTTTTCTTAAACTCTTGCTAAATTTAGATCTGGAAATAAGCCTTTCCAATTACACTTACATGTTGGAAAATTTGCAAGTAGACTGTTTGAATGGGTTCCATTTGAATTCATATTTGTTCAAAAATATGTTGTGCTTTTGTTTGCAATTAGAACAAGAACATCTTATTTATTGATATTTTCAATAGCATGTTTAAATTTTTCAAAATATAATATAAAAATACACAGAAAGTCCATTGAAGTTTATTTTCTTAATACATTCAATTTGCATGTATAATTTAGTACATGTACAAAATGTATATAATTAAGGACTTCCACTCAGTCTATATGATATGTTATAATGGACCTGTCCTCTGTCAATATAATCTGAAAATGTCCATTTATCGGTCGTCCCACGGTCTATATCACTCTGTTCAGCTCTTAATATTATTCCATATCATGTCTTTGTGACGTCAAATACGTTGACCTGGCCTTAATAACTTTGACCCGGACATATCAGCGACGTCATAATGTTTGACCCGACGTTTATAACTTTGACCCGAACTTATCAAGTCATCATTTGTGTGCTGGTGAAACAAAGAAAACACTTCTGAAACAAGCAAATATAGCCCGATAAATCGATTATCAGATTATCTGCATAATGATATTGTAAAATATCAGCTGCTTGGCATTATATGAAGGCTTTTTGATCTCGTTCGCTACGCTCACTCGACAAAAAGCTTCATATTATGTCTCACAGCTGATATTTAAGATATCAACATGCAGATAACCTGATAATCGGTACATATCACATATTGACCTCGTCAAAAGTTCATAATTGATAAATATTTTTGGTTATCTTGTATTCTTGTATTCAGCTGATACATATTTTTACTTTTAAAACTCACTGTTCTATTCTGTATTTATAAACATTTATCACACTTTAATTATGCGTAGCCTGCCTTCGATAATATCAGACTATGTAAATATCCTTGTTAATATTTGTTAAATGTTAAACCCATATCCCAAGTACCCCATAGGAATTCTCTGATACATTAAGGATAAGGGAGGAACAGGGACATCTATGCATGCCATGTCTCAATAAAAGTTTGGTATTACCAAAACAAATGTAGGGCAGTAACTCTATTCATTTATTCATTGTTATACGATTTAGAGTTCAGATGAATCAGCAAAAGTTGTTTTACAGCGCTATCTAAAATTATTTCTGATAACGTTATAGAGGAAAGATATACATGTACCCCTTGATAAACAATTAAGTATAAAGGTCTACCACTTACTTCACGTAGATTTTATAAATGGCGTATTCAGAGTCCTTCCCTAAGGAGCAGATCCCACTTGGGTGTCAGCTGTGTGAAAATGGGAATAAGATAGAATGGAAATGTTGTGAATGTAACCTGTTTATGTGTGATGGATGTAAAGATGGAGTTCATTTTAGAATTGCAAAGGATCATAAACTCTTTAACATTAAGGAGATAGGAGAACATGAAGACGCCTGGGACAGTTTTGCCTTCAGTGAATTGATTTGCCAAGATCATCCCAACCAACCCTGCAGTCTTTATTGTAAAACCTGCAATAGTGTTATTTGTCTGAAATGTATTGTAAAAGTTCATAACGGACATGACTTTGTGGATGAGGAGGAATTTTGCGATAAAAAAGAGGTACTACAAGATGGACAGAAGAAGGTCCAGAGCAAATTAAGCAAATTAATCTGTAGAAAAGGTAAGATGATGGTGCCTGAAGAAGCTGAAAATCCAAAACTACTTCAGATTAAGCAGAACATTCTGGATCATAAGAAAAACTTGATCAAGGAAGTGGAACAATATGCTGACAATCTTGTTCAAGATGCCAATCAACACTTTGGTACCCTGAAACAGGAAGAGGAAACAAAAATTGATAAAGAGATTCAAAATATGCATGCAAAGAATGAGGCCTTAGAAGGTATCATCACATCAAAGGATTTCATGAAGTTTTTCAGCGATTTTGATAAACTGTATGTTTCCTTAAATGAAAATGTGCTTCAAGACACCAGCAATATTTCTTCTTTGTCAATTTTTGTTCCAGCTGAATTTACATCGCTTAATTTTGGAACACTAGAGGGAAACCTTCCTCATGTTCAATTTAAAGTTACAAATCAATGGACCACAGACCTAAGGAATATCCATTCAATTGTAAGGTGTCTAGACAGCAGCCTGTGGATAGCAGACAATGTAAATGGTGTGTTGCAACATATTAAACTTAAAACAGATGATGTAAAGGTCTTATCAAGTTTTAATAGTAAAGTTTTTGGATTAGTTGACGTATCTAGTTGCATTCTTTTGTCAACAGAAGAAACAATATTAAAAAGGATAGATAAGGGATCAAGAGATATATTGGATTCTTATTATAATACTGCTCCATGGATAGCAAGGGATGTTCATATCACGAGAGATGAGAAAGTCATAATAACAGCCAGATCTCCAGGAAATCCATTCTCCACCAAAGGACGAAGTGTTGTTCTTGTAAATCAACCAGGAAAAAGAGTCATTGAACAATTTGAATTTGATTACAGAAGTTACATCAAACCATTATTTACACTTCCTGTTCGGGTAGCAAGCACCAGTAATGGAAATATATGTGTAGTTGATACTTTAGATAAAGACTTAAGAGGGAGAGTGGTTGTATTAGGGCAGGCAGGAAAAGTCAAAGGGATTTATGCAGGTCATGGTGATGTCAATTCTAAAGACAAACCATTTACGCCTCAAGGTATACTTGTTACACCGTCAGATAATATTCTAGTTACAGATTGGGAGAACCACCTCATCCATATTTTGAATCATGATGGAGAATTCATTTTATATTACAGTTTGAAAGATATTGGGATCTATTATCCACATTCTCTAGCTCTGTCTACATCAGGACATCTATATATAGGATGTACAGGTTCATTACCTTTTCTGAAAACTTTCAGAGGGAAACTTTACAAGGTGGAATTTTCATGAAGCAGGCGCAGCAGAAAATATCAACAATTATATAAAGTGGATATTTAAAAAGTGCATGCACATTGGATTGTTTTTTTCCTCTAAGATTAAATTTTAACATATTTTAGAAAGATTTTTTTGCAAAATATTGAATAAGTAGTTTGCTTTATTGTATACTCTGTTGTAAATTAGTCATGTAAATAGTATGTGTAATTATGATGATAATGATATCAGTTAAAGTTACAAAAAGTTTATCAAATCCTTAATCTGTATGATGTCATATCGTCACATCATCAATATCAGTCAAGGTTAAAAAGGCTTTATCAAACCAAGCTTAATCGGTATTACTTTATATATCTCTTCAAGTTTGAGAAAAAAATCTTATTGTTCATACTTACACAAATGCTTTCATAATACCTTTTATAGGTATCCTCCTGTTATGTGTTTTCATAATAATAATTTTCACTGCTAATGGTTTTCACTGTTGAGGTTTTATTCACATGTGTACTTAAGTTTTTAAAGCATGCTCTGTCGAATATTTTTAGGTATTTAAAAGTTTTTTTCAAGGCTTTATACGATTTTTTATACGCCCGGGACGGGACGTATTATGGTATACTGTTGTCCGTTCGTCCGTCTGTCTGTCTGTCTGTCCAGTCGTCTGTCCGTCCGTCCGTCGTCCACACTTCGGACAATAACTCAAAAACACTTTCACCAATTTCCATGAAACTTAAGTGAATTGTTTATATCTTTTGAAGTAAGCTCCCTTTCGTTTTTTTTTAATTTCAGAATTAAAGTTTTGGATTTATGGGGCTTTATTCATAAAAAAGGGGGGATTTTCAACACTTCAAACAATAACTCAAAAAGGCTTTCACCAGTGTCCATGAAACTTTGGTGAATTGTTTATATCTATCGATGAAATTTTCAGATAAATCCGACAACCCATTGTTGGGTTGCTGCCCCTGAATTGGTAATTTTAAGGAAATTTTGCTGGTTTTGGTCCGTTGTCGTCGTCGTTAACTTTTACAAAAATCTTCTCCTCTGAAACTACCAGGCCAAACTAAACCAAACTTGGCCACAATCATCATTTGGGTATCTAGTTTAAAAAATGTGTGGCGTGACCCCCCAACCAACCAAGATGGCCGCCATGGCTAAAAATAGACCATAGGGGTAAAATGCAGTTTTTGGCTTATAACTCAAAATCCAAAGCTTTAAGAGCAAATCTGGCATGGGGTAAAATTGGTTATCAAGTCAAGATCTATCTGCCCTGAAATTTTCAGATGAATCCGACAACCCATTGTTGGGTTGCTGCCCCTGAATTGGTAATTTTAGGGAAATTTTGCTGGTTTTGGTTACTATCTTGAATATTATTATAGGTAGAGATAAACTGTAAACAGCAATAATGTTCAGCAAAGTAAGATCTACAAATAAGTCTGCACAACCAAAATGGTCAGATGACCCCTTTAGGAGTTATTGCCCTTTATAGTCAATTTTTAACCATTTTTCATAAATCTTAGTAATCTTTTACAAAAATCTTCTCCTCTGAAACTACTGGGCCAAATTAAACAAAACTTGGCCACAATCATCATTGGAGTATCTAGTTTAAAAATATGTGGCATTACCCGGCCAAGCAACCAAGATGGCCGCCATGGCTAAAAATAGAACATAGGGGTAAAATGCAGTTTTTGGCTTATAACTCAAAAACAAAGAATTTAGAGCAAATCTGACATGGAGTAAAATTGTTTATCAGGTCAAGATCTATCTGCCCTGAAATTTTCAGGTGAATCGGACAACCCGTTGTTGGGTTGCTGCCCCTGAATTGGTCATTTTAAGTAAATTTTGCCTTTTTTTGTTATTATCTTGAATAATATAATAGATAGAGATAAACTGTAAACAGCAACAATGTACAACAAAGTACGACCTAAAAATAAGTCAACACAACCAAAATGGTCAGATGACCCCTTTAGGAGTTATTGCCCTTTATAGGCAATTTTTAACAATTTTCATGAAATTTGTAAATTTTAACTAACATTTTCCACTGAAACTACTAGGCCAAGTTCAATATAGATAGAAATAATTGTAAGCGTAGAACGTTCAGTAAAGTAAGATGTACAAACACATCACCATCACCAAAACACAATTGTGTCATGAATTCAAATGCGTCCTTTGTATAATATTCACATAGACCAAGGTGAGCGACACAGGCTCTTTATAGCCTTTAGTTTTTTAATTTCAGACTTTAAGTTTTGGATTTATGGGGCTTTATTCATAAAAAAGGGGGATTTTTTACACTTCGGACAATAACTCAAAAAGCCTTTCACCAATGTCCATGAAACTTTGGTGAATTGTTTATATCTATTGATGTAACAAATAATACTTAATAAAGTCTGATGAAAACATAAAATTTGTAAAATCTTTAGTTCAATTTAAAACATTAAAAAAGGGACGAAAGATACCAAAGGAACAGTCAAACTCGTAAATCTAAAACAAACTGACAATGCCATGGCTAAAAATGAAAATGACAAACAGAAAAACAATAGTACACATGACACAACATAGAAAACTAAAGAATAAACAACACGAACCCCACCAAAAACTAGGGGTGATCTCAGGTGCTCCGGAAGTGTAAGCAGATCCTGCTCCACATGCGGCACCCGTCGTGTTGCTTATGTGATTACAAATCCGGTAAATAGTCTAATTCGGTAGGTCAAATTCATGAAAGAGAAGGGGATTGTAGTTACGACGTAAGGAACATATCCGATATCATTTGTGAAACGGTTATCCCATAACGGTCAACCAACTCGCGATGGCGTCCGTAAAATTTACGAAGGGATGATTTCAACTTCACCATTTGGAACTCTTGGTTTAATAGCTTCCTTGTGAGCAGTAACCCTCTATCAAGAAAATCATGATAGGAAATGCAAGCACGGGAATATGGTATCAATTGGGAGATATATACCCTGTATGCAGGTGCTGCTGGAATGTTGCTACTTAGAAATGGAAAGTTCACAATTGGAAAGCTGAAATCATCTCTTTTGTCGTAAAGTTTTGTCTTCAACCGACCCTCATTGTCAATTTCTAGATGTAAGTCAAGATATGAAGCCGACTTAACTGTATCTGTAGTATCCTTTATCTCCAATTCGATGGGATAGATGCGATCCACATAGTCACCAAATTTTGAATTGTTTAGTGAAAGAACGTCATCTAATTGTAGCGGAAAGTAGAGTTAAAGGATATTGCTAACTTCTTATCTTTCTTCCTAAGAAGTTCCTGCATGAAGTTTCTTGTAAAAAATAGGTTCCATGAATGTCATACGTTTGTACTATTATTGAATGGTTGCAAGGATGAAAGCACATTAGCAGTCCCTGAGATACTAACTGTTCCCTGAGGCATATATCATTTTATGATAACATTTTAACTATCTAAGCTATGGATAAAAATCAAATACTGTTTTTGCATATAGGATGTTTTACTCTTGTTAAAATTGGTTGCAATTGAAATCACAAATGATACCTTAGCATTGCAGCTTATTTATAGAGTTAGGTTTAGGTGGAAGGGTTGAGTGCAATATTTTTTTTTATATAAAAAAAACATAACTAGATATAGGAAGATGTGGTGTGAGTGCCAATGAGACAACTCTCCATCCAAATAACAATTTAAAAATTAAACCATTATAGGTTAAAGTACGGCCTTCAACACGGAGCCTTGGCTCACACCGAACAACAAGCTATAAAGGGCGCCCAAAATTACTAGTGTAAAACCATTCAAACGGGAAAACCAACGGTCTAATCTATATAAACAAAACGAGAAACAAGAAACACGTATATATTACATAAACAAACAACAACTACTGTACATCAGATTCCTGACTTAGGACAGGTGCAAACATTTGCAGCGGGATTAAACGTTTTAATGGGCCCAAACCTTCTCCCTTTTTCTGAAACAATAGCATAACATCACAACATATAAAAACATACTAGTCTACAATAGCACATAATAAGTGAACAAGTGACAACATAATAGTCCTAACATGTGACTTAATATTCCTTAAATGTTAAAGGGTGTCATTTTATGAAAATAATAAGGAAATCAAGTCTCCTAAACATTTATCAATATGATCATCTTGTGAATATTCTAAACAATAAAAAGGTTCAATCAATATACCCCAAGAAAATTACCTTCTTTCAAACTACTATAAAATTTGGAAATCAGCCATATAATTACTAAAACCCATAATCATTTATCACTTTCCTTATATTGCATTGAAGACTTCTATGTTATATGCCAATGTTAATGATATTTGTTTTTTATGCTAAATATTGAAAAGCTGAACTAGGTTAAATCATCAGTGTCTTCTTCACTGTAATCACTGTCCTCATCATCAGAAAAATCCTCATTTTCATTCTCAGAAGAGGCCTCCTCATCATCAATGAAATCCTCATCCTTATCATCAATGAAATCCTCATCTCCATCATCAATGTAATCTGTATCTTCATCATCAATGAAATCCTTACTTTCATCAACTGCTTCCTCATTTAGATCATAACTTTCAGTAGAGTCACTTTCACCATCTTCACTTTCCCTGTTATCTTCTTGCTGCTCCTCATTGTCATTGTAGTCTTTTTTGCCATTTTTGTACGCCCGTCGTCTTTCAGACAGGACGTATTATGGTATACCATTGTCTGTCTGTCCGTCCGTCGTCCACACTTCAGACAATAACTCACATAAGCTCCCTTTCCATTTCATAAATATAAAAGGTACTTGGTACTCAGAAAGTGTGTTGTGAACAAGATAGAATGTATGGATGAAAAATTGAGACAACAAACTTAGTTAAATTTGAGGTAGCCTTAATAGTGCCAATTTTCTTGTGCATTTTTATTTATTATTTGGGGGGAGGGGGTATTTGACAGGGCTCACACTATTTCTAGTTGATCATATGAATTCATTAAAAGACAAGTTAAAAGAGCAACGGGCGTATCATGCGCTAAAGCGCAGCCCTTTAATACTGTGTCCGATTATTTTGTGATTTTCGTATGTCAAAAAACGATGTCATATGTTTTCTTATGAAGTTAAAACTAAATCAGTACACAGACATGTGCCATGTGTACTGGAAATGACTTAAAATCTGGAAATACACATTTTCTAAAGACATTGTTCTAAGGTTACTGCTTGAATCGTAAAAAAAGTTATTTGATTCTTTTAAGTACTAAAACAAACTAGTAAATAGTTTTTGGTTGATGTTTCATGTGCTAAAATTGTAGCATGATTTTTTTGGTCAGAAAATTGGCACATTAGTTTTCTACAAAAGTCTTTATTATTTTGAATTTAAAATGCAGTTTTCAAGGTTTGCAATTAAATGTAACTGTAAACTCTAAGACTGTTTTCATCTTTATGTATTAAGGATGAATAAAAAGAATTGTCAATAGAATAATGAATGAATGGAGTTTGAGCAACCATTTCCTGGTTTGTAATATAAACAACAAAAGAACACATGACAGTCACATGTCTTGAAGATCCAGTGTCTGACAGGCAAACAACATGGCTGTACTTCATGCAACCCTTCAGAATTTTACTCAACAACTATTCTAGTGATGTATATCTTTGACATTAGATAAGATGAAGTGTTGTTATTGTTCCAAATATAGAAACCAAAAACATGTCACAAAATATGCGTGCATGTGCAATCAAAACTGATGAAATATAGTTGATACTAAAACATATGACATACCAAAGCATATGACATGACGATATAGGTTTAAATCTGCACAGTCTGTGATATGTCCATTGTACTAAAATGACCTTATTTTGATGATTCAATGACTGAAAACAAAGCTGTACGTATAATAGAAAAACAAATGATATTGGGTATCCATCCATGATACAAAATCAATACATGCACATCACAACAACAACAACAAAAATCACTCAAAAAGCAAAGGAACAGCACTTTTATTGCTGTTTTTCATCTCAAAATCATACAGAATGGTCTTTTTTCATGTAAATTTCTTACTGATTATGAATAAAATGATAACAATTATTATGTCAGCAAGCTAGCTAGCTTAGGCAGTGTCAATATGAACTCAACCTCTTTTCATGGATAAGTGATAATGGTTAAGTATAATGTGGTTAAGTTTTTATTTCTAGACATTTTAAGCAGTAGGGAAATCATATTTGGTGTGTGGAATTATTGTATTCATTATGTATACATAAACTGATCAAGCAGGTTTTAATTTAACTTATTTTCATGGTTCAATTGTTCAATGTAAAGTTATTGTGGTTTGATCTGTTTATCATACCTAGTAAAGCAGTTAAGTCTATCTTATTTGGTGTATTGGTCATGATGGTAATGATTGTACAGTTTTCATGTTTGTCTGGCACTGTTACATTGACCTTGATCTCATTTCATTGTTTATTTGGTCAGTATGCATAGTATGGCAAGTTTCACATTTGGACATATATATATAACATTCTACATAAATAAGTGTTTAGTCTGCATTGTTTTAGGTAAAGTCAAACATAAATAAGTGTTTAGTCTGCATTGTTTTAGGTAAAGTCAAACATAACTTTGGCTCAGGGAATATAAACTCTAAGCTGGGAATGTCACATTATATACCATGTCTGATACCTGAATAACATACAGCATATTTTCACATCATGCACACTTTGAGTGAGGGTCAGTTAAAACGTTTTAAAAGGGTTATGCTGAGGTCATAGAACTTTGTTTAATGTTAATATTTATACCTTACACATTCCTTAATATGTTTAAAAAAAGGTTTTCACAATGTCTGAATTTCATCAAACTGGGCACATTCAATAAATCTAGACAGCATGATAAATAAATTAGTTTGAAGATGACCACTGTAGATAAAAAAAAATATATTGACCATTGTTAAGGGAGTTCGCTTCTCAGTTTCAAAGTAATTATTTTTTCAAAACACTAGTTTATATAGATAGGGGCTTAATAAAGGAGTCCAAAGAGCAAAAAAATATATAGGTCACCGTGCTTGTTTGCCAGATATTAGCCATTGAAATTATGGCGGGAAAATATTCTCTCTTGACTTTTCATAGCTTTATTATTGACAAGTTGAAGTTCTCAAAAACTGTTAAAAAGTAATTAAAATGTTATAAGACTTTTACAGATGGCTTATCATTATACATGTAAAAGATTTATAAAAAGAAAAATGGGGGTCACCCGGCAAATGTTTTAAAGGCATTCAAATGGATAAAACCAGAGGATTCTGAAAATCTGACAAAGCTCTAAAACATGACAAGCCAGCTTCCTTAAATGTAAACGTGCTTTAAAAAAATCTTTTATTCATGATATTATTCAATTCATTTTGTATTTTCAGGAGAATAATGCATTTTTTGTGATAACAAATTTGATAGAAACACCTAAACAGACAATTGGTATTTGTATTGAGGTAAGTTACTACTGCATGTTGTTCATATAAACAAAGTAAACAGGGAAATTTGGAGTAACCTTTGTGCGCCATCTTCACTAGCCAAGGGTTACGATCTACTCCCCTCCTCTCCCCCCTTGGCAGATTTACACGCATGATCATATTATGGGCGTGTTTTGATTGGATGCATCCAGTTACGACTGTAACAAATGAAAATCTTTACCTTTTGTCTCCGAAATTCTATCTCAATCCGCCAAGGGTGGAAAGAAGGGGAGTGGATCATAACCTTTGGCTAGCAAAGATGTATGAGCCCATGGGTATCTGTTTTGCCCCAGCCAGTCCACAGAAACCTTTGAATATCATTCAAATCATTTTGGAATGCAACCGAGCATACATGTACATCAATTATATTACAAGAGGATAGATCTAAAGGTCATACTGATTTAAATATTCTCTCATCACTTTGTTAAGTTTTCAAACTTCATCGTTGATAATAAATATTGTGTCTGAGCTTGATATAAACAGTCTTATAGAAATACTTTGTGACTATGACCTATTATATACCCGGTACTATGATTCATTGATTCATTCGCAATTTTACATTCAAGTTCTGATTTAACATAGTACCATCATATAAGATAATATAATAAGGCCTTCTGGCAGACTAATATTTTAGATATATTCTGGAATGTATTGTTGTCTTAAGTCAAAAATACTTATGATATAAATAGTTTGCATATCAAGAAGAGATTCTATACAATTTAAAAAAAAAATCATCAAAACATTGATCATTTTAATACAGACCAAAATGTTTAATGTATTTACTGATACAAATAGAGATAGTGGACCCATTTTAGTTTTTCCTATTAATATATTCTAGGATCCTAAGGTGTTAGGTTCAAACTGTACAACATCCAGTCAATGTCCGGCAGGAAAAGTTCTCCCAGCTGGAAATGGTAAGTTAAAGGTATAAGGTTCCAATTGGGATGCTTCTAGATAGTGTCCACCAGGAAAAGTCTATGAAAACAATTTTTATGAAGGAAAAGTGCTGTGACCTAAAGTGGATAATTTTTTTTTTAGGTCTTTATATGGTGAAACTATTCACAAAACTGGAATATATAAAGTCTCGCTTTGGAAAAATTTCAAATAAGAACTACGTTTATATTGCCAATTATTTTATCGTCATTTTTGCGGAATTATTATACCTTTCTGATTATGATTGGTCCTTACTTACTAAAATAATGATCATGTTTATGCTAAAATCTGAAAAAAGAAACCCAATATTTAATTAACAGTAGCAAGATCTCTTTAATAATAAAAAATATCAAATTTAACACTCAAAAGCAGCATCACGAACTGTTAACAGTCATTGACAGTTGCACACTTTGAAAAATATTTTCTCAGCTGGGATGGCATGCAAAGTTATTGTGAACAAACTGTCTGAAAGTATGTCAGGTTTCCTCACATATTCAAAACTGGAAGAATCGTGGCTTAAATCTGTGATATCTTTTCTATCTATGTGATCTCTATGTTATAAGCATTTGTAACAGGCTGTCAATCGTCACATTTTCTCATACATTCATAAAGTTAAAGACTCAAGAATTAAAAACGCAAATTAAAAAAACAAATGATCACTACTAACTGCAATTGTAATTGGCTTTTGTTCCATGACCTACCTTATGTTATGGTATTGTTGACAAAGCAAATGTACAATGTAAAAATAGTGCAATAATGCTCTATATACAGGATTGATAACACAAAACTAATTACCTTCAAATTTATGTTTTTGTAACAGGTTTATTAACAGGAGAATGTAATACAACAGCTGGGCTTTGTTTTATACGAGCATGGTGTCCTGTAGAAAATGGTGCTGCAAAAGCGTAAGTCAGCTTTATTTTTTGCTCCACACTCAATAGGAAAAGGAGGTGCAGTTAATTATTGTAAATTCAGAAATAATTGAGAGGTTTTTAGGTAAAGATTGCATGAATAATACTTTATATCTATATCTCTAGTTTTAATACCCTAGTTTTTAACACAAAATATATAGTACATTGATCATAACATGCTAAACATTCTATACATAAACATTTTCAGAAATTCATCAATGAAATATAAGATAAGTTATTCAATTTTTATCATAAAATGATGTGTCACAAGTACTTTGCATGAGAATAAATCCAGTCACATGAAACAACGTATTATATTTGAAAAGATTTCTTCAAAGGTTTTGCAAGTAACTGTTTGGCAGCCCAACCGACCAACCAACAATTTCTAATCTGTTCTTTAGGCCAGTATACTATAACCAAACCAACAAGGCATCTGTTAAATGGATATATATATATGTATGAACAATGTAAGTTGTATACACTTTTATGTTCTTGATAATGAATTTCTTGTTTGATTTATTTCAGACCTGACCCACCAGCACTTCTAGGATCAAAAGATTTTACAGTGTTTATTAAAAACAATATACAATTTCCCAAGTTTAAAGTAAAAAGGTAAGACTACTTTCTAATGATAAAATATGCAATTAGATCTTAAAGTAATGCCAGCTAATGTAAAGAAGATGTGGTGTGTTTGCTAATGAGACAACCCTTCACAAGAAACACAGAAACTAACAACTGTAGTTCACTATACAGACTTCTAAAATGAGCAAAAGCCAATACTGTATAGTCAGCTCTAAAAGGTCGTGAAATGACAAATGTAAAAGAATTTAAAATAGAAAACTAACAGCCTTATTTTGTACAAAATAATGAACAAAAAAACCTTTTACATGAAAGAGCAAACTATAAACTTTGTTCATTAGATTTTTGAACTGTTTATATATCTAAAGCAAACTAGCATTGTCTTATATTTATGCATCTTGCATGATCATTGTCAGTTTAAGAGGTCAGGGACACTTTGGCAACTTTGCAGTTAGAGATAAAAAAAAAAAGTGATGACTAAAGATAGGAATTTGGTTCATTGAAAACAGAAATGGAACACCTATAGCACACTCTAGGTTTCTGATTATTTTTTTTGGCATGGATACTGAACACATTTATATTTTTGCCATGGTGATATATCATGTATATATATTGCTTGTTAAAAACATAAATATGACTGATCTTTAAAAGAGGAAATGATGAATTGGTGTGAATGATTGATAGTGTTATTGCCCAACACTGTCATAGTGGATAGTTTAAATATAAGGAATACTGCACATGCTAGTCCTATTTTTGAATACATTAAAGGAACTTAATGATACTTGTTTGAGAGTGTAGTGTGAATTAGGTGGAAATATTTGACTGCAATGTAAAGGTCTGTATGTTATGAAGAATACAAGAGAAGGGGTGTATCATTTAGTGAGTTTTAAATGCTACTTTTTATTATTAATTCATCCTATAACTTCTTCTCAATTGTTTTGTCTTTTGATTTAGAATATTAACTATTTGTTAGATAATAAGTTTATACAAACTTTTAGAAACTGAAGTCCACAAATACTTAACAATATAAGTTTTACATATCAACAGGAGAAATTTACCAGACAATGCTTCGGACGAGTTTTTCCAGACTTGTAACTATGGTTCCAATTCTAAAGATTGTCCTATATTATGTTTAGAAACCATTGTTAAGGAAGCTGGAGAAAATTATGCAGCTATGGCTAAAGAGGTAGACATGTCTGAAGCAAAGGATCATGGGACATATAGGCCAAAATAAAATATACTTGTGGTTACTGACCCATTTTTATATTTGTTTTTTTACTTAAAGAAATTTATTTGAGTTTTTGAAAAAGCACCTGTAATGGTATAAATCTTGTCTAGATTTTTTTAAGAAAGAAAAAGAAACTCATTTCCTGAACTAATTTATTTTCTGTGCATCTAACAGGAACCACATATATATTTAACTTCAGCCTAAAAAGTCCACAGTGCAGTCTTGTTATTATTCTATTATTTTGCTTGAGTGGTGTGGCTTTGTACTTGTGTATCCCTATACACACACATTTTATCTTTTTTAAAGTACACTTATTAACATTTTGCAGATAAAACATTACTAAGAATAGCCATTTCTAAGCATGCTCTATTTATTTGTTACGGATGTTTTGTACATGGTCTAATTTCTGATAATAAATGATTCTTTGTTTAGATCCTTCTTCAAATTTGCTCCAGGGAGAGTTTTTAAATTATTGTGAAATTTAAAAAAAATTATGCCTGCTCAGTTTTATTAATTGATTCATGTCTTTTCAGGAGAAACCTTTTAGATTTCTTTAATGATTCAATGTTGGCAAGTTGTCGATTTAATCTCAACCACCCAGCTGATCAGTATTGTCCAATTTTCATACTGAATGATATTGTTTCTCTAACAGGAAGTAGCTACAAAGAAATGGCACTCTTGGTAATGATTTATTTCAATACATTATACTTTTTTTAACTTTATTTTCCCCTAACAAAAACTGTCAATAAACATGGCTGTTATTGAATCTCAAAAGAGAAAATTGGATAAATGATTCTTTAAAAAAAATCTGTAAATGGTCAGTTGTTACTTAACTAAGGATGAATGATACATCAATACTGGCCTTTCAAAGTAATTGTTGGTGATTTAAATGGCTATTTAGCATGGATATCACAATTATAGATAAAACCAAATTCTTACAACTGAGGACAGTCATAAATCCCTTCACAAAATTGAGATTGAAAATGGGGAATGTGTCAAACAGACAACAACAACCTGACCAAAGAGCAAAAAGCCGAAGGTCACCAGAGGGTCATCAACATAGCCTGAAAATCCAGCACACAGAGGCATATAAAAATGTAAATTTTAGCCATGGAACAAGATTTATGGAGAATTGATCAGAAAGAAGTAGACATAGGAAAAAGTTAAAAGATGCCATTAACATGAAAATTACAAAACTTTCTAAAATATCTACATACAGTTGATAGAAAAAAAGGAACAAATATCAATATTGTAAAAAAGGACACTGACAACTCAAAGTGATTTTATGACATACTGAAATGTTTACGACTTGCAAATATTTTTTTTTTATCATAAATGATTTTTTAGGCTATTGATACACTATTAATTACATTTATACTGCTGTCAATTTATGATTTGCCAATTTATCCTTTCATTTTAGGGTGGCGTTATAGAAATTCAGATACAGTGGAACTGTAACTTAGATCTCAGTGTTTCTGAATGTGTCCCGAAATACATGTTCAGACGTCTTGATAGCTCTGATTATAAAATATCTAAAGGATATAACTTCAGGTACTATATTGTTTATACTGTGGATTTATAATTAATTGTAGGATACCATTTTTTGTGTGAATTTCTTTGGTGTAAAGTTCAAGCAAGTACAAGTTTTCCATAGGCTGGTATACAAACTTGTAAACAATGTAATCAAATACACAAAGAAAAGAATGAATTCTTTGAATCCATGAAATTTGGTACCAACAAAAATTTATGAATCTACAGTAATTAGAAAAATGGTACTGTTATGTGATAGGTGACAATAGGAACTGAACTCTTCTTCTATAAATGTAAATGTTGAGGCACACCATATTTCTTCTCATACAAATGTATTCTTTTTATAATTTTCAGGCACTTGCCAAGTGAACTTTTTTCTTCAATTGGGGTCATTCGTCCATTATCATTGTTCGACGTCGTTGTCCTTTAACTTTTACAAAAGTCTTCCCCTCTGAAACAACTGGCCAAGTTTACCCAAACAATCTTTATTGGGGTATCTATAGTATAGGAAGACGTGGTATGAGTGCCTATAAGATAACTCTACAACCAAGTCAAAATTGATAAAAGTAAACCATTATAGGGAAAGGTATGGTCTTCAACAAGAAGCCTTGGCTTACACTGTATAGCAATCTATAAAGGGCCTAAAAAATTACTAGTGTAAAACCATTCAAATGGGAAAACCAACAGTCTCATCTATATAAAAAAAAATGAGAAACAAGAAACACCCATGAACCACATCAACAAACGACAGCTACTGAACATCATATTCCTAATTTAGGACAGGTGCAAACAAATGCAGCAGGTTTACACGTTTTAATGGTACCAAACATTCACCCATATCTGAAACAATAATGTAATACCACAACATAAAAAAACACAATATAAAATAATGATTGGAATAGCTGAACTCAATCAAAAGACATAGTAACACAAATGAACACACACTGAAAGAATAAATTTGATCTATGATAAAATGTAAATGCAAAGTATTTTTTTTTATTTTAAACGTGTCTGATGAGTCTGCTAACCAAACAAGATGACTGACATTAAAATGGGGTTAAATGCAAGTTTTGTGAAATATTTCAAAACTGTTATAAATAGAGAAATACTAACAGGGCAAAAATGTAAAAAATGATGAGCACTACAAATTGTTCATTGATGTCAAAACTGTCAAGGGACTTCTTATAGGAGTTATTGCCCTTAAATTACCATTTTTGCCTGTTATCTTGTATAAATATTAGTGTTGTCAAATTGTTCACTTTTGCCTAACCGGTTACTCGGAGAATCGTTCGACCGATTAACCAGTTAACCGGTAGTTTAAGTTCGTTTTTTTAAAGTCTTTTCTATAGTACCCTATACATAGATATAAGATGTGGTATGAGTGTAAATGTGACAACTTCCATCAAAGTCATAAATTTACGTTTTTTTTTAATTGTCCTTTGGTATTATACGGCTGGTCTGTAAGAAATCCTTCCGGAGTTTGACTTTAAATAATTAAATACACCGTATCAACTATGACGTTTGTACCAAGATTGAAAAATAAAGAAAAACTTCTCGATCTCAAAGAATTGAATATGTCTGAAACCGATTATTCTTTTCTTTTCTCTTGTTGTCTCCGAAAACAATGTGGAGTGTTTCAATTTGAAATGATTAAGCATGTTACACGTACTATTACGTATACATGCAGTACATTCACATTGGTTTGCATTTCACAATTTTTTAGTTAGCATTTAGTTTAAAGTATGACTAAGCCCTGCACGACAGTGTAGATGTAGGTCTACACAATATTAGATCAAAAATGAAATAATGAAGAAAATCGTAAAATTTAATCGTATTACTGTTAAAAAAACATGTATACTAATTATGTTTCCTTAAGATCTTGCCCCGAGCTGAGAGACAAGTATTAATTAATTTTGTGATTTTTGGATTAACAAAAGCAATCAATAGACTGGACAATTGATCTGTAATATTAATTACCACGACGATAATTTTTGAATAAACCATAACTATTTAATGATTTCAATACAAACATATATCAAATCTATCAAAATTGAAAAAAGTCCGGTTAACCGGTTAGCGTTTTTGGTATTCGGTATTCGATTGTTCGACCGATTAACCGGTTAACCGGTTAACCGTTGACAACACTAATAAATATATAATTATGGAGACAAACTTCAAGTTGCAACAATGATCAGCAAGACAAGGTCTAAGAATAAGGATGTATTATTGAAATCATCAAGTTAACTCCTTATTAGAGTTATTGCCCTTTCATGACAATTTTTTTATCAACTGTGTTCTTGTTTGCCTTATTTTTTAAATAATATAAGAGATAGATACAAACTTAAATTAGCAAAAATGATCAGCAAGACAAGATCTACATTTAAGACAATATGAAGACATTTTCTGAAAACTCCATATTAGAGTTATTAGTCTGTAATAATGATTTTTACATTATTTTTGAATTTTATCTCATTTGATAAAACTATAATAGATAGAATGAATAAAAACTTCAAATACCAAAAATGATCATCCTGGTAAGGCCAATTAAAAAATTTACCAAGTAAGTTAGTAGACTATCACTCTTCATAGCCACCTTAAGTCTGCCCCAAATCTTCACTTACATCTAGCAATTGAAAATGAACAATCCGAAGGGGGCCACATATATATATGGAGCAGGATCTGCTTACTTTCAGAATCACCTGGTTAGTTTCATGTTGCTCTTTCTTTAGTTTTCTATATTGTGTTTTGTGAAATATTGCTTGTCTATTGGTCTTGTAATTTTTTTAGCAAGGGCGTTGTTAGATTATTTTTCGACTTATGAGTTTGAATATGTCCTTCTGGTGGATGAACCTTACCTTTAGATTTTATCTCAGTTATTTTTTATATTTAAACCTGTGTATTGCAAAGTGTCAAGTATCTTCACAACTCTGCCTTAGTCTGTTGTATTCTTTATCTATTTACAGATATGCTAAATATTATAAGGAAAATGATGTAGAGTTCAGGACATTATTTAAAGCCTATGGTATTAAATTCATCCTGTCTGTGACCGGAGAAGCTGGTAAATTCAATTTTGAGCCTTTTATGATCAATGTTGGTAGTGGATTGGCTTTGCTGAGTATAGTAAGTATTTAAAACTGTATTATTACAAATCATTGAAGACCAATCTAATAACTATCCACCGCAAAATTCAAGTACAGCACTTTTTAGAAGTGCAAAGTTTATCTCAATGGTTTAAAAGTTAGAAGTCTAGCTGAAAATATGGCCATATATCTACTATTAAAACTCAGATTAAAGATAAGTGCTTGCAATGGTATCATTGTCGTGTGATTTTATTATCTAAAGTCAAAAGAGATGAGCCAAAAGGACCTTTTCTTAAAGATATGGACTTCATTATTTGTGGAAATTCGGTCTATTGACTTCAAAAATTATGCTTACGGTAGATTACATTTGTAAGTTGTGATTAAGTCAGTTTAAGGGGAACTTTTAATGGTAAGTTAATGATATTTGGTATGCAGATGTAATAGCATTGGCATATATCATTTCCATGGGGTTTTATTATATTTTTTTTAAATTTTTTTTTAGGCTACAGTTGTTTGTGATATAGTGGTATTATATTTCCTGAAGGCTAGAAATCTTTACAAAGATAAGAAATACTTACAAGTGGTTGGAGATGATGCTTATAAGGTATTTTAATATTTCTCTACAACAAGTTACAGCTTTTTTTTCACATCAGATAAGAATTTAGACAAAGTAAGTCACTCTGACCTAGATTGTGAAGCTTTGACTTCAGGTTTATATCAGCAGTTTTTAAAAGTGTTTGATATATTATCATCTAAACTTTTTTTATAGATATAGATTCCTGAAATTTGACTTCAAACTTCATATGAACATGCTTTACAATATGTGTTTTCAGATTGATATTTCTCTATTTTTTGTGCTATTTTCACATTTCCTGACCGGTGTGAGAAAAATATTTTTCCTCACTAGTGAAAAATCTGTGCTCAGCAAATGATTGGATGAAATTTAATTCTGACGTTAAATTTTCTTGTTTTCTTCTGATTTTTTTTATTGTGACATCATGAAAAAAGGCGACCCTGTCTGATGACGTCACGTCAAAAGTACGCAACTTTCCTCAAATTTTTAAAAAGGAAGGATAAAAATCATAAGAGAACTAGAGCAGATAACAGCCGAAGGCCACCAATAGGGCTTCAATACAGCATGAAAATTCTGCACCTGGAGGCGTCCTTCACCTGGCCCCTAAAAAAAATGTATACTAGTTCATTGAGAACAGACGTCATTCTAAACTCTGAAATATAAAAAAGAAACTAAAATTAAAAAATCATACAAGACTAACACAGGCCTGAGGCTCCTGACTTGAGACAGCCACAAAAATGTAGTTTGATGTTTGCTGTGCTTAATCCTGTTACAATACCAATTGCAAAAACAATATTACCCTTTTTCAGTTTGAAACACTTCTACAAACTGATCAACTGGTAATGCATTTTAACTCATTGCTTAGGGAAATGTTTTTAGTTTGTAGTGAGTGCTGTGAAAATTTGATTAATGCTTACTATCAAAACCCAGTTATTTTATATCAATTTCATGCTACTACAACAACTTCAGGGGTGTTTAAAGGCTATTTATTAAATGTGAGCAATTGAAAAAATTATTTAATGTGAAATATTTAAAAGAAAAAATTAAAAGAAGAATTTAAAAGTTATGATTAGTGTCTACCGATATTTTTATGAAAACATCTATAGATGTAAAAATAAGAAGATGTTGTTTGATTATGTGACATACATATTCAGATTTATTTTAGGATAATTGTTAAAAGCAAAAATTATGCAGTTCACTAAATAGTTGTTTTATACCTTGACTTGAAAATATAACTTTTGCATTGACTAACATTTATTGACCTTATTTAAACCACTGATACTTGTTTTATTCTAATTAGCCACTGATAATTGTTTTATTCTAATTAGCCACTGATAATTGTTTTATTCTAATTAGTCACTTATAGTTGCTTTACATTAATTAGTCATCTTTACATGTTTTCAATCCAATTCAGCCAATTGTAACTGATCGAAGTCCAATACTAGCGGAAGAGATTAGAGCTCCAACATACAATGATACACCACATAGTAATACTAATAACTTTACCAAATATAGATCACTGGATAGTGATTAGGTTTGTTCCCCCTTGGCATTACACTCCTCCCCTCTTATCCAACTCACATTAGAGTGGAGCTACAATACACAATGGATAGTGAATAGGTTTGTTCCTCATCCTATCATTTCCATATCAAATCAGATTGAAGCTTTAATACACAATGACACACCACCTAGTAATACTACATTGGACTAACAACTTTACCAAATATAGATCACTGGATAGTGTTTTAGGTTGTTTACCACACCCATCCCCACCCCCCATCCACTCACCCCTCCCTCAATTGTAGCTGCATTCCTCCCCGCCTTTCCATATCACATCAGAGTGTAATTTCAATACACAATCACAGACCACATAGTAAGATATTGATAACTTTACCCAATATAGATCACTAGATAGGGATTATGTTTGTCCTCCCTCTGTTGTGGCTACACTCCTCCCCTCCTTTCCATGTCACGTGAAAGTGGAATTTCAATACACAATGACAGAACACATAGTTATATTGATAACTTGACCCAATATAGATCACTAGATAGGGATTATGTTTGTCCTCCCCCGTTTTGGCTACACTCCTCCCCTCCTTTCGATGTCACATTAAAGAGGAATTTCAATACACAATAACAGACCACATAGTAATACTAATACTGTAAATTAACTTATTTTCAGGACTTTAGCGAGTAGAAAAATAACGCAAAATTAAATCGTCGCGAATGTGTCAAACTTGTATCTTTCCTTATAATTCTACATCCAGTTAATCAGAAAATCGTGAAATTAGATAGTTGCAAAGTGGATTAGAAAGGGAAAAACGTGAAACAATATATTCATGAAAATATGTGGTTTACAGTTACATTAATACCAAATATAGACCACTTGAGAGTGTTGTGGGTTGATACAACACTCCTCCCCTTCTTTCCATATCTCAGAGTGAAGCTTCAATACACAATGACAGACCACATAGTAATACTAATAATTTTACCCCATATTAGTGGATAGTGATTATATTTTCATCTGTATGGCTACACTCCTCTGCTCCTATCCACATCACATCAGCACATGCAAAGCTTTGGACTATTTGCTATAAATACGGTATATGATGATTTATATATACAAGAAAATCTGACATTATACTTCAGAAATGTTTTACCGTTGAGCATTCTTTCACTGATATTGTATACTAGTTTGGCATACGCTGGTAACGTTTTTTAAGTGAAGCCAATTGATTAAATTAAATCAAACATTTTCATACAGTTCTTAATACAAATGTGAATTAAATTTATAAATTATTACATTTTTGTAATTTTCATGATTTGCGGTAAAATAAAAGTTCAAGATTTAAATTTAAACAAAATTCTGCTAGCTATTCTTTAAAATTTTAGGTAAATTGATTTACACCCCTTTCAATACAAGAAAGCGAGCTTCAAACAAGGGCTTTGAATAAAACTTTTTGAATAATAGAAATTACTTTTAAATAGTAAATGAATTACAAGACGTACTGAAATACCATTCTTTGTCATCATGTCGGATCACTGGCTGGCTTTCAACATCAATAGTGCTTTGATTTCAGCTTTGTAATGAAAAAACATCTCAATCTGTGTATTGAATCATATAACATGTGTTGTATGCTTAATAAAAACTTGATATGGACAATTAAAAAGATATGATTTTTTTTCCATTCATGAGAAATTTGAAAATGTATCGCTGGCACAATCCTGCATTTCTGTCCTTAGTCCTCATATACACTTTCTGTTTTGCAAATCATACAAAATATACCACTTGGTAAGATAGATGGTCTATTTAGGAAATGTGTATCATGTAATTAAAAGCAATAAAAGATATTAAAGCAAGGATTCAATTTGTAATGCAATGCATATATAAAACTAACTTGTCATTATTTGGAATTAAAAAAAGTATTGTGCAAATTAATATTGATTTTTACGTCGATTGTGACCTTGACAGGTCATACTGGTAAAAATTTCCACAGAAATTTCTGCAAATGTCTGTTGCGGATATTATTGAGTGCAAAATAACATTTTTATCGCTTACTGGTATTATCAATTCATTACTTCTTTGATTACTTATGAAATTTTTTTTAAGGACCATAGATTCATGATTCATAAACATTAGTAGATGGGATATGATTGCCAATCAGACATCTATCTACCACAGTTCAAATGAAGTCAATGTAAGCAATTATAGGCCTTGAACAATGAGAACAACCATACCATTTTAAGTCAACTTTAAAAGACCATGACTTAACAAATATGACATGTTCACTATCATATCAACAAGATTTCATGAGAGGCTGGGGTATCTGATGGACACATCCATGTATATTTGCTTTTATAGAACTGTAGAAAGTTTTAGAATGTAATATAATTTACACATAGTATATAATAATTTGACTTCACAAATTATATAAATAAACCTATAAAAATATAGTATATACCAATACACATAATTAACAGCGCCTGGTGATGTTTGATAGCCTGACCGGTTTCGGTCCATAAAGGACCTTCATCAGAGGCAGAATGGTGGATTAATGTTTGCACCCTATTTATATAGATATGGTAACCGGCGGTTGGGTTAACCGGCGGTTGCGTTAACCGGCGGTTGCGTTAACCGGCGGTTGAGTTAACCGGCGGTTGAGTTAACCGGCGGTTGAGTTTACCGGCGGTTGAGTTAACCGATGAAAAATCCCAGTGGGATTTTCCATGGTTACAATTATCTATATTTAGCTAATGTTCATGTTACAGTAAACTTTTTGACATGTTACGGTAAACATGTGACCTGATGATATAACCATATTTGGGCTTTAGCATTGGATAAAGGGTGTTTTAATAATTTAAGAAGTACATAGTAATCATTTAGTCTTGATCTTTGGCTTATGATCCACCTAAATATCAAGTCTTGGAATAGTATTTCATGGTAGTTATGTGATCTTAATATTTGGCTTATGATACACCTAAATATCAAGTCTTGAAATAGTACTTCCTAGTAGTCATGCAGTCTTGACCTCAGGCTTATGATACACCTGTATATCAAGTCTTGAAATAGTAATTCATGGTAGTCATGCAGTCTTGATCTTTGGCTTATGATACACCTAAATATCAAGTCTAATAATAGTATTTCATGGTAGTCATGCAGTCTTGACGTTTTAGCTTGTGATACACCAAAACATCAAGTCAAAACTATTACCCCCCCCTAACCAAACAAAATTTGGTTTAGGGGGGGGGGGGGGGGTTCTTATTGAGAATGCTTCATTTAAGCCTTTAGTACTCCTTTCAAGATCAAAGGTAGATGAATATTAATCCTCAGTGTTAGAAAGTTTTCAACACCTTAAGTTTGTAATGTAGGTATTACATATATACATCAATTTCAGGTAATCGCTAGGCTTACGCTTAGAGGTCCTATGCCAGTGAAAAATCAATAGGCAATATAGGAAAGGTGTACTGACATAAGTAGTCTCTAAACACATTAGCTCCATGGAGCTTTCGTTAGTAGAAGCCATATTAACTATGTGTATCAGTGAGAAAAATGTAAAAGCATAAAAATATAGTATATACCAATACACATAATTAACAGCGCCTGGTGATGTTTGATAGCCTGACCGGTTTCGGTCCATAAAGGACCTTCATCAGAGGCAGAATGGTGGATTAATGTTTGCACCCTATTTATATAGATATGGTAACCGGCGGTTGAGTTAACCGGCAGTTGGGTTAACCGGCGGTTGCGTTAACCGGCGGTTGCGTTAACCGGCGGTTGCGTTAACCAGCGGTTGAGTTAACCGGCGGTTGAGTTAACCGGCGGTTGAGTTAACAGGCGGTTGAGTTAACCGGCGGTTGAGTTTACCGGCGGTTGTGTTAACCGGTGAAAAATCCCAGTGGGATTTTCCATGGTTACAATTATCTATATTTAGCTAATGGTCATGTTACAGTAAACTTTTTGACATGTTACGGTAAACATTTTTACACTATACGGTAAACATGTGACCTGATGATATAACCATATTTGGGCTTTAGCATTGGATAAAGGGTGTTTTAATAATTTAAGAAGTACATAGTAATCATTTAGTCTTGATCTTTGGCTTATGATCCACCTAAATATCAAGTCTTGGAATAGTATTTCATGGTAGTTATGTGATCTTAATATTTGGCTTATGATACACCTAAATATCAAGTCTTGAAATAGTACTTCCTAGCAGTCATGCAGTCTTGACCTCAGGCTTATGATACACCTGTATATCAAGTCTTGAAATAGTAATTCATGGTAGTCATGCAGTCTTGATCTTTGGCTTATGATACACCTAAATATCAAGTCTAATAATAGTATTTCATGGTAGTCATGCAGTCTTGACGTTTTAGCTTGTGATACACCAAAACATCAAGTCAAAACTATTACCCCCCCTAACCAAACAAAATTTGGTTTAGGGGGGGGGGGGGGGGGGTTCTTATTGAGAATGCTTCATTTAAGCCTTTAGTACTCCTTTCAAGATCAAAGGTAGATGAATAATAATCCTCAGTGTTAGAAAGTTTTCAACACCTTAAGTTTGTAATGTAGGTATTACATATATACATCAATTTCAGGTAATCGCTAGGCTTACGCTTAGAGGTCCTATGCCAGTGAAAAATCAATAGGCAATATAGGAAAGGTGTACTGACATAAGTAGTCTCTAAACACATTAGCTCCATGGAGCTTTCGTTAGTAGAAGCCATATTAACTATGTGTATCAGTGAGAAAAATGTAAAAGCATAAAAATATAGTATATACCAATACACATAATTAACAGCGCCTGAAATTGATGTATATATGTAATACCTACATTACAAACTTAAGGTGTTGAAAACTTTCTAACACTGAGGATTAATATTCATCTACCTTTGATCTTGAAAGGAGTACTAAAGGCTTAAATGAAGCATTCTCAATAAGAACCCCCCCCCCCTAAACCAAATTTTGTTTGGTTAGGGGGGGGTAATAGTTTTGACTTGATGTTTTGGTGTATCACAAGCTAAAACGTCAAGACTGCATGACTACCATGAAATACTATTATTAGACTTGATATCTAGGTGTATCATAAGCCAAAGATCAAGACTGCATGACTACCATGAATTACTATTTCAAGACTTGATATACAGGTGTATCATAAGCCTGAGGTCAAGACTGCATGACTACTAGGAAGTACTATTTCAAGACTTGATATTTAGGTGTATCATAAGCCAAATATTAAGATCACATAACTACCATGAAATACTATTCCAAGACTTGATATTTAGGTGGATCATAAGCCAAAGATCAAGACTAAATGATTACTATGTACTTCTTAAAATTATTAAAACACCCTTTATCCAATGCTAAAGCCCAAATATGGTTATATCATCAGGTCACATGTTTACCGTATAGTGTAAAAATGTTTACCGTAACATGTCAAAAAGTTTACTGTAACATGAACATTAGCTAAATATAGATAATTGTAACCATGGAAAATCCCACTGGGATTTTTCACCGGTTAACTCAACCGCCGGTAAACTCAACCGCCGGTTAACTCAACTGCCTGTTAACTCAACCGCCGGTTAACTCAACCGCCGGTTAACGCAACCGCCGGTTAACGCAACCGCCGGTTAACGCAACCGCCGGTTAACCCAACCGCTGGTTAACTCAACCGCCGGTTACCATATCTATATAAATAGGGTGCAAACATTAATCCACCATTCTGCCTCTGATGAAGGTCCTTTATGGACCGAGACCGGTCAGGCTATCAAACATCACCAGGCGCTGTTAATTATGTGTATTGGTATATACTATATTTTTATGCTTTTACATTTTTCTCACTGATACACATAGTTAATATGGCTTCTACTAACGAAAGCTCCATGGAGCTAATGTGTTTAGAGACTACTTATGTCAGTACACCTTTCCTATATTGCCTATTGATTTTTCACTGGCATAGGACCTCTAAGCGTAAGCCTAGCGATTACCTGAAATTGATGTATATATGTAATACCTACATTACAAACTTAAGGTGTTGAAAACTTTCTAACACTGAGGATTATTATTCATCTACCTTTGATCTTGAAAGGAGTACTAAAGGCTTAAATGAAGCATTCTCAATAAGAACCCCCCCCCCCCCCCTAAACCAAATTTTGTTTGGTTAGGGGGGGTAATAGTTTTGACTTGATGTTTTGGTGTATCACAAGCTAAAACGTCAAGACTGCATGACTACCATGAAATACTATTATTAGACTTGATATTTAGGTGTATCATAAGCCAAAGATCAAGACTGCATGACTACCATGAATTACTATTTCAAGACTTGATATACAGGTGTATCATAAGCCTGAGGTCAAGACTGCATGACTGCTAGGAAGTACTATTTCAAGACTTGATATTTAGGTGTATCATAAGCCAAATATTAAGATCACATAACTACCATGAAATACTATTCCAAGACTTGATATTTAGGTGGATCATAAGCCAAAGATCAAGACTAAATGATTACTATGTACTTCTTAAATTATTAAAACACCCTTTATCCAATGCTAAAGCCCAAATATGGTTATATCATCAGGTCACATGTTTACCGTATAGTGTAAAAATGTTTACCGTAACATGTCAAAAAGTTTACTGTAACATGACCATTAGCTAAATATAGATAATTGTAACCATGGAAAATCCCACTGGGATTTTTCACCGGTTAACACAACCGCCGGTAAACTCAACCGCCGGTTAACTCAACCGCCTGTTAACTCAACCGCCGGTTAACTCAACCGCCGGTTAACTCAACCGCTGGTTAACGCAACCGCCGGTTAACGCAACCGCCGGTTAACGCAACCGCCGGTTAACCCAACCGCCGGTTAACGCAACCGCCGGTTAACCCAACCGCCGGTTAACTCAACCGCCGGTTACCATATCTATATAAATAGGGTGCAAACATTAATCCACCATTCTGCCTCTGATGAAGGTCCTTTATGGACCGAAACCGGTCAGGCTATCAAACATCACCAGGCGCTGTTAATTATGTGTATTGGTATATACTATATTTTTATGCTTTTACATTTTTCTCACTGATACACATAGTTAATATGGCTTCTACTAACGAAAGCTCCATGGAGCTAATGTGTTTAGAGACTACTTATGTCAGTACACCTTTCCTATATTGCCTATATAAATAAACCTATTTTATCATATTTCATCATTTACTTAAAGATAAACAAACACTTGAGTTTTATTTTATTTTTCAGCAACTGGACGGCCAAAATGAAGAGGACAAATCTGAATGAACTTTACATTCCATTGGTGAAGAAAGGATATTAACTTCGCATATAAATAGTGCCATATTATTTTCAACATTTTGGTAGATTACTGGAGAAAAAAGTCAAAGAATTCTGCATGGATTAGTGCCTAGTGCAATAAAATCCAACAAACTGTGGATTCATTATTATTCGTTTGATACCAATTTTCGTGGGTTTCATGGGTACAGGTGAACTACAAGTCTACATTTAAAAAAAAAACATATTTTCAATTGGCTTGTATACAGAGATTGGCAAAACCACAAAATTAAATAGTTAATACCCATGAATATGCAAGTTTTCTGCAATCCACGGAAATTGATACCCACGGAAATAAATGAACCCACAGCAGTATGATATTGAATATACTCTGTCAATTTGGTCCTCACATTGATATTTTTATACGAACATGTCACAAAAAGAAAAATGTATATTTATAAATTTTATATGGAATTTTCAAAGGAGATGTTAAAATGCATTTTAAAGAGTTTAAGTTTCCTAAGCATTACTTTTTTAATCTTACAAAAACAGCAATCAAAATTATTATAATGTATATATACAGGTGAGCAATAGACTCCTTTGAGCCTATACGTTCTCTCTTACATTCCTTACCAGTATTTACAATGTGCACCTCATTTTTTATGTTATTTCTTCATAGACAGAAAAAATATTACAGTTCCTTAAATAATTAAAATATTTTTTTATAATACTAAGATCACAAAAAACATATATTCTAATTATTTAAAAATTTAAATATGATCAAGGAGAAATCCTGCATCTACCATATTTGATTTGGTTTCGATCTCTGGTACTTACGAAATTCAAATAGAAGTATACTGTTACATCAAACAAAATATAAGTAATGTTCATGTCAAATTGAGTTTCAGAAATACTTTTGTATGTTGTATAGTTACTTATTGTGTGATAAATCAAATTAAAACATAATGGGACTCTTGTTTAAAATTGTAATTTAATAAATTAGTAGCTTATGTTCACACAAATGCTTAAGAAATAGTACATGGTAGAGAAGGAAAGCTGAAATAAATCAAATATGGTATTAAATTTCAAAGGGGCATTAGCTGATAAATACATGTTCACTGATTTGACAAAAATTCTTACATTTCCCTTATAACATACTAAAACACAATTCAAATTAATTACAGAAAAGCAATAAGCAATGCATGGACTTGATAAAATGCATCATTATTTTGTGTATATTTTAGTCCAGAAGCCATCTAATTAACCAAAATTATCACTTAATAAAATGGTAGCTTATGTTCACACAAATGCTTAAGTAGTAGTACATGGTACAGAAGAAAAGCTGAAATAAATCAAATATGGTATTAAATTTCAAAGGGGCATAAGCTGATAAATGCATGTTCACTGATTTGACAAAAATTCTTACATTTCCCTTATAACATTCTAAAACACAATTCAAATTAATTACAGAAAAGCAATAAGGAATGCATGGACTTGATAAAATGCATCATTATTTTGTGTATATTTTAGTCCAGAAGCCATCTAATTAACCACGAAAATAACCTATGAAGACAGTCATATCACCCAATATAAACATAAATATAGATACGGTTGATTTATTCACTTGCAAATCAATAATATATCACCAATGTTTTTGAGTTTATTTTAAAATAACATGTCAACAAACTGCTTATGAAGAAATGCTACCTCAAAATTCCACTTTTATAAATACTTGAAACAAGAAGAATTGTATCAGCGCTTTTGTCAAAATGGTCACCTAATGCCCCTTCAAGCATCCATTATGTTGTTGTCATTTACATAATCATTTCTAATGAGTGTGGATTCATGATATATTATTCAGTCAATTGTAATTTGTATATGTTGGTATGTTTAATCTTAAAATGCATAATTTATGTCCCAAATATTCAGATGAGATATTGTTACTCTTGCTTGTTTCTGTCCATTTTATTTAAAACTTTTCAGAATGTTTTTTTGTAAATTAGAATTTTAAATTTACTAGTCTTTTGAATTTGATTAAAGCTTAGATAGAACAGGTGTTCAAAGGCCTATCACTTAACAAAATTTTATGGAGTACTGGACTATTTACCCCATACTATACAACTTATATCAGATTTTATATTATATCGGTATAATAAATTCTTAAGGATATAGTCAGGTGAATAAAAAAATAACGAATTTGAAATAATACTCTTAATCAGAAGGGCATTTGTTTAAATATGTGATTCTTAAAAATAAATGGTGTGAAAAGGCTTACTTGAACTTTTACTTTTATATAACTTATGGAATATTAGTGTCTCAAATTGTATTTAGCTGCTTTTGTAAAGCAAAATAATGTCCTAGGTATGAAATATTGTCCAACAAGACAATATATCATGACTATGTACTATGAAATTCTGTCCTCACCTATAAAATTATGTCTTGAGATGGACAAATTTTCATAGTGGAATTTGGTTATAATTATGAAATGGTGTCTTAAGACAATATTTCATATGAAATTTTGTCCAACCGACAATATTTCATGGAGGACAATATTTTATGTTACACTTTATAGTTAAAAAAAGGCCTAAAGTTTACATAACTCAAAAGTAATATACTAGTCAGGCTGTTAGTACAAAAATTAGTATGAAAAACATGGGACTCACTGTATGTTTCTTCAGCCTTATTAGACATTAACAAAATGTATATCATTATATTTACTTTAATAGCATTTTATAAGTGGGATTCAAAAGATCATATCATTAATATTCCATCAAAGATATCTGTGATTTGTAATTTTATATAATATTTTGATATGTATCCATAATTTGTTAACGTCTGTTATATGTAAAATGTTTGTATATTTACTATTGTAAATATTGTTTGTATTTCATGTCAGTTCACTTTGACAATAAAATCGTGATTACAATCATTGAGACTTCTTTGCTGCCATTAAACTTTATCGGTAATTGTGCCTGGTAACATCACTAAGAATTGAAAAGTCTATTAGGAAATTGTTGAAGTTGGATAATATGTGTATGACATGTTTTGTGTTAAAACTCCTAACAGTGGTTACATTGCTTCAATAAACTATCATAAAATCAATGTAGCGTAGTAACCAGTTTCAGAGTTCCGTTTTGTGTTGTGTTCTATGATTTTTTTTCTCTTTACTTTTTGTTCTTTACTCCTTGCAGTTTATTTATCATTGGTTTTGAGGTTTACCTGTCTTTTGTTAAAATAGCATGTTGATCTCCATGTCTTTTGGTTTTTGTCGAGCCTGCAACTAAAAGTTGCAGAAAGCTCGACATAGGGATAGTGATCCGGCAGCGACGGCGGCATTAGCTAACTTCTTAAAAGCTTTATATTTTAGAAGGTGGAAGACCTGGATGCTTCTTACTTTGTATATAGATGCCTCATGTTACGAAGTTTCCGGCAGTCACATGTCCAATGTCCTTGACCTCATTTTCATGGTTCAGTGACCACTTGAAAAAAAAGTTCAGATTTTTTGTAATATTGAATTCTCTCTTATTATAAGTAATAGGATAACTATATTTGGTATGTGCGTACCTTGCAAGGTCCTCATGCCTGTCAGACTATTTTCATTTGACCTCGACCTCATTTCATTGATCAGTGAACAAGGTTAAGTTTTGGTGGTCAAGTCCATATCTCAGATACTATAAGCAATAGGGCTAGTATATGCAGTATATGGAAGGACTGTAAGGTGTACATGTCCAACTGGCAGGTGTCATCTGACCTTGACCTCATTTTCATGGTTCAGTGGTCATAGTTAAGTTTTTGTGTTTTGGTCTTTTTTTCTTATTCTTTATGCAATAGGTTTACTATATTTGTTGTATTGAATGATTGTAAGGTGTACATGTCTAGCGGGTTCAGTGGTCAAAGCTAAGTTTTGAGTTTTGGTCTTTTTATCTAATGCTATATGCCATAGGTCAACTATATTTGGTGAATGGAAATATTTTATGATCTATATAACAGTGGCACAGGTTTTATTTGACCTTGACCTCATTTTCACGGTCAACTATATTTGTTGTGTGAAAGCATTGTTAGCTCTACATGTCTGCCTGGCATGGTTCATTTGACCTTGACCTCATTTTCATGGTTCATTGGTCTTCTTTTAGTTATCTTGGTTAATGTTAAGTTTATGTGACAGTTGTAATAAAGCTTTATACTTGAGACTATCAACATAATATCAATGATTAGTAAGGAAGGCGAGACATTTCAGGATGTGTACTCTTGTTTACTATCTCTTTGATGTTTGCATTGTATACCCACATCTACTTATTCATATTCAAATAAATCCAAATTATAAATGAGCAAATTGGTGAAATATACTACAATTATCAAATGACTGGGAAAATATCCTATTGATTATATTTTTCCCCCCTCTCCGGTGTTGTGAAACAGGCTCTCCAAACGTTTGGTTTGATGATTGGCACTTGTTTAATGCTGCTTTCTGCACTATTGGCTTTTTACTGGTGACCAGATTTTATTGATGGAAGAAGTCCAAGTGCGTGGAGAGGAAAACTGACAATCCTTGTCAATTATAATGTATTTGTTTTTCGCTATTCAACATATTGACAAATTCAAAGTATCAGCAAACAGAAGGTATGTGTCTGATAGATTAGATAACTTCCATAAGGGCTATCTCATAACAACTGATTATGAAGCTACTGACCAATATGAGGTCATTCTGTTAAGTATTGTAAGTATTGTAAATTCAGAAAATATTGCGTGCATTTATTATTGCGATTTTTTAATTTTAGACTTAAATGCGATTTTAATTTTTATGATTTTGAGAAAAAAAATTTAAACTCATAAAATATTTCAAAATGTGAGTTTAAATTATTGCGTTTTCAACTCAGTTGCATTTTCGCAATAACAAAAAGCTCGAATTAATTTCTGAACTTAATGTAGGACATCAGAAAAGTGCAACTCTTTTTAAAAAATATTTTTTGAATGAGCATACAAGGGTAAAAGGCAAATGCAAGACAGCAACCACTCCTAGAGGGGACTTATAATAAAACAAAAACATTTTATATATATATTTTATTTTCTAACTGTCATACTATAAAAGTAGCTGCAATTAAATGAAAAAAAAAGATGTTTCAATACATAACAATGTTAAACAGAAAATCACAACAAATGAAAATGGCCACTTTAACGTAAACTGAACTTCAAGATAATGCAATAAACATTTTTCTCTTGGAACAAGTCTCCTTCTTATAAAGTCCAAAGAAATAACTTATAAATTATCACAAATGTTTTGTTTTACAAATTCTGATTTTTTTAAAATCTTAAAATATTTTCCGAGAACAAATGCCTGATGATAAAACAATGGTGACATTCAGCAACTACTGTGTATAACCAAATAACAAAATACACATTTGTGGTAACAATTAAAAAAACAACAAAAAAACTTGTATAATCATAATTCTAACCAAAACAAATGTGAAAATTCTAATGAAAACTTTAAAACTGACATTATTGGCTTGTGGCTATTTCACAAATTGACAATGTCAAAAAACTTGTGATATATAAACTTAGAACAGTAAATGACTCATTTCCTTTCTTGGAAGAAAGAAACTAAATTAAAAATGTTAAATGAAACCATTAGTAAACACACTAATACAGTTTCAAACAAATACATCAGCTGATCAGCAAGTAGTGTTTGCCCTTGTGTCTGGTAGGCCAAAATGCATGGGTTGTAATATTTGATTAAGGGAGTTAACTCTTCCTAAAACCATTACATTATTACCTACCCCTCACAATGGCAAGAATCATTCAGTGATCACATGACATATCACAAGAATCACAAGAAGCATTCAGTGATCACATGACAAATCACATTAATCACAATAATCATTCAGTGATCACATGACAAATCACATTAATCACAAGAATCATTCAGTGATCACATGACAAATCACATTAATCACACGAATCATTCAGTGATAACATGACATATCACAAGAATCATTCTGTGATCACATGACATATTACAAGAAATCCTTTAGTGATCACATGACATGACACAAAGATATCACAGTCTATGAGTAGAGTTAGTTAAACCTGAGGTGACTGATAATACATAACATGTGCCAGACTAATGAAGTGTGTATATAATACAATATATGCAAATGAGATGGTAACATCTTGCAAGTATTAATTCATAAAAAATTACATAAAAAAGATTTCTGTACAAGGCACAATAAAGATTAACAAGAAGAAACATCACAAAATTTAAGGCAACAAAAGTTTTCACATGATTCAAAGTCCCAAATATTTGATTTTGAAAACTTGCTGAAGCAGAAATAAAATGGAAGTATAGGTTAACAGTTGAATAAAGTAAATTTATGTAGACACAAGTTTGAAATAATTTAACTCACCAACAGTTTGTTTTGTTTATTTTCATCCAATATAAGATATTTGGAGTTCATCAAAGTTTATAAAATATACAAGTGATTCTCGAATACATTATATACGATTAAGGACTACTAAAGGAAAAAATAGATTGGGGGTTTGGACAGCATTTCTTTTTTTCATTCCCAACTACTCCCATTACCCATTAAAAAGATATTCTGTGGTGTCCAAACCTCTCATATTATTTTTTCCTGTAATAGCCCTTACTTCCTTTGAGTATAATAACTGATATGTTTTATGTATTAAATAGAATATACATTAGTATATAAATAACAACAAAATGGACGGTCAAAGTATCACAGTTATAGGTATAACAACAAAGCATAGACTAAAGATAACATATCAACATTTTATACACATATAAACAGCTGTGCCATGGGAGCATGATATGGCAGTTCTCCTAATATATATAGATTTCAATTAAGCCTTTACTTTATGTAAATAAAATTTAAGGTAATTATAGATTCAATTTTTATTTTGAGATTTTGTAAATACAAATATTTGTTATAGTGCCCTATTTTAAATGTGAATGGACGGATAATTTATTATTCCATATAACACTGAAGTCTTCTAATCTGAATTCTAAATTAAATTCTCCCTTGCATGAAAATATCTTTTCTATTTTAATATATGTTATCTCATTAAGAGCTATAATGTTAAAAGAACTTTTGTTCCTTGCAAAATTTTCATAACTACCTACCAATTGTAATGTTATTTTTCATAAAACTTTCCATGGAAATAGTTCCAATCATTATGGAATATATCAAGTAGTTCTATGTTAATTTGCATTGTACAGTTCTATTTCTATCATAGATTAAAACAAAACGATTTTGTGTTGCTGAACAAAGGACTGTACACTGTTGGCTAAACAGTTTTTTCTCTCTCACTTTTAGCTTTTTCTTGATATTTAAGGCATTAAAAAATTGACACATTTCTTGATTCATTAAAACAGTACTAAAAAAAAGCATTTAAATAAGATTAAAAAATTCTCTTTAAAATTGTATTTGGCACATGATGATTGAGATGAAAATGTGCTCTTCTATATACAGTGCTATATCACATTAAATAAAAATATCAGGTTTAAAAAAAACCTAGACATGATCAAGGTTTTTATAAATATTCTTTATGTAAAAGTGTGTCTGAAAAATTCATAAATATCTTTTTTAATACTTTATAAGGGACTTTATTAAAACATACATGGTAGCCAGAGAAAGCCATTCATAATTACAAAGCTTGAAAACCAAAGCTTCTGTTTTTTGTTTTAAAAAGAGTAAAATAAATAGTATTTTTTTAGAGTTAAATTTACAAGCTAGATTTTTTTTCAAGTTACAATCACTATCTACTAAAAAATACAACTTTTCTTCTTAAAACTGTATGACAATTCCTTCAAGAAAATTAAAGTAAAAATAATTATCTATATGTACATATATATTAGTGTATGTGTGTAATTGTGTGTATATATATATATATCCTCTTTTAACAAAGATTGGGTTGTAAATAAATAACATATAAATCTTAAACATATTTTAACAGTTTAACAAAGTATAAAAATATAAATGTTCTAACATTTAAAGCACATTTACAAACCATAAATTTACATTGGCAATTTGCTGATTCTACTGTTTCTCCAAACTATATTCAATATTTTAGTTCAAAATTCACACTAATCATATTTTTTAAGTTATGAAATAATTGTTTTATCAATTAATTTTATTTAGGGTTGTTCGCTACTCTTGTTTTAAACGATTTGAAACAGATTCAGAATCCTAGCTGTAGTTTTAAAAAAAATGAGGGGGGTTAGGAGGGGCCCTGATCCTGAATACTGGGCTTAAAATCCAAAAATCCTGAAATCCCAGGCTTTAGAATATGAAATCCTGAGGTCCCGAAAAATCGAAAAATAGAATTCACAGATCCCGAAAAGGTCAATTCCGAAATCCCGAGCTTAAAAACACCTGATCCCAGAGTCCCAATAAAGGTCATATCCCCCCCAAAAATGTAATAACCCCCTGGCTTTTTTTTCTTACTTTTTGAAAGACTAAATGTGCCCAGAATTATATCTCAAAAACAAGGACATATTTTCTTTTTAAATTTGTTATCTACAAACTCTCAATTCATTATAGTCTTTAAAAAAAGATTGTTATTTTGAAACAGAGGGACAAACAATCCTTTCATTTTAAAACTCCTATTTTCTATCATCATTTTGATGATGCAACTACCATCTAATTCCATTAATCTAAAGGGAAACAATCCAGTTATTTCTTTAAAAAAGAAACCTTAATTGGTTTCACATTTTCTTAATTTCTTTTCTAAGTTCTAGTGGAACCATGGGTTAGTTACAACTGAATGTAGATTTAAAACAACATATTAAACTTTGAGAAGAAAATGCTAACTAAATAAATAAGTTTTTTTAAGAATTTCAATAGGAAATTCCAATATTCTGTAATACACAAATAAATAAATAACATATACAGACTAGTCATTGTAATATGGACGGAATATAAAAACTAATTATAAAACTATGATGAAGTACTGCTAGAACGTCCCCCTGTAGGTGGGCGTGATCTCCGATGAGGTGAAGGACTTTTCCTTCGGTACGATGCACTGGTACGGCCTGACTGTCCACTGGATCTACCAGACTGCGGAAGTGGAGGTTTAGCACTTGTAGGAGTCATTCTTGCTGTTCTGTTGTCCTACAATTTAAAAAGGGTTTAAATTAGGAGTTATTAAATGCATGATTTTGTCATGACCACAAACGCACTTTGAAACAGTATGAAGAACAATATACTGGTATACAAACCAAATAACATTTTAATCTTTGGACAGATAACACAATGATTAGTGCAAAATGGTTCTGTATTTGTCATATTTTACATGGTAAATTCTACATTCAACTTCAAGCATCAAATTCACTGGTTTCTGTTGACTATGTTAAAATTTATATATCAACCAGCTGGCCATTGACATGTAAAAGTATAGACAATTTTCATTTTCAATTTTTGTGATGAAATGATTTTCATGAACAATTCTCAACAAGGATAATATAATGTTTCTATTTATCTATTTCCTCTTTAAAATTGATTTTGATACATTTATAAGACTTCATTTCATACTCATCATAATACACTTTAAAAGCATCATGTGTAAGCTCATGCAGAAACACCAACAACTGAAAACTTTGATTATGAACAGTCTAGAGGCTAGCAATTGAAGTTAACCAAGAGTTTAATACATCAATATATCTAGGACATTGTTAATACTATATTTTGAAGTAGAACACTTATGCTTGGTTAATACATTTAAAAGTATCCCATGCTGGCCTGACAATTTTCAAAAATAAATACACTAAAGATGGATTAAATAAGTGAGTTTGAAATGATTGACAGTTGTTTTTAACTTTTCTAAACCAAAAATTATGTATTTTTCTATCAAAAAAGTGTAGAGGAATATAAGTATAAAATTTGGTCTGAAAAATAAATTTTTGGTGAAATATAAATGAAAAGTCTTTCAATGTGAATGTATATCCAGTGCAATTTTTAGGTTAGATTAGAGTAAAATTTGATTTATATGAATAGTTTTGATTATTTCATTGGAATTTCAATACATTACAATGATCATGGGTTAAAATCAAAGTTAGTGCCAATCATTCTCTAATTAAAACAGTTTCTCTGTCATAACTTTAAGTTAAAAAATATCCTTCACATGCAATCTCAATACTTTTTTCCCCCAAAACTTCAAATTTCAATGAATATGGCATCAAATCTAAACACTATATGCTTATCTGCTAAAATATAAGTAAATGTTTAATGATCATTTATGATACAACCTCGATAATAATTTGGTAAACAGGCAGTTGATATGAGATGAATGGAAAAGTGCATCACAGTAAAGCATGTTTCGCAAAGCTTTTTTACCAAATTTCATGAAGTTTTGATTTGTAGTTTCTGAGCAGTCAGAAACTTGTAGTTTCAGATCTATTGTTTGTAACTATATCTTTTTAATTAGTTCTTCATTAGTAGTTTTGTACAGAAATCAGGCGGTTGCTTTTCTCATCTGAGTTTTTTTTTCACATTTCGATATGAAGGGCCCTTTTTAGCATGCTATGCCGTACAGTTTTACTCATTGTTGAAGTCCATACCTATTGTTGAACAAGGTTAACCAGTAAACACCCCTTTTACCATGTTTACTGAGCAAAGGTCTATTATTATTTAAAAAAAAATAAGTATATGTTAGCATAAAAACAGAATATACAAGAAACAAAGATAGCATGGACGTAGAACAACTGAACAGTTCATGAATAGAAAAGAAAGAAGCTAACCTCCATTCAAGAAAGAGATGAGCATAATTTTTTACCATTCATTTCTTAGTTGACCAAATGTCAAAGTTTCATAAATCCAGGAAGTTCTGCCATTGAAAGAAACCAACTGTCTTACATTCAAATATGAATAAAATCACTTAAGCAAAGGTTTGCTATCACAATTCAAAGTAATTATGTCTGTCTATTTTAAAGGCATTTTGTTCATCATGTTAAACTGCAGTGCAATCACTGAATCAATCATAACATTGCTAAATTCCTTTTCAAGTCAGTACATTGTATTACGTAACTATTTTGTCACTTATTTTATGATACAAAACTATACTCTGGTTACAACAGTATTTTAGTATTTTCAAATTGCATTTCATTAATTTTCAAATAGATAAATTACGATTGAATATGGCATGCAAACCAAACTTGTACATGTACAATAGTATTTTCTATGCTAATTAATGTGATTAAACCAATAACCTTTACAGAAGAAATAAAAGAAAAAGCTCCTTTAAAGAGGCGATACAACATTATAAAACCAAATACATATATTACTTGCTCTTTGTCTTAACCCCTAACCATGCAATGTTTTTACTACTTACGGAGAAATATCAGAATCCTGTTTAAAATTATATACTGAGTCAACTAAGCCGACTACATTTTCATTATTACAGATCTTCATGTATTTATATCGAAAAAAATATATTTGTTTTATTTCATGCATTTATTTCAATTAGAAATATTTTAAGTATTATTGCAACATGACCAATCTTCTCATAATTAAGTTGTTACTTCTGATCATTTTATTAGTTTTTAAAGATCTTATACCTTGTAAAATGTTTGGATGCAAACCAAGGCTTCCAAAAAATATTTGAGCCAGCCGGACATTTTCTATCCCATCCCGATTTTAATCCCTTAAGACTAAGTCACAAAAGGCAAATATGGTAATCAGATGGCCATTCCAATGATTGACATTAGATAAAAAAAAATCGATTTTTAACTTTACTTTGTTATAATATGATGTTCTGATGTAAACTGTTAAATTGGCAGTACATCATTCCAAGTGTGCACATCAGCAAGCTCATATCTGCCTTAGGCTCTTTATTTGTGCAAAATGACATTGTCAAAATCTTTACTTCTCATTTTTCTAAAACAGGAAGTTGACTTAAAGATGGTAAAACATGGACCATAACCAGATACGTAAAATCTGTGTACGTTACAAAGCATGACTTGAGTGAAACAGCTCTTTCTATGTCATTTCTTCAACAACATGCTTGAAATGAACGTTAGATACAGGTATCAATGATAATTTTAGCATTTTTGAAGAAATGAAGGATGCATAATTAAATTTCCCACCTGTGCACATGCGCACACATGTTCTAGTTTAAACAACGTAGTTCTGACGATTTTCCATTTAAATCCTTTTTAAATTTGTCATCAAATAATGTTGATTAACTAATTTCTTATGATTTTAATCTTTTGGACTAATCAATTGGAAACAAACCACTGAAACGTAAGAAAACAATTGTGAATAGACCAATCAATTATACGATGTCCGGAACTGAAAATAGTTTACCTGTCACCTGAACAGGTAGATTTCAGCTGTCCAGCAACTAATTAGCCTTGATTAAAATTACGAAGTATTGAATTAGGGGTTGTTTTGATAGTAATTAATCATCATGTCACTTTTATGACCCGAAATGTGTGGATGTTAAAGGCAATAGGTTGGATCAAAAAGATCGTGAATTATGTTTAAATGACCGAAAAAGCCTTGAACTAAAAAGTATATGACCGTTCATGCTTTTCCCAGCCGGACTTTTACCGGACATTATACAAATGTCTGGAATATGTGACAGTTTTGGAAGCCCTGATGCAAACGTTTGAATATTAAAACTTTTTTTTGCATAAAATCTTGGTTCTGCCTAAAGTTTTAAGTCACTGACTAATTGCAAATTGCTTATATATATTTTTATGTGATAAATTAATAATCAATGTTAAACATTTGAATAGACTTATACTGTAATAATCTTTGAATAAACAATGATGTTGGATAGCTTTTAATGTCCAGAGTCAAATTCAAATGCAGATAAAAACAAATCAATGCAATATGAATATGAACCTGATTTATACTAGCACACTGAACATATTTAAAATGCTAGTTTACAATGTCAACATACCTGGACACATTATTTGGACTCTGAGCGGTCAAGTCATTGTTTTAATTTCTTACATATTTCTTTAGCAGAGAGGCAACATTAGCCATTCTAAAAATCTTAAAATTGACCTGACCTGAGATGGAACCAGCAATCTTCCAAACTCACGGTGAGCAAACCACTAGACCATAGTGGCAGTTCCTTTGGATCAAGGGATGGTTAATCAACTATATTTCAGGAGTATTGATGTTATTTCTTACACCTTGAATCACCTACCTGTGGAATAGAATGTGAGAGTGGTCTGCCCGATGGAGATTTAGATGGAGTTCCAAATCCTTTAGGTGGAGGTATCAATGGCCCAGCTTGATCATCTTCTTCATTTATTGTATCATATGACTGGCCAATTAATTCCATTTCTAAATCTTCACTCTCCAATGACTGTGTCCGGTGGACTGGCTTTCCAGATTTTGGAGGACCTTCTTTTATTGGAACAGCATGGCCATTTATTTTTGGTGGTTCAAAATCATCTTTTATTTCTTCATCCATGCTCTCATAAACCAATCTACAAATCAAAGGAATATTTGCATAAATCATTATAGGCTTCTGGATAAAATTAGAATTAGGAGCTGTAAGGATTAAAGGTAGTCCTGCACTCCAGGATAACCATTGATAACTATTGAATAGAAAATGTACACAAAATAGAGATCTCATACTATATATTAGTCAATGTGTCTAGATTCTGTGACTAAAAAGAAGTCAAAATTCTAAGCACAGAAGGGTCATTGCTTTTAATCAGTAACGGCAAATTCATAAAAGCACCATCACTGTATAGATTATGGTATATGGAAGTATGTTAAATCAGAATTAACTAAACGTAGTAGAAAAAAAAAATCTTTTTTATCAATTTAGGGCCATATCACTTGAATTGTAAATAACTTATTCAATATTGTATCCTAAGTTGAATTTATAGAGGTCATTGTTTTTCTTTTCATACTATTTTTTCTTATAACCTTTTTTTTATCTAACCTTTGTTCATGCCTCTGAGGTGGTTGTTTGGAAAACTTTGGAGCAGGAACACCAGACTGTGCCCTTGGAGGTCGGGATGTTGCTGAGGGGGGTGGATGGAGTGGGGCAGCATATCCCCTGGGAGGTTCAATATCCATTGGAGGAGACTTCAGATCCATATCTCGTTCCCTCTCTCTTTCTTGATCCCTTTCTTTCTTTTTTCTTCTCTTCTTCCTCTTTTCTGACTTTCTATCGAGGATACTTAGCATTGGAGGTTTTGGTGCGTTTTCTAATGGCATTAACATAGGTGGTGGTATACGTCTTCCTTCCACAACACCTAAAATACAAATAATCCATTGTTAGAAGTTGTTAATGAAAAATAATAACATAAATTAGTACAATGTTACATGAAATTTAAATATGAAATTCAGATCAAAGTTTGGAAAAAACTTTCATAAATCCGTCTCCTTGTTGTTGAAGACAGGTCTTTGGTAGTGTTTTTTATATTTGTTCACAAGTCATCTTAAGAGATTTGATTGGCATAAAGTATGGACACATTTCTTTAATCTTTGAAGAGCACAGTTAGCTCTATGCATGTCTCCTCTAAGTGTTGGATTGCTGTTTATTGAGAGTAATTATCATTTCTTTTTATTAGAATATAATATTTAAACTTGGCATTGCATTATTATTTGTACACTTATTTGTTAGTTCTTAAATGATGCTTTCTAATTACAAACATGTAAAAATCAGAATTACGATTAATTGTTCCAGCAGGTGTGTATGTGGGTGTCAGAATGCACATTTTATTTAACCTTGTCATGCATACAAATTTAATTGATTAGAATCCTCATGATAACCAATACATGTATGTGTAAACAACCAATACTGTGGATTCATTAATATTCGTTGGATACCAATTTCCCTGGGTTTAGTGAGAAAAGGTGAACCACGAAAATACAAATGTTCAACAAATAACATATTATCAATAGGCCTTGTATACAGAGATTTGCAAAACCACAAAATAAAATATGCACAAATATGCAAGTTTTCAGCATTCCACAAAAATTGGTACCCACGAAAATAAATGAATCCACAGTATGTGTAAACAACCAGTATATGTAAACAACAAACCTGGAGGTTTAGAGCCAGAATCTGGTCTGTTTGAATCTATTGGAGGTGGAGGGGATGGTTTCTGTATAGGTAAATCATTGCCATGATTGCTCTGACTGGACAGTGGTGGACTGTATATCTGATCTCTAGATCCAGGCTGTGTGGGGGACGGTGTTCTTCGTGGAGGTGGGCGTGGCTTAGGCATACTTGGTTGCCTTGGTGCTGGCCTAGGCTTTCCTGGCGGAAAGTTGTCAGTATTACTGTTTGATGGAGGATTGAAATTAGGGGAAATAACTCTTTGGTTAAATTTTGAAGGAGGCTTTGGTTGCATAGATTTGTTGCCAGGGAACTCCATTGATCTATTTTTAGGAAAATTATCCTGTCGGCTATTTGAGAATCCATCAGAACGACTTAAAACATCATTTTGACGGAAATTATCCCTTCTATCATCTGGGTACTCATTATAATCTTGTGATGAGCTTTGCTGTCTGTATGGAGGCTCCTATAAAAAAAGCATTGTATTAACAAACATAAAAACAACTCTACTAAATATTTATTCTTAGAAGTACAATATGTATCTTGATTGAAAAATTGTTTACCTCTTAAAATAAAATTTTCTACAGTTTAGCCTCCAAAGTTACTGAAATTAATGTCATCTATACAAGGAATAGACTTTTATTTTAGGGCTATTCCAGAAAAAAATGTATGGGGGGTTGGAAGGCACATTGTATTAATAATACATGGGTATCAGAGGACTTTTCACACTATAATGCACTATAGTTCTTAATTAAAAAACCTTAGTGAGCACGCTCACATACCCCACGTCCCCACATTGTCATTGGAGAAATTAAATAAGTGAAAGCAAAAAAAATTGTATAAGAAAAATTAATTTCCAGCCAATATGCACATCTAAATAGTATGTCCTTATTATCTACAAAATTTCATGAAATTCTGTTGTGTGGTTTCAGAGGAGTTGAGATGACAAACTGTTGCAGAAGTACATTGAAGCAAATAAGTTTAGGGTGCAACTCCTAGAAAAAAATTGAATCGCAATTTCCCGTCGATATGCACAACTACATAGTATGTCCTTACTATCTGAAAAGGTTTCGTGAAATTCTGTTGTGTGGTTTGAGAGGAGTTGCGATGACAAGAAACAGGACTGACGGACGGACGGACGGACTGACAGACTGACGGACTGATGGACGGACAGACGGGTCAAAAACATTAAACCCTCCGCAACTCGTTGCATGGGGTATAATTACAATTGTCTGGGTGGTGGGTGCTGACAAAAACTGCCTTCCAACCCCTCCATACATTTTTTTCTGGAATAGCCCTTAGTCATAAATGTCTTTGCATACATTTCAACCTCCAAAAATAATTTCTACTCTCAAAAGTGAGTGTATAAACATCATTCATTCTTAGTCATCAACATTTGTTTTTATCTTAAGTTAGTAATTCATTGTTTATTTGGAATTACATTTTTTGTAAAAGTTCATTTGCATTACAAATGTTCAAACTGAGTAGCCTTAATAAAAATTCATAAAGACTAAAAAACAACTTACCGGTACCTTCATAGAGACTTTATTAAGAGTTAATTTTTTCTAGCTAATTTTGTGACGATTTAATTTCCCAATTCTCAAATTTACTTGAAGTTCAGTGAGTATACATGAGGATTTATATTCAAAATACTTCCTCTTTCCAAATAAATTAAAAAAATGCTCACAAAAATTAGTTGGTTAAAGTAAAACATAAGAATGCTAAATTACAACATACCAAAGGCTGTGCATAGGATTTCTGTTGATTTTTTCTAGGTGGTGGTCGAGGATGGTGCACTGACCCACTTGTATCTGACCTCCGTGATGTCATGGGAGGACCTCTCTCATCGTCCTCGATATCTGATACATCCATTCCACCAACACTGACATTATCAATGTCATCATCTGGATTGGCTAAAAATAGTCATGTTCATTATGGAAATATTTCTAAAACATTTGAAGTATAAGTATTTTGTTATTTAAAAAAACAAATGTTGTAAAAGGCTTGTCGAAAAGAAATGACATTGGCAGGTAAAACAAAATGAAATCTAGAACATGACTAAGAGATTAAGTCATGCAAAATATTATATTTCTTTTTTTACATTTCAGATACACCTGTATATGAGAATAAAATGTGATTGCCAGTGAGACAAATATCCAACCAAGAACATCAGTCAAGAATGTAAACAACTTTTCCAGCAAATTGTCTTGTCTTGATAACTAAGACAATGATGTCCCAAAATACAATTAAATGAGTAACTGCTATTATAAAATGCTTTGTAGTCTTACACAAATAGATAATCAAAGACAATTTAATCATTATAATATACTCTGGGTTTCAGGCAAACAACCTAGTAGACTTCTAAACTCCCCATTGCTTTTTTTGGTATTAACTTAAATTTCTTTATTAAATTATTCCTTAAACCTTGAATAACTTACATCTAATATCATCTTCCATATCAACATCATTGGGTCGGTCTAGCACTTCATATTCAGAATTAAATCTCCTGTCGTCATGTCCATCCCCAGTGGAATTTAATCGTCTATTAACGTTCGAATGAAATCCACTATCAACAGTTGAATTAAAACGACCATCTGCTGAGTCTAATCCTTCTTCAGAATTAAACCTATTGTCTCTAGAAGATTCAAATCTATTGTTTGAATGGTGTAATCGATCATCACTCCGAGAATCAAATCTATTGTCTTCTGTCCGCCTATGATCATTTGGATGGTCAAATCTATTATCATCCTGCCGCCTATGATCATTTGGTTGGTCAAATCTATTATCCTCTTGCCGCCTATGATCATTTGGTTGGTCAAATCTATTATCTTCTGTCTGCCTATGATCATTTGGATGGGCAAATCTATTATCTTCCTGCCGCCTATGATCATTTGAATGGTCAAATCTGTTATCTTCTGTCCGTCTATGATCATTGGGATGGTCAAATCTATTATCATCTGACCGCCTATGACCATTTGGATGGTCAAATCTGTTATCATCTCTCCTTCTATGTTCACTAGGTATTCTGCCATCTGCAGAGGTTTGCCTGGGATTTAATGAAACCTGCAAAAATAATTATATAAAGTTTTGAGATAAAATACAACTGCGTACACAGAAATACATACTTTGCAGCAAAATTTAATACATACATAAACTTGATAAATCCGGCACTTCTACATGTTCTTTGCAGTTGAAAACCCCTTTTTAAATTGTTTTTACGCTTCCCTGATTTTAAATCATTGTACTTTTAAAACATACGCTTTCCTGATTATAAAACATTGTACTTTTAAAGCAAAGAAATCATTTGAACTCAGATGTGCATACCTAAAACAAAATATGTCTCATTATGTACTAGTAAATTATGCAAATGGGTTACATCTATTCAGATTGTATAAAGTTTTATTTGACATACCATACCTGATAAAGAAATTACAAACATTTGAACTATGCAAAGAATCAAGCCATTAAAGTATAACTAAGAGATAGAGCTTAAAATGAGACATGAACATAATGTGGGTTACTAAGGCAACAAGAAACCAACAAGTCTGTCAGAATGATAAATGGCTGACCCATGTTAAGAGAGAGACATATCTCTTGCACGTTACAGACACCCTTGTAGATTTCGGAAAAGAGCAGGCTAATGCAGCTACAAGACAGCACTCACACCCGCAAAGTGGAAAGGGATTAATATAAGTTGCAGTAACTTGTTTCCCAATCCACTATAACTAAATATGTTTAACCTAAGAAACCAACTGATAAGGTAGTACCTAACACTACAGGGAGATAACTCTGTAAAATCAGCTAAACATTTTAATTACGTTGTGTTGTAAAGGGAATATTAAGCTTCTCAATGATCAAAGTGGTGTTTGCTAAATTGCTATATAACCAGTGTAATTTTTATGATAAAATGGTTGGTTCAAAATTTTTGAAATTTTTATTTTTTTGTTAAAGGGTCAAAGTAAATATTTTCACAAAATTTTATGAAAATTAAACGAGCCAAATTAATTTTTGTGAAAGCGTTAGATACCACCTTAATGGTCCATTCAACTACTGTAAATTTTGATAACAAACCTCTATTCTTTCATTTGTTCTCCCTGTTTCTCTCCCTGGTTCCCTTCTTGTATACTGTTCTCTATTAGAATAGGAGTTAGGTCTGTCACTTGTTAAGGATGATCTCCCTTGTTGGAGATCTCCACCAGCACTTATAATAAGTCTTTCTTGGTCTGCTGGAATGTAAGAGCGCCCTCTGTCAGGAGAAGTCAAACTATGGGATCTTCTGATTGGATGTCTCCCTGTCCTTGGTCGTTTGGGAGGATGAGGTGGAGTAATTGGCATATTATCAAAACTGTCTTGAGTATTCTGAAAAAATATAAACTTCATTTTAAAATAAGCTTCATAATGAACTGACTTGTTTTCCAACATGTATTTTCTTAATGATACCCTTTGCATACACTTTTATTTAAACAAATACCATGGCACAAATACATCACTGATTAAAGTATGTTTTCTCTTAGCTTACCATTCCCAGAAATCATATGTCTATAAGACACATCTTTGCTTATATATTGGATATAATATATTCAGTTGCCAACATAAATCTTCTGTGTCTGCAATAGATGCCAAAAGGATTTAACCTTCAAATTTTTCAACTACTGAGAATTCATTATAATTTGTCTGATACCAATGTTCATGGATTTCGTTGGTACAGAAGAACCACAAATTTTTAATGTTCAACAAATTATAAATTTTGTAAAGGAATGTATGCAGACTTTTCCAAAGCCACAAAATTGAATAACTACAAATATGCAAGTTTTCCTCCAACAACGAATAATGGTACCCTCTAAAAACAAATGAATCCACAGTATACTGTAAAAGCAGAAATTTTGGACGAAATTAAAACCTCCACGAAAATTTAACCTTCATATAATATCACTTACATTTAAGGAAATTACTTAATTAAATCCCAATGAAATCTTACAAAGAGACAAAACCATGAAATTTTAACCCCCCCGAAAAATTAATGTTTCTACAGTATTCATTAAACAAAGGTATAAAATGTATGCATATTACATGTACTAGCATGTTAACTTACAATCATGTGATCATAATCATCACCGTTCATGTACCCGTTTAAACTGCCAAGACTCAGACCGAGGCCATTAGGTAGAGGACTTGTGGGATTACTTTTTAATCTCTGTCTCTGATGTGACATTATAATCAACTGACAATAATGTAACTGTTTATTCTTGGCGTAGTCCCATGGCGAAATGTTGAACTTATCCCTCGCCTCCAGTTCAGCTGAAACAAGACATTAACAATTTTATTAAATTAATAATGCAGCAAACTGAAAGGTCAAATTTTAAGTGAATAGTAGCATTGTAATTCTCTTCTTTCATTGAAGCAAACATGGGCTTTGATCATTGTTGAAGGCAATACGGTGACCAATAGTTGTTAATATCTGTGTCATTTTGGTCTCTTGTGGAGAGTTGTTTCATTGGCAATCATACCACATCTTCTTTTTTATATTATTTTTTCAGACGAAATTCATTCTGAAAGAAATGTGAGCTTTGGCCGAGTTTTAAAATATATGTCAATAAATTGACATTTTATGTTGACCATTTGTTATCTATAATATTTGTATGGAAACCTGTTATTGTTTTTTATAAATTTTCACACATCCACATAATGATGTGACTTGTCATTTACATTCTATAACTGATAATCCTGCAAATACTCTTTTAAAACTTGTAACAGTTATCACAGGAACACTCATCTCATTGATAAAGACCTTCCATATAATGATCAGCGAAAAATGGACAAAGTCTTATGACAGTAAAATACTTATTTTTAAATAATAGTATTCATAAAAATCAAAGCACCAAAGGCGCTGTAGGCAGTTAAATAAAAAAAAACAGAGGCAAACTTGGCAGAAGTTAAAGACGAATATTGTTGAAAAATTGGTGAAAATATTATCTCGGCTATTTCTCAAGTATTGATTAATGTTTGTACCCTAAAATTTTCACTATCCAATCCCCCAACTTTCAAAAGTTATGTCCAATTATTTATTTTAAATTTTTTATTAGTTTTTATTGTTTTACATTTGTAGTTCCTGGTCTTTTAAAGCTAACTATGCAGTATACATGTAGGTTTTGCTAATAGTTATAAGCTGCATGGAGGAATATACAACTGCTTATCAAATACCATTGACTTTTCATTAGTTGTCCTTTTTTAACAAACCTTTGGTTTTCTAGGTTGAATGGTTTTACCACAGGGGGGGGGGGGGGGGTAACTTCCTATTATTGGGTATACGGGGATGTGCCAAAAATATGGGTCATACTTTTGCGAGATTTTATATAAAAATGACCCTCCTTTTTAATGACATCCTATATCAAAATACATTTACGTATGATAACTGTATATTGATTTGGGGTATGATCTACATATCATATATAAATATGCTATAGAATAGAATAGAATAGAATATTTTTATTTCCCAATTTACAGGGCCCATAAAGGGCATAAAATCAGATACAATTGATTTACATAAAAACTTAGTCATAATAAACGAGTGACCGGTGAAAAACAATGTTATTCCAATTCTTGAACAAATGCATACAAATATCATAAACTTAGTCTTCTGTACACGATTTTTTTCATTTTTATAGCTGGTATTTAATGAATTATGAGTGACGAGGAGTTAGTGAGTGCTTATATAACATGTATAAGCATGGGTTATATTTTAAATATTGTATATAAGTATAGGTCATTCTTTCTTAAATATTTATATAACTATAGATACTGAATTTCAGTGAATGTTATATTAAAATGGGTACGTTTTTTGATGCAAAAATATATTGAAGTTACACCCCCCCACCCCCCCCCCCCCCCCCCCCCCCTTCGTTTGTTTATGTGTTACATACCGTATAAAGGGGTGTGTAGTCCGCGGTTTTGTACCCTGGGAATGAAATTGATGGAAAGAGTACGGACTTCACTATGCAGTACTATAGGATTTCATGACATTTTTTTTCCAGACGGTTGGGATACGATGTGTTGAACGAGGTTTGGCCAAGTAAACAGAAACATCATGTGTTGTCAATGTTATAATGTATTCTAAACAACTCTTTTTATTATTCAGAAATAAAAATATTCTTGACTACTCTTTGTTATTATTTTTAAATAAAATAAACAATCTAACAGTGTTGACTTAGTAATTTGCATAAAAATCAGCCTTTGATCGAATTTCCGCTTTGTTTCAGATTTGGTAAAATTTGTGTCATTGCATCTTAACAGTGTACCTGAATCCTGAATATCAATAAAAGATGAACCCTTCAATGGTAAAACCATTATAATCAAGATAAAACCTAGTGAAATCTTCCCAAGATCTATTTCGTTTAATGTTATTCACGTGTGCACAAGTATTAAAACCACGATGCGCTATTTTGAATATGTGTGATTAAAGTATCACAAATTTTCGTATTCCGACTTTTTGTGTTTAACTCTTAATTTATCGACTTAAATAAATCAAGACCTAACATATTTTAATTGTAATTGTTACCATTAATACTGAAAGTGTAAACCTGAAAAAAGTGGAATTTGAGGAATTTTGTATACGAAACTATATTTCCAGGTGAAAGGTCACATTGTACAGGTGTATCGTCTTACATGAATGAGTTTACATGTAGGTTTGTGTGTAAAGCAACTAATTGACCATGTCAACTTTAGATCTTCATCTAAGTTTAGTATTTTTGTGATTTAACTTTTAACTAAAACACGATAAAGGAAACCATCTTGAAATGACCTTAATTGACATCGACAAAATCTATAAATACGTATTCAAATGAGGTCCCAATTGAAATTGCAATGACCCTGATTGAGTATAATGTTTGGGGGTTTACACAATACATAGCAAGTACGGAGAGACACGATGACAAATAATAACATCAGCTTGCATTAAATAATTAAATAAAATACATATCTTCATAAAATGTAGAAATAAAATAATCAAGTATTCTTACAAATCCAAGACTTACACAGTGAGGAAGTAAGACGATGCTTTTAAATATTTACCTTCAGTAAGTAGGATGGAATCCACAAAATTCAACGGCGTAATAGCCGCGAAATAATATCCATGTGCCATTCATGCCATTTGGCAAATTTTAATGCCTTCATTACAAACATTTTTGGCGATGAAATTATTCTTACAATTGTTCACTTACATCTTCATCAAAAGCACAGACGATAAAAAGCTATGCTTAACTTTTTAATTAGCACTTTTTCAAATGGGGAACATCAATTGTTTTGGGAAAATCGACGATCATTTAAGGTAATCTTCCTTATATTTATTGTTTTTTATAACAAAAAGTGTGAAAAAAATGTCTAATTAGTTATAAAGAATCCACCAGACCTGCCAGATCAGAGCAATGGCACTTTTTCGACAATTCCCAGGGGGAAACCCAAATCCAGGGTGCTCGCATAAGGCAGCTTAACTGCCTAACAATTTGAATATTTCTAAAACAAAATTATTCATATTACTGATCTACACTACGAGATGTGTAACATTCCAGACAGAATATAATATGATAAGTTTCCTCTATTTTCTTTCATATTTTAGCTACTAAAAAGACAAATACTGCATTTAATTTGTCAGATGCGTAACTACAGTATTTATTACCTCCCTTGTCCAACAGATAATTAACCACATCACCATGACCACCAATGGCTGCCAAATGTAACACAGTTCTATCTTGATTATCTCTGTCGTGCACACGATTATAGCCTCCAATCTCAACTATTATCTTGCAAGCTAACAGGGAACCTATAAATAAAAAAACATATTTCATATATAATGACAATATAAAGACCAAAATGCTATATAAATGAAATCACTTCACAACTTCTTCTATCTTTATAGGCTTCAATGTCTAAAACACTAGTGTTTATACTACAATAATGTAAACATAAAAGGTACCCATTTATCAAAAGTAGCAGCTAAAATCTGATAAGTTTTTGAAGAGACAAAACAATTTGTATTTCAATGTTCTGAAAATATTCAAGTCTTTCAACATAGCTACAATGTATATATATATATTCAAATTTTCACAAAACTTTCGCAGAATGCATCAACAAATGAGGTATTCATCGGAAAAAGAAAAAAATCTTTAGATCCCTACAAAAACTAAATACTTTTAAAAGTGAGCAAATAAAATATATATGTTACAGACATTTACCTCTTTAAAAATGAATAGTAAGCATGAACTATTGTCAAATTGTTTTAAGTATTTGATAGCATAAAACAAAAAAGAATTGATTTCTATGGATGTGAATTGATTGCATGGTTTCAAATTTTTATCGAGTTGTAAAGTTGTTGATAATGCACACATTTTTAATATGAAGCTCTTCCATGCTACATACGAAATGTGCTTCAGTCAACAAAGGAGTAGGTTCAGTAATACCCCTTTTTGGCCCAAAAATATAGCAGTTTTTACAAAATTGTGAAAATGTAATCCTTTAGCTATTTATTGGAAATAAGAATGCTTCTGTTTCATAAATATGGTATGATTTTGACAATACAATACACATATATCGTGTACTAGCATCATTAAGTCATATATGCTTAATTACTGAAATCTTCACAATTTCAGCATTTTAGTTAAATTTTAGACGGTTTCTGTCTTAAATGAAAGTGGCCGCATTTGTTTTTATTCATAATATTGAAATTTCAGTTGTATTTGATGATAATACATAACATATATAAAGCTTGAGAATGAACACGGATGCAGCCACTTTCATTTATGACAAAAATCATCTGAAAAGTGATGTTTCTTGGCACATTTGATAGAATTTTTAATATTTCAGCTTGAATCAGAGCGTTTTTTTATGAATAAATCAGTTAAAATCTTTCACATTAACTAATTGAATCAATTCGAATAGACACTTCAGAGTTTAAAAAGTGTCCAAAATCTTTCGTTAGATGAACCTGAATTTTTAGAGGCCAAAATCAGCCATGACCAGAATTACACCTTTATGCCCCAATGCAATTAAGCATTGAATATTTTTTCTAGTTTTATAGAAAGAAATGAATAAACAGAACTGATAAGTAGGCAAGAGTTATTAATTGTATGAAGATATATGACTCTATAGCAATGTTCTATATAACATTTTATATACAAATATACTTACCCATTTCAGCAGCTAGCAGTAATACTGTTTTGCCATCTTCATCTTGTATAGTGGCTGTTTCTGCAGTCAGTAAAGTCTGAAATAAAAAGTTTAGGTCAGCAAAACAGTAGTAGAAAAAAATAAGTGCAACAATCTTATATTAAGAAAATGTTTAATTGCTTGATCGACTGTTTGATTATTGCCTATGATAAAATGATGAGGGGGGAAATGTTCCTCAATTTTTTTATATTTGCTTTCTGCATTGTTATGCCACCACCACAATTCTAGTCAGATGGTGAATTTCAGTAAGGTGAATATGACATCCTTGAAATTAACTTAATGTCAGTTTGCCCTAAATAACCTTACTTTAAGATATTTTTGTTTCCAAGAAAATTTTAAATTAGCAAAACATTAATTTTTTAATTATTCACAATATTATAAAAAAATGTTTTCTTCCATAGATTTACCACAAAATGCTGTTTTAAATATCTTGGCAGTTATACCAAAGCAGAAATTTAATGTGTTTTCAATTTCATTAGTTCTTCAATGCACAGATGAAGTGTTATCTACAGCACAGGAGTTTGAAATCCTAGCAAGAGAAGCTCTACTGTGATAGTTGAGTTTGGCATATTTTTACCCTGTTATTGCTAGGATTTCAAACACCTGTTTCAACAGCTACCATATTGCACTGATAACGAGTATATTTTTCTTAATCTCTAAACCATAAAAAGAACCCCATTCAATCTTATTTTTAACTCAGTGTTGTGACAAACCTGTAAACATTCCAGAGGTTCCGTTCTTCTAATAGACCAATGCATCCAAGTCCTTCCACCATTATCTCGTTCAATCCCATCATGCTCCTCTGGACGGAAGGATCTTGCTGAGGTCAATAGTTCAAAATGTTTAATATGATCCAGACGACATGCCCACATACATGGGGTCAATCCATCTTTGTCTCGTACATTGACATCAGCCTGGTTGGCTATCAAATACTGAAAATATAATAATAATCTTTTAATCATAAGCAATACAACTTGTAAAATATAAATATTACTAATATTCAATCAATTACATCGGTGAAATATATTTACATTTAAACAATTAGCCAAGTAATCATATACGTAAGTATACCCATATAACAGTACAGCAGAGTATGATAAAACATAACACATATTAAGCATTTCTAATGATTTAATTAATTACGTGCCTTTTTTCCAGAAATAAAAACTTCCCTTAATTGTTAAGTTCCTTTACATTATGAACAGATAGCAGTTGTATGAGTTTAAAATAAGAAGGTTTTCTCCAATACTATGGTTTGATAAATTTCTTTCAAAGTTCATTATACTGGGCATTTTGCTAAAATTCATATTAGTCATAGTGTTCTTAGAATTGAACTTTTCACATAAAAAATAAAATTATATTCATCTTCAATTACTTGTTTATCACACATATTACAATGTCTCAGATGTCTCTCAATATTATAAAATTGACCAGTTTCTATAAGATCAAATCATGCAATTGAAGAATCAAAATTAGATTAACAAATGTTGAAAACTCTACAAAATTCCTTATCTAGATATTCTATAAAGATTGACTGAAGAAAATATAATACATTATTTCTTTTTTCTTCTAATCAGATATTACCTGAGATATTACAATTTTCCTTTTCCTAGAATATACACTATAAAATAAGACTGAAATTTCAGCTGGCTTATACATAAGAAGATCAACAAATTATTATTGTTGTTCTCCAAACACAATTGTTTGAATCCAATTGACTGAATGGTTCGTGTTTCAAATTATATTTTTTGGTTGAAAAAGCCATGAAACCTAAGGAATTGAGATTTGAAATTTTAATATCACTAATATGTTAAGAGATTTCTACACAACCTAGATCTGCTTTAATTTGAGACTACTTTTTTTTTCTTTTCTCAACTGTGTATTTCTGTCTTAACACAATTTTGATTAGGAACCCATAATATGGAAATTAAAAGAGTTAATATGAATACCATCATAAATTAAATGTTCTACAGAATTTCAAGTTTAAAAAGAAATTTGAAAGTTTTAAATATATCGAAGTCAATTACAATCTGTAATGTGACCAGAATGTATTGAATATTCATAAAGTTTTCACCTTAACAGGGTAAAATTGATTATTATATATAAGCTGTTGTTATTTACATTCAAAATCTAAAATGATAAATTGAATTTCAAATTTCTGTGGCACTGATTAATTTTAAACATTCAAAATACGGCCAGTAATATTTCTATTATAACAATATTAAATATATCCAGACTTGTGACATGGATAAATAAACTTTTAATTAATCATGGATTTATCAATCTACGCTTGTAATATTATTTAATGGGGCTTAAAATACTCATTATTTGTGACCTGCAATGGCAATGCTCTTATATACTCTTTATATGATAAGTCCATTATAAATTATGTTTATAAAATTTAAAACTTTAATTTGTTTATAATGTTTCATTTTACCAACAAAGCTTTTATCTTCCTTCTTGCTTTAAAAGTTACAATAATAAAGATTAATACTTTCTAACCACATTTTGAATTATACAAGAAATGTCTGTCGTTTTATTACATCAAATCCTTTAAACAGTTAACTTCAAGGTGTTAATAGTGACAAAAAAAAGATGATTGGAGTTTTTAACAACCTTGCCTGGCTATTTAGCTCTAGCACAGTCGGTTACAATAAAAAATCACCTTTTCAATGGGATTTAAATTAATAATCACACCATCAGTTTCTAATGAGGCAACAAACAACATGAACAAGAATAACATAGTCAATGGGGTACATGTGTTTTCTCCTTCATTATTTAGCAATACAATGGCTTAGTTTGAAGTCTTTTAAACAACAGTTTAACGACAATTACATTAATTTCAAATCAATAAATCTCAATTATTCATTTTTAAAAACTTTATTATCAGATTTTTATTCACAGTTTGGTTGTTAGGTGTATTATTTTCTATAACAATAACAATTCACCATGTACACCTAATATTATAAGTGAATTGGATTAGATTAGATAATTTAAATTAATCATAATAGAGAAGTACCAGCTAATTTCATTACACTACAAACAAGATTAAAACAGAAAATAGATTGAGAAAAAACAATTCATGCATAAAATAAATAAAGATTAAACAGAATAATAAAGGTGACCAAATGTTTTGCCTAGGACCATGATGTCTCCTAAACAATTTTGCTTTTTTTTAAAAAGATCTTCCAGGTCGACATCTTTGTTGTATACTTAATAAATAGAAACTCTCATTTTGCAAACAAAATTATATTGTTCTCTCCATCATATTCCTGTTAAACGATTACAGATTATCATTTAATGAAGATATTGGCTCATTGTCTGATAATATCCCGTACAAATGTCTTATTGTAAGACATGGTCATTGACATGGTTTAAACACTTGACACAAATAGTACCATTTAAATACCATAATTATAAGACCATATCTATCTCAAGGTTTAAATACAGTACACCTGCGCTAATATCGTAGCCAGCAAAATACAGTTTTGGCTTGATATTCATAATTCATTTGAGATGAACGTAATGTTTTATAAACTTTGATAAGATTCCAAACTATTAACATATACATGAATTTGTTTTGAAAAGTTTACTTTTACCTATTGAGCTAATAAAACTTCTGATTGAAAGTACCAAAACAATATATATCTGGCAATTTTCCAAAGGTAAACTGGTTGAAATTTTACTTTTATCTTTTTAAATGTCATTGAACATTTGACAAAATCAACATAACAATCCTCAGACTTTCAAGTTGGCCCCTTCAGATTCCTTACACAGAAAATTGTACCTTTTGTGTAATACTTTGCAAATAAACAACATTCAACCTCTTTTCATATGTATTTACATCACATTACGTGTATTTAATGGCTTACGTTACATGCGTTTTACAAGAGATTTAAATCTTCAGCCAATTGAATAAATACCGGTTTTCAAGTAGAGTTTTCCATACTTGAGATGATTTGTTTATTTGTTACGGAAAGTATTTCCGTATGTGACATTTTTTCCCATACAATAGCTACTTGACCATGTTGACAAGTTAATAAGTACTTTACTTCTTCACATATAATTTGAACATGTATAATTTGTACATCATTTTCACAAAATTTACAAAGGATTTTACTGTTTATAGAATGAAAAAATTAACATGCATTATTCAAGCATTTTGCATGATTGTTTTAAATTACATTTTCTTAAAAAAGTACTTATTTTCTGTACCTTTGAAATGTTTTGGGATTTTACATTTTATTTAAAATGTAGTAATTAACAGTTTTTATTTTTATTTATTTCAAACACATGTACATTGTACAAAGATATATATTATACTTGCAACATATGAAACAGAATTGATCAAAAATAATTTTGAATTAGACCACTGAACAACACTGCCTGCTGAAATAATGTTTGGTATGAATCCTATGATTGGATGCCAATGGCAAATATTTCATGAACTTCAATTCTGATATGACAAGAACACATTCAACAATACATCCATAATGTTCTACAAAGTGAGTAGACCAGGATATGGGACTTTAGATTTGGTTTATCTCCTTGGCATAGAGAGTATGTTTAGCAGAAATCTTGCCATGCAAATATGTAAGGACCCATGTAAAGATTAAAATGGATGTCATCTCAGTTTACAGCCAACGGCTAGCTGGACAAAGTTTATGTGATTACATTCTTATACCCCATTCAGCAAAAGTTTCATTGGGGAACATTTGTTTGTTTGTTAAAGTTACTAAAAAATATCAAAAGCCGTATGTTTTGTCAGAGTACATGTAGCTAGACTATCAATATGTTATTGATGCTGAATGGTTTAAATGGCGGTATGACACCTATTAAGATCTCAAGCCAGGTGCCTTTTAAATAAAAAGAAAATCAAAGACTCCTTACCACCCAGTTTACCAAAATTGCTATAAACAAACAAGAGGTCAAGTATTTAACTCAGTTTCTTGGCTACATCTCATCTTGGGGCCCTTTGATGAAGATTTTAGTCTAGAAATACCCTTACATTTTCAAATAGATAGAAAATTTGCACATCTAGTATGAAGCCTCATGATCACAGATTTGCTCTGAACCCCCTTCTCTGTAACAGTAAATAACAAAAACAATAAAATGTTACAGCATTTTTTCCCAAACCATAAACATCGATTCCATCAATACAGATAATTGTTGCCACATTAAACCAGGAAATGAGGCCTAAATTAAAATATTGATTGTTTGCCCTTTTCCGACCCTATTTTTTGAAACAGTGTAGGTAGGTAGGTACAATATTTTATTTTTCTTTCCAATAAAATAACTTGGCTTGGTACATTTTTTGTCATGGGTAGGCAGGTAGGTATAATATTTTATTTAATAGATATAATATCTGCATATCAATTTTGTCTGTATTTGCTTTTGTTTTCAGAATGATCAATTTTACTGATCTTTACTTTTATTACAGTTTCTGAATAGTCCCAGGAAGTTATCCCAAAAAATTATCATGTAGAATGTGGAGTTAATTCATATGCACTTTTATTTGTTTTCAAATTTCAAAATATAGGGCTCGAGCATATTTTCAACAATTATATGCCTGGAACTTTCAAGAGTTTCAACTTGCACTGATATTCTGTACTACATACATGTACCTTGTACGCTTAACTTGATCGAATGATGTATCTCCCTCCTTTGTGTTCATGCCAAACGTGCAAGTGATACCAAATTGACTTAACATTATAAGGGGAAGATAAAACCCGTGGTTTCCGGTAAAAAAATTTGAGCGGGAAATACAAATATAAGATTTTCGGTAGGAACGAAAAAAAAGTAAAATAAAATATTGCTGGTATATATATATATACAAATAAAAGATTTTCAGTCGGAGCTAATTTATAGGGTCGGTCGGTAAAGGGCAAACAAACAATATTTTAATTTAAGCCTGACATTCCTTACATTGTATTATCTTTGTCCAAGACTTAACAACAAATATATAAAAAGAAGATGTGATATGATTGCAAATGTCAACTCGCCAGTACTGTCAAGAGACCAAAATGACACAGAAATTAACAACTATACATGTAGGTCACATACGACCTCAAACAATGAGCACAGCACATGCAGCATCGTCAGCTATAAAATCTAGTATCATACTTTACCTTAAGACATTCTGTTGTCTTTGTAGTTACTGCCCAATGTATGGGTGCTCTCCCTTGTGTATCTTGGATAGTAAAATCTCCCCCACACTGTAGCAACAAACTAAGTCCTACATGATTACTATCATGGCAAGCTTGGTGTAAGGCAGTTGATCCATCTGAAACAACATTTGAGTTTACATTTTAACTTATATTTTATATGACACAATTCTCTGATACATGCATAGCATGGTGTGATTGATTTATACCTCTTGAATGAAAAATTGATTTATTTACAAACCACCTTAAAATTTGTTGTACACAAAAAAACACACAGAAACATTGTACATGTATTCCATTTAAAAAAAAGTTCTTTTAAAAAGTTCAAATACTGTAGTTTCTGGTAAAACTTAAACAGAAAGCTAGTTGTCTCATTGGCAATCATACCACATCTTCTTTTTTATATAACAACATTTAAATAGAACTTGTGAATATGTTCCTCTTACAGATTTTTCTTCAAATTTGATATGCAAAGCCAGGTCAAACTTATCAACATCCATTCATTATGACATAAATTATGACATCACTGATGTGACCAGATCAAATTATCTAGAATGGGTCAACACAGCAATTAAGTACAGCCTAACATGCCTTTACAATTCTCTCTGTATTGTAAATATATGAGTGCATTTTGATCATTATGATGTACATATAACATATCTATTAATCATTTCATAAAATAGCATGAATACTGTTGTAATTGTTTTGTTTTACTTACCATGTGCTGAAGTGTTTACTTCACAGCTATTTTCCAATAAGTGATGTAAAATTTCCATGTGTTTAAAATGTATAGCATAATATAAAGGTGTACGTCCAGTGCCATCTCTTTCCTCAACATGTGATGGATCTGAAATTAGATATTTAATCAGTTTTAATCATAAGCTCACCATGTTATATTAGACAAGTTACAAGAAAATAAGTATCTGTATGCATTACCATTATAACTGGTACAGGTAAAATAGATGGAAACAAGAGTTATCTCCCATACTGTAGCTATATGCATAGAGCTTTTTTAACTTACATTGTATGTGTTTCTATAAGTCATATTTTCTTTTATCTTAAAGTTCTAGATCTGTTAACATAACTCAGTTACTGTTTTAATAGTGTTTCTAATTGTTTGTCTTCAATAGTTGCATTTTCTTTTCATAAAAATATAATTTTACCCTTCTATGCTACTTATTAGTACTTTCTGGATTCATTTTTTTTTATAAGACATTTGCGAGATGTACATTAATTATATAGAAAAGTACCACCTATATCTACAAATAAGAATGTTCCTATCAACATGAAAGATAATGAAAACCTTGGTACACATTATAGAAAATTAAAATTAATTTACCATCAGCTATTAACTCTTTTACAGTGTGATAATCTCCTTGTTTAGTAGCATCAATCAGGGGAGGCAACACAGTTATGTTCATACTTTCGTCTGTCCTCACACCAGTTATATTTTTTATACTGTCTAAGTTTAGCCATTTCCATTGAAATTTGTCTGGTGCATCCACAAAAGGTGTCATAGGACTTAATCCTCTTGCAGTTAATGATAAAGTTGTTACATTTTTGTCTTGTGATCGATTCTGCAGCTGCCGATAGTATTTCTGTAACTGTAGCAGTGCTAAATTTAGAACATCCCTGAGTTCTGCACATTCTGATTCCTCATTCAGCTTTAGGAGAAATTCATGTAAGAAGGCAGCAGCCTTTTGAAAATCTATAAATTAAAGAATATTTTTTGTAACTATTACATGTAACTGTTCCACAACATAATAAATTCTGGTTAAAAGCGTTTCATGCACCATGCCCTTTTCCTCATTTTGCGGCAACATGCCTAAGATGGATTTCTTTAACATAAAATAAATGTCAAATGGCTTATAGTATGTCCATTGATATAGTTGTGGAGCCAAAAAGGCCAGTTCAGTTTTTTATGTATTAAATTTTTCATCTCAGCTTTACATTCATGATGATTAGTAGGTATTTAATTCGACACAAAAATATCATGAATATCCCATCTAATTACCATACATGAGTTTTTCAATTGGGTGCTAATTGCAAATGTAATCATTTACATTTTACAGCTGACTATGAATCAAAGGAACATATCAAGTCATAAAATACTCAAAAACAAAATGAAAACTAAACATAAACAAAATAATCTTATACTTACTCATCAACCTCACTCATGTGTACAACATGTACAATGTACATGATGTTTATGAATGTAGAACAGAAAGTCACAGGAACACGGCTTGTTACTGAAATGGCTCCATTGTGTCAAAAAAGGTATCCTTTGCATGAGTAACATTTGATATCTTTTTATTTATCAAGGCTTATAAACTATTTCCTTAACTTAAAAATGAATATGTAATGAAAAGAAAATATTTCAAGATCTCTCTCTTATAAGTGTTAAATGTTTATATATTCAAACAATTGTCAACAAATTAATTGTGACTTTTAATCCTATCAAATTTGCGACTTTATTTCATGTGACTTTCTGTCCATTTACCGTACATTTGTATAAGTATACATTTATACTACAGCTCAGGTGAATTTTTGCTTTGCCCACCCACCAACAGTGGGAGTGGGCAAAATTTCTAGCTTGTCCACTCTGTCCACCTATAGGAGTGGGCATGCAATTTCTTTTGTTTAATCAAAAGACTGGCAAGTACATGTTCAGTCAATTGAAAAAAGCAGATTTGTAATCATTATTTTTTACAAAAAAATGAGATTATAGCTATAGGTGGACATGGGCATGATGGGTGGGCCTGAGGAAAAAGCAAAATCCACCCAGGCTGTTGTGTACATGAAATTTTAACAACTTTTTTTTCAATAGGGAACTAAGTATAAATGAGATAAATAAAATATAATAAATCAAAAATTGAACTCGGGACCCTTGTAAAATAAATATCTGTGATATCACACTTTAATTCAAACTGTAATTGGGGGGTCTTGATTGACAAATAATAAAATTGTTGTTGTTGTATTCAGGGAAAATATGCAGAGTTAAAAAAAAATATACAAAAATAATACACTTTAATCTCAATATTATTATTATTAAAACCAAAAGTTAAAACGACAACTTGATCTTCAATGATCTTTACACATCAAATTTGAAATAAATGAAATAAATAAATATACAGCAATAAATGAGATATTAGTTATCTGGGAAAAAAAATTGATGAAGAACAAGGCTGAACATGCTGTTGTGAGGCACAGAATTGGGTCAAGATTCTAATTTGGTTACCTCAATTACTACAATATATGACTAGCTTTGTTTCACAATTTAATAATCAGAAAACACTCTTATTAAACATATGTATCACATGTTTTTACTTAATGGTATGAAATCTAATACTGCATGCAGTCAATTATGTTGTTCACAGTTTATTTATTGTTGTTATTTTGTCAACAACTTAAATTAGCTAGTAATACTACTAGGTACGGTGCAAAACTAACCTTTTCGTTTTATAGTCATGATCCAAGTATAGTAAATTGAGCTGCATGAAAGTATAATTTAAACTGCGAAGGACTGGGGGAATTCTGCGTATCCATTTGTATACAAGTTATCATCAAAACATGTTCACCCCATTGTTGGTGCCCTTCGCCGCCATTAGTTTACAAATCCCATCATGCAACGGGTCTGTATCCAGACAGAATTAACTTCTTTGACCTTAAATAAATTTATTAAATATGTGAAATTCTCATTTAACACTTTCATAAAGTTAAATAAAATCTAGCTCAATAAAGATTTAACGTTTGCTATTTTCTACAATTTTGTTGTGAATATAAAATATAGTCCCTAATATTTAATGTAGTTAAGAGCCGAATTACTACTCAATGCGTGATAATTTCATACGCATCTTGACGACCGCCATTTTAATACTTCTCAAATATTGGAGGGGGATCAAACAAAATCCGCAATCATCCGGCTGTTGGGGTCATCTAAATTTTTGAAAACATCGTAGACCTCAGGACAAGGCTTCTTTGTAATGGCAGACACTGATAAATTAAATATAGATAGCATAATAGCAAGATTATTAGAAGGTAAGTAGTAGCTTCCGTCCCCAAACAATATATTTACGATTCTCCGTTGACTAGGGGGAGATGATCGCTGGATAATTCATACAGAATTAGCAATACAATTTTGCAATTGAAAATTGTGAAATTTGAACTTTCGAAATAAAGTATTAACCCGTTATTGAGACACGAAATCCAACAGTTCCTAAAGTATTCTTAGTCCAAGAGTTTTGCAAAGAAATGCACCTGTTCTGTATCTGTATCTGTATGGGTACGTCGTAGCTACCAATTCTGGCTTTTATACAACGGGAGTGAAGGCGCCGTCGATTTATTGACGTTTCGCGAGAGCAGATTTAAAGCTCTCTACACTAGTTGCGCGTACAATAGTGTCTTCTAGATGGTTCCAATTTACTATTGTGGACACAAAGAATGAATTTGAATGTTGCGGTGTTTTACTAGTAGGAATGTCAAAACACCTGGTATTGTTCCTCACTTGTTTTTCAACAATGTTCGTGGCTTGATAGTTGTCAAACTTTTTAGCTGTGATGTTTCGTCTTGGTCTCGCTGATTTGAGGAAATCGTCTGGATCAATAGCAGGTACCAGCCCCTCAACCACCTTGTACATAAATATAAGCTTTTGGCTCGTGCGTCTCAATTGTAATTCCTGTAGTTTTAATTTTGTAAGCATGTTTGTTATGCAGCCATCTTCTCTAGTTCTATAATCGCCTGTTATAAAGCGTGCTGCTTGTCTTTGTACTCTTTCCAACTTGTTTGAGTCTGCAATACTGTAGGGGTCCCATACTGTTGCTGCATATTCCATTGTAGATCTTACTAAGGAAATGTAAGCAGTTTTCTTACATTCCTGTGGGCAGTATCGTAAATTTCTTCTGAGGAAGCCTAGTGTTGAGTTAGCCTTTTTGGCAACGTTTGTTATATGCGTGCTCCACTTCAGGTCTTCTGATATCTGCACTCCTAGGTATGGGTTGCTCTGAACTTGTTGGAGTATGTGGCCGTTGAGTGTATAGAATCTCTGGCTTTTGTTCTTTATGCTTAGTATGTAGCATTTCTTTGCGTTAAATCGCATACCCCATTTATTTGCCCAATCTTCTAGGCTAGCTAGGTCTTCTTGTAGCAGTTTGTGATCTTTCTCTGTTTTGATGGTTCTGTATAATAGACAGTCATCGGCGAACAGCCTTACTGATGATTTGACAGTGTCCGGGAGGTCATTTATATGACATAGGAAAAGTAATGGTCCTAGAACTGTTCCCTGTGGAACACCTGAGTCCACTTTAACTTCTTCTGACTGTTCTCCCTCTACTACTACTTTCATCTTTCTCTGTGTCAGAAACATATTTAGCCAGTTGTTTAGTTGTCCTCGAATTCCGTATTCTCCCATTTTTGATAATAATTTGTTGTGTGGTACTGTATCAAAGGCTTTTGAAAAGTCTAGGATTGCGATATCAGTTTGTAGTCCGGCGTCAAATGCTTTCATGAAGTCATGTAAGGTGACTAATAGTTGTGTTTCACATGAGTAGCCAGATCGGAATCCATGGTTGAGTGATGTTAAGACTCTGTGCTTTTCAAGATGTTTGAGGATGTGCTTGCATATGATATGTTCTAATAATTTACAAGGTACCGATGTTAATGAGACTGGTCTATAGTTTTCTGCTGCGTGTTTGTCTCCTTTTTTGAATACACACGAGATGTTTGCGTTTAACCAGTCTTCGGGTAGTTGGCCAGTGTCTATTGATGTTTGAAAGATGGCAGTAAGTCCTGGTGCTATTTCTGCGGCACACTCTTTAAGTATTTTGTTTGGTATACCATCTGGTCCAGATGCTTTCGATGGGTTTACATCTTTGAGTAGTTTTTCTAGCCCTTTTGTGGTAATAAGTAGATTCGGTATTGTTTCCAGTATGTATTTTGTTGTTTTAGGTATTGATGTTGATTTGTCAATTGTGAATACGGATCTAAATTGTTGGATTAAAATTTCTGCCTTTCCTTTGCTGTCGCTGACTAATTTCCCCTTGTCTTTTAAAGGTGATACACCAATGTTGTCTGTTTTCCTGGATTTGATATACTTCCAGAATGGCTTTGTATTGTTTGTTTCTAGGCCTTTGATGATAGTATCATTGATGTATGTGTATTCTGCTTTCCTGACTTGTCGCTTTACTTCTTTTTGGAACTGTCTATAGTTTGACCACTTTTTAGTTTTCTTGGCTTGTTGGTATAGCCGCTGTTTCTTTTTAAAGAGTTTTCTAATTTTGTGGTTTATCCAGGGCAAGCTGTTCTTAGAGCGGATTTCTTTTGATGGGATGTGTTTGTCCATACTTTGAAAGAGTTCTTTCTTAAAGGTGTCGCTCATTTCTTGTACGTTTGTTCCACGATCCTGCATGTGTCGGAGTTTTGTTGATGTTATTAAAATCTCCTCTTTAATAGTGTTCCAGTTTGCCTTTGAGTATATATAGCACTTCCTGGGTTTGCTACGTTGGTAATAAGGTTTGGTGTCACAATCTGTAACAATCATTTCGTGGTCTGATATGCCAGGTGTGTTTTTGGATGTTTTGACAAGTGATGGGTTTGTGGTTAATACTATGTCAAGGAGGTTGTCTTCTCTTGTTGGTTGTTCATGGATTTGAGTGAGTTGGAATGATGATGTTATTTCCATGAGTTTGGTTTGTATCTCCTTATCACTTGAGTTATTTGGTACTGACATTGATTCCCAGTTTATGTCAGGGCAGTTAAAATCTCCAGTAAGCATGACGTTGGTGTTTGAATTTGCTATCATTTGTAAAGATTTTTCTAGTTCATCTAGGCATTTCATGTTCCGGTGTGGCATATAGAATGATCCAATAAGCAGTTCTTTTTTGCCTTTAAGGTGTATTTTTACCCATTCTATCTCACAATTGGTGACTAGACTAGACTGTTCAACTGATATGATATCTTTATGGACCAGGATAAAGACTCCCCCTCCAAGTGTTCCCCTGTCGTTCCTGTAGGCATTGTAGTCATCTGGGAATACTTCGCTTGATTTGATAGCGTCTTTTGTGCTGGTTTTCCCGGGTTTTTCTCCTTTGAGCCAGGATTCTGTACCACAGATGATGTCAGGTTTTATGTAATTAATGGCTGCTTTAAATTCTGAAGTCTTGTCTTTTATACTTCGGCAATTGACGGTTAGAATTCTCAAGTTCCTTTTCTCGTTCAAGTTAAATACATTACTGCTTTGTGTTCTACTTTTGTTACTGCAATTTTTGGTATTATTTGTTGTTGATGATTGAGCTTTTAGTCTTGGGCTGCTGGTTTTTAGTGGACTAAATATGCTTGATGACACAGATTCGAATGATATATCATGTGTGAGTGGTTCATAGTAGTTTGATGTGTTCAGTTCATAGCTGTGAAATGTAAAAGATGACACATTTATACTTTCGCATTTACAACAGTGCCATTGTACGTTTGATCTTTGTAGAAGTTCATAGTCAACTGTACAGAGTTCAATACATGATCTATGGTGCCATATGTCACAATCATCGCAACAAACCCCATCGCACTTCCATGTTACTGGGTGGTCGCATAGTCCACATGGGTATATGCTCTGTTGTTTTCCTCTTGGCCCAGGGTTTAGTTCTATGTCGCCTCCTAATATGAGTAATAATAGTGTGAGGTGTTGTTTCACGGTTGGTGTTGTTGGTAGTGTGATTGGTCTTCTGCCTGTTGTTGACATGTTCTTATTTAGTACACAGGTAAGTAGTTGTTGATGTTCCCATGTTTTACTGGTTGTTAAATTTGTTCCGATATTGTACAGGAAGCTTATGAGTATTATGATGTTGATTATATTCATTGTGATGTTGTACTCTTCTGGTATTGATTGTAGAGATGTTTGTGTTTTCTGTCCTGGTATAGCGCGGATGAGCCCGTGCTGACCAGAATTTAGAACACTTTCTATATATCAATCGTTGCTGTTTGCTGGTGAGTGGGATCAGTATTCAATATTGTGTGTTGTTTTTCTGCTTGGTGTGTTAAAGTTGTTTTGTGTTTTCAGTCCTGGTTTAGCTCGGAAAAGCCCGTGCTGACCAGTGCGTGAGGAACACGTGTTACCAGCAGTCTATCTGTGCCTGAGTTGACACAGGTCTGCATTAACCAATGGTATATATATATATTGAGTCATAAGTCATCACTTAAATTTAAAAAAGACAGTTTGTACGACCTAGTTAAACTGTTTGTTATGATAGGCCCTCTTTATATGTTACTGTACTGGGTAGGGAGGTCAACCAAATATCTATACAGGGTGCATAACATTAAAAATATTAAATTTCTGAGGGTAGTGGTCTAGTGTGTCTCATTGGGGTCAAAGCGAGACGCAGGATTGCCAATTTTTTGTAAATGTGACAGTGGAAGTCAAATTTATTGCAGGGCTGTTAAGTTTTCATAAAGCAAATGCACGAGATTTGGCAAAGATTGAAAAGACCTAAAAGATAAAACAATACACCTTATCGCTAATCCTGGCATATTTTGTTTTATGAAGTCAACATTTTACAGGAACCTGTGTGATATTCAGCAATGACGGACAAATAGTGATAAGGTGTATAGATTCAAGGAAAATTTCGCCAAAGTAAATGAGCATGAAAATGCATGAACTTGGCAGTACTGATTATTGTGCCATGAAAACGTGAAATGAAATTAAGTGCGACACTGGAATTTACATTAAAATGAGAATTGCTTTTGTACATAGTGTTAGTAAGATACAGGAAGCTGATAAAACATTGGCGGGATCTAGGATCAAAACTGCCCCATGAGACCCCCTGGTCAAGTTCATAACAACTATTGCTACAGTGCTGAGTTCAGTTTTGAATTGGGTGCTGAAAATATCAGTACATCAGAAGGATGATAGTCCTCTCACATCTCGGGTATCCAGACCACAGAGACTTGTTTCTATCTATGGGAAGGTTTACTACCCATATAAATAAAAGGTGGCTAACAAAAAATTTTGTAGGTTTCAACTGTGTTTAGAATGCTTATTCTAACCTCTAAGTCTATGCAAAAAAATCCTTAACATACATGTATATGAGTCAATTCATTTAATATTTTGTTTAACTCAAAACAAGTTTTATATCCCCTACAGTGTTCCTCTTCATGGTAAGCTTACTATAATTCACCATGTCGAAATTTTGAAATACCAACTTTTCAATGTATTAATTATCGAACAAAATATTTTTTTTATAGTGAGAGGATCAAGACCAGGGAAAAATGTACAACTGACAGAATCAGAAATAAGAGGACTTTGTCTCAAGTCGAGAGAAATATTTCTAAGTCAACCAATTCTTTTAGAACTAGAAGCTCCTTTGAAGATATGTGGTAAGTGGAATAATCAGAGTTTATTATTATAAACTTGAGAAAGGAAATGGGGAATGTGTCAAAGCGACAACAACCCAACCATAGAGCAGAAAACATGCATTATGCATTGAAATGAAGGTTATTGATATTTAAAAACCTTTCATCAATGGGCCACGCTTATTCACATGAAAAGGGTTACAATTCTTTAATTTAAACACAGACTGAACCATGTTTAAAGAGTCTTCCTACAATTGCATTATTGCTTCTGGTTAAATATATAAAAAATAGTGTCTTGTAAATAGTTGTCAAATGTTTGATATATTTTTCTGAGCTGTATTTTAATGGTATGTTCATATATATATTAGGAAGAAATAATCAATTGGTTATAATGTTTCTGAATATTTTGTGTGTTATTAATTTATTGTGTAGGATTCTGAATTTTATTGTATTGTATTGCTGTACATATAACTTATTTTACAATTCTTTAAATAATTAAATTTCTTGTTTTAGGTGATATACATGGACAGTATTATGATTTACTAAGATTGTTTGAATATGGCGGGTTCCCACCAGAGAGTAACTATCTCTTCCTTGGGGATTACGTGGACAGAGGAAAACAGTCACTGGAAACTATATGTCTCCTTCTGGCATATAAAATCAAATACCCTGAAAATTTCTTCTTACTCAGAGGCAATCATGAATGTGCTAGTATAAACAGAATCTATGGATTTTATGATGAATGTAAGTGAAAGGATTGTTTTTCATTAGAAATGAATTCAACTTGAAATGTATAATGAGAGAATTTCTGTGACAAGTTTTTCGGAAAGCTGATTGTTTCTAGACACCAAACAAATCAAATTTAAATGCACACATTAGTCTTGTACATTATAAGTGCTGCAGGAATTATAACAACATCCTCAGAAGAATATAACTTTTACTGAAACATGTCACACTTTCCATTTAGACATTAAGGTGTGCATAATATACTACATAGGGACAAACATAATGTTTTGTATTATTGGTAATGTTCTGGATATGAAAAATAAACTAAAGTTAACTAGGAGTGACAAAACTACCTAGCTTCCACAACATTTTGTTAAAGTATTATATTAGAGGAGTGGTTAATGGAAAGATATTGTTTGAAGGACACTCTGATCCAGTCTGCACCAAAAACTTTTTCAACTACTAGTCTGAAGACCAATATTCAGACATTTTTCTTATTGGGTCATACAAATACAAAGTTTTACAAAAACTTACTAGTCAAAGTGTAATTTTACTAGTCTGGGGCATCGGAGTAGTGGCTAACAGTGCAGACTGCTGAACACAGTCTTACTATTACGAAGATTTGTCCTTAAGTATTTTATTATCTAAAAAAAGTTCATCTATTGAAAATATTATGAACATTTTGATTTGTTGAATAGAGATTATTTTTTAATGATAATGTATTGTTCATTTTAGGTAAACGAAGATACAATATAAAGCTGTGGAAAACATTCACCGACTGTTTCAACTGTTTACCTATCGCTGCAATTATTGATGAGAAAATCTTTTGTTGTCATGGAGGTAGGAATATTTCAATGCATCATTTGCATGTCATTTTATTTGTTGTCAAAAATAGAAAAATTTAAATGAACCATGACAAGAAATTCTTGTGTAATATCATTGAGTGTATGTGGATGTAAAGAACAGTTGCCATCTTATTAGCAAAATAATGTATTTCTAACATTCATGTAAAATTCATCAACAAAACAATCATACAGAGATATGTGATGTTTTTTACTTGTTGGTGGAAATAAGTTTTACAATCTCTGCATAAATATTGTTTATATACCACGACAGATGATTGTTTATTTTATAAGCAGTTAGAAGATTAAACGTATTGACTTGTGCTGGGAGATGCCAGAAATTTCTAGTCGCCACTATCATTGAATAGAGATCTGATGTTGAAACAAGCATGTATGACATGAGATGTGTTGAGTACCCACTAGGCAGGCTTGGTGATATATCTGACATGAACTCGATTTGTAATTGTAAGAAATCTTGTTCAAAATATATAAATTACATATTACCTTTCAGTTACGTAAAATATTGCTGAATTTGATTCAACCACGTTTTAGAATATGAGATGGCTTCACAGATAAACAGGTCTATCTGAGGCCCTAATTTATTATATTATAAAGATCATTAACTTGTTGAAATACAAAAAGTGCATACATGTTACGTACTTTTAGTAAGTGTCTTCTGAAGTCAATGGAAGACTGATACTAGTTACAAGCATAAACATCAGTTGTATAAAAAATTCAGAGTAAAATAACAATGGTTGTCAAATCTGAACATGATGAATGAAATATTTGCTATTGTTATTTTAAGCAAACAACAATCAGTTGTGCTATAACTATTTTATTCTAGAATGTACAATTGTATTGATAAGTTGAGTATATCACATGTGTGTGATTAGGCAATTCCAAATAAAAAGTACAAAATATTCAACATTACAAAATACCACAAAAACTGGTTCCTTAATCAAAAGAGAATTTTTTTTTGTTGAACATCAACTTAGATCATTCATTTTGGTTTACTTGTAGGTCTGAGTCCAGATTTACAATCTATGGAACAGATCAGAAGAATAATGAGGCCTACAGATGTACCAGATCAGGGATTATTGTGTGATTTATTATGGTCCGATCCAGACAAGGAAACGATGGGCTGGGGAGAAAATGATAGAGGTGTATCATTCACATTTGGTTCAGAAGTTGTTGCTAAGTTTTTACATAAACATGACCTTGATCTTATATGCAGGGCTCATCAGGTAAGTCACAATCATATTTCATTGAAAGGGATTTTTTTCTGAACTCTTTCAACAGACCTAAATGGCTCATGATGTAATTCACTTTTATATGTAATAATGTGATACACTTGCCAAAAAATATTTTCATATCCTGCATTTTGAATAGCCCTCGTTTGGATTGTTTTAATACAAAGTTCTCTTAATATAAGACTTGTTATTCATAAATGTGCATCTTTTGTTAAAATAGTGCATTAAGGGATACAAAACTAAATTTATACACTTTCAAGAATTACACCAGATGCTTTTACTTTAACATATCCACATTTGTCTTGTATATTAAATTCTAACAACCAAATATAATTATTACTGAAGTCTTGTTAATGCTTGTTATCATGTCTTTCAAACGTGCAAATTTACTTACTGTATAAAATAAACAAAGATGGTATGACTATCAAAGGGACAACAGATCAACTATAGGTCACAACTTATATATCCAACATTAAACAAAATCCTGATGCATGAATTAATGTTCCTTAATAGAATTTACCAAATAGAATAAATACAGAAGGGATAGATGAATAAACATTGCAATAAACTGATGCTTACTGTGATATTTTTAATGGCGATTCAAATCTGACACAATGTATTCAATTGGCCAAAACTTATTCATCATAGAATTATACAAGAGTAGAAATCATTTGATACGTATCTTTAACATTTTATAATTGTTTGTTAACAGGTAGTAGAAGATGGATATGAATTCTTTGCCAAACGACAGCTTGTAACTTTATTCTCTGCTCCCAACTATTGTGGTGAATTTGATAATGCGGGAGCAATGATGAGTGTTGATGAAACTCTAATGTGCTCATTCCAGGTAATGTTAAATCATTTATATTGTATGCACTCAGTGTTGATATACTTTATTCACTTCAATAGGTTGAGAGGTCACGTAATCTTTATACTTTGCTATTTACCTGTTTATATCCCTTTGATCTTTTAAAAAAAGCAATAAAACTTATTGGTTGATAATTCAATCCTTTTCTGAGAGATGTTTGACGGATTGTAAATGAAAAGGATTGCCAGAATCCCAGTTTTCCTGGCAAAATTTTGGTTCTAAACCACTGAACAATTGCTACTTTGACACAACAAACATAAAGTTAAGAGTAGACACTATACTTCTATAATGCTTTATGTACATGATTTACAATTATAAATCCATTGTATGATCTGCTTACATTTTTGACTGGAGTATACAAATGATATGCTCTTTCCTTATTTAAATTACTTTTAATGATTATTAAACAAAAAACAATGTCGTGTTGGTAAGATTGTCTTTACTTGTCTTTAGAAGGCATTCTTCTCTACAGCATTGATACTGTTTATTATTTAAGAATATTGAATAAAATGAAAATATCTAAATTTTTTCAGATTTTGAAACCAGCCGATAAGAAGAAATTTCCATATGGTGGATTAAATGCCGGCCGTCCAGTTACACCACCAAGAGGACAGGTCAAAAGTAAAGGGAAAGTGTAATACATTCAATAAGATATGGATAATAAAAAACAGTGCTAAATCACTGTGAACATTTTAATTCAGTGGAAACTTTGTTGGAGATCTCGATGGAAATTATTTCAGAGGTCAAATTTTTAAATATTTCGTGAGTGTGAAAGCTCATTTACATTAAAGTTCTTTAGGCCAAAGGCAAATAAATTGTGTGTATGTGTGTGAGCTCCATATTGAATGAGTGCCACTTTAATTTACAGTGATCAATGGTGAACCAGTCAATTCTAATTGCAGTTATAAAGTAACTTTGAGCTACAAATTCTTATATCGTAATCGATTCATTTGTCATATAAATTTGTTACGGAAATTGTAACCCAAAGTTAATTCTCATGAAGTGATTGTGATCTGATTTGTACATTCTTTTTTGTGTCCAAATATTTATTGAAAGCATTAGATGTACAGTGTAATATATGTCATATATTGTAAATCTACAAATTCTGAAATTATGTGTCAATTACATTAAAATTATATATTGTAAGAAAAAGTGTTTGGTTATAAAAACATGCCTGTAAAATTGTTGTAAATTTGATTTTTAGAAAGTAAGTAAACTTTTGGTAAGCAACAGGTGTTTTAAAGATTTATATAATCTAGATTAAGAAATGGGTAAAGGGAGGTAATTCAATATTTTTCAGACGTCAAGATGTAAATATTTTGTGTCCATGTCCTGTGTATATAATTTTACGTGTAAATATATTTCTCTGAGATTAAAACAGAAGAAATGTAGAATATATCCTTCCCCCTCCAATCTTAATGATGATAATTTTGTACATTTCTTCTGTTAAACTTCTATATTTAGCAACTGCAATTTATCAATATAAATTGTGAAAATAATTTCTATTTTTTGATCCTATTCAATTTATTGGTTTGATTTTGCTCTTCCTGACCTTATCAAATAAATCTGAAACCTGAATTCAATTGTTTAAACTTAAATATGTATTTGTTTACTATAATCATACTTAATTCACACCATAAAATAGCATTTAATCTTAATGACGGTTTTTCTTTAATTTATAAGAAAGTAGCATCATAGAAATAGGACTATGGAAAAAAAATAGAAATGTTGAAATGAATTCACTGGGTTAAAAAGAATAACTAAAATACTTTGGAATGTTTATTACATTTTGCCTATACAAATCTGAATTTAATGGTAAAGTCATATCTATTCACCTCATTTTTCAAAGGCTTATAATATTTGATAATTTAATGGTATTAGTATGCAAGAAAATATCTTTTTATACTTTTTATAATTTGCTTGCAAGCAAAGGTACATGTATCTATGGTAACAGTAAATGACAGGTACAAGAAACATAATAATGATGATCAAATTTTGTTGAAAATAATAAATTGAGAAAAATAAACGGAATATCGAATTATAAAAAATATCATGTATCATCTATACACAAGTGCTAAGAGTGTATAAAGAATGCTTATAACTGTATAATGTTTATTTTAAATGTTAAAAAGTTAAAATATTATTACATTCTTGTCTGATCAAATTTTCAGCTTCATCCTAACACTATTTTTGAACTACCATTAGACGACCCTTTATTTAGGCGATTTAAGTTTAAGAGGTTGTCCTGTACTATTTTTCATTGGAAATTCTCATTAGAAATCTGTGGATAGTAAGAAATAGTACAGGATTTATTTCATTTAGTGTTTCATAGAGTTTGTCATGGTAGATTCTTCTGTAATGAATGTCTGTAATTCATAATGGCACCCTTTTTTTTGTGGAATAGTATACGTTATACTTGGAGAACTTTAAAAAGAAGAAAAACAGTTTATTACTTCGCATGTCAAAACTTGCATTGGTGTGGTAAAATTTCATCTGCTTCTAAAAAAATTCAGCAAGACCGTCATAAATTAGAAAGTTGTGATTTAATTTACTTTACTATGCTTATATTAAGATATAAAGTATTCCTTCATTACAAATTGCTTTCTTTCAGGTGTAATATGCATTTCTAAATTCTTAGACTGTTGCATAACAATGTTATTTGTTGGTTCCTACTTTATTACACTTGAGGTCATTGATTGTGTGTAGATTTTAATCTTTGGTGTTCTGACTGTTACCTGTTTTAATTTCAAAAACTTGCTATCCTGTCATTGCCTTTGTTTAAATGAAATATAGTTTTTGTCATGTACATGTAGATGCTATTGTGTATAGATACAAATAAATTTTGTAAAAAAAAAATGACATGTCTTTTATTTTGAGTACCAACACACTATTAGGTGGAAGTTGTAATACCTTTGCTTACTGTCAATCAAAGTATCATAGGTGCTTGTTAATTTGTCTCAGTGTCAAGCTAGTTTATTGTTTCATGGGATCACTTCGGTCCTGTTGATCAAGTCATGTTTTGGTTCAACTTGTATGATATTGAAATCATTTATGGAACATAATCCTCCTGCTCGCTTTGGCAGGTGCATTAAAAATAAGATGTTTGGATGCACACAACTGTTGAAGAATGTCAAATGCTAAAATTTTATATAAATGTAGTGTACTCTTGTTATTGATCGTTAACCGAAACTTCGGACCTTAAGTTGAGTTAGTCAATACCAATAGTGAACTAGTTAATGATTTGTAGACCACAAAGGTGTAACTTTCATTGTGTCATTTCGATGAATGGTTTGAATCTAAATATAATTCCACAGAGTCTAAAAATGTGTTGTTAAGATAATAAACACCCCAGGTTTCTATTATGCAGGAAATTCAATCATTTACAAATTGGGAAGATGTACTTCAAATTTCTCGTCTGTTCATCTATGTAAGTTAACTGAGAATGTATTGAAAATAAAGCACTCACATGGATAATTAGGACTATCATCTAATGTTACTAAACTAAGACATTCAAATTGAAGATTGTGTCCGTCTGTTTCTACTAATAAGCATGTATTTATTGGTTAATATTAGGAAGTTTAGGCAGATTGCAAAAGAAAACTTGGCATCAGTCAGGATAAATGTATCATATTCTAACAGTCTGATTAGTCAGGTTTAAGATATGATGAGGTGAAGATATTTCCCCAATTGTGTGATATCAATATTTCACAAGTTTCCTTGAAAAGCTACAAAACTAGTTTAGTAACGAGACTGAGAAGTGCACAATTTTAAAGTGTCTTGCCTGCCTTGTTACACTCTTCTTGTGACAGAAGTTATATGCATGCACTGAAAATAGCTGTGCTTATGGTATCTTGAATAGAAACACCTTATGAAAAAAATGAATATTAACCAATAAACTATAATAATGAGGTTAATGTACGATGAACACAGCTGTTCATGTTGTATGGCATTCTATCGATCCATATGCGGAATATAGTTGACCTATTGCTAATAGTTTCTGAGAACGACATAACCTTTGTAAAGCAATCCAGGTCAGTTCACACTTGTACTGCAAAGACATAAAATATAGATGTATCCAGTAAATGGACATTGACTAATGAATTATGGAAGCAAGTTTGAGGTCAGATGACCCATGTATACATGACAAAAATCTTGTATACCAAATTAAATTCTGCACAATGGTGTTATATATGACACACAGAAACTTGATGACATAGCATACATATATGGTAATATTCTTTTCAAAGTTAAAAAAATGCCTGGATTCACCGAAAAAGCAAACCAAACATTTTTCACAGAAGCAACACGACAGGTGTCACATATGGAGCAGGATCTGCTTACCCTTCCAGAGCACTTGAGGTCACACCTAGTTTTTGGTGGGGTTCGTGTTGCATTTTGACTATTCTTTAGTTTTCTATGTTGTGTCATTTGTACTATTGCTTGTCTGCTTGTCCTTTTTCATTTTTAGATGGGACGTATTATGTTATACAGTTGTCCGTCCTTATATGCCCGTCTTTTAGACGGGACGTATTATGGTATACCGTTGTCTATCCATCTGTCCGTCTGTCTGTCGTCCACACTTCGGACAATAACTCAAAAACACTTTCACCAATTTCCATGAAACTTAAGTGAATTGTTTATATCTATTGACGTAAGCTCCCTTTCGGTTTTTTTTTTTAATTTCAGATTTTAAGTTTTGGATTTATGGGGCTTTATTCATAAAAAAGGGGGGATTTTCAACACTTCGGACAATAACTCAAAAAGGCTTTCACCAATGTCCATGAAACTTTGGTGTATTGTTTATATCTATTGACATAAGCTCCCTTTCAATTTTTATAAATTTCAGATTTTAAGTTTTGGATTTATGGGGCTTTATTCATAAAAAAAGGGGGATTTTTAATACTTCGGACAATAACTCAAAAAGGCTTTCACCAATGTCCATGAAACTTCAGTGAACTGTTTATATCCATTGATGTAAGCTCCTTTTCAATTTTATAAATTTCAGATTTTACATTTCCGTGTTATGAATTTTTATGCTTAAAAAATGGGGTATTTTCCAATTTTGGGACAATAACTAACACTTTCACAAAATTGTATGCAACTTTGATAAATTGTTTATATCTATTGACATAAGCTCCCTTTCCATTTTTATAAATTTTAGATTTTACGTTTCCTAAGTAATGAATTTTTATGAAAAATTTAAAAGACAACAAACTTTATAGTTAAATTTGAGGTAGCCTTGATAGTGCCAATATTTTTGTGCATTATTTTAGGGGGGGATTTGACAGGGCTCACACTATTTCTAGTTGATCATATAAATTCATTTAAAGCATAAAAGACAAGTTAAAAGAGCAACGGCTCATCATGCGCTAAAGCGCAGCCCTTTATTGGCCATGGCGTAGTCAGTTTGTTTTAGAATTATGAGTTTGACTGACCCTTTGGTATCTTTCATCCCTCTCCTTTAGACTGTTTCACTCATAGTAGTGGAGTGACCAATCCAACTCATGTTCACCTTTAATTGACCGCCCTTCATGCAGGCTAAATCAGGATTTTTTGGACAGAGAAATGTTTGTACTTTAATTTTTGCGTGGTCGTATAATCGAAATATGTTACTTTTTTTTTAATAAGACCAAAGGTTAGTGAATGAGTTTTCACTGTTAATTTATTTCACAAGAGTTTACCAAAAGTCAGGAAAAAACACCTCGTAACTGAACGAGAAATTAATAATGAAATAGACTGTAACACTTCATTTTTAACTAAAGTTGAAAACAATAAAAGCACCAAATGCCCATTTAAAGTAAAATTCAGACTAGCAACAATAAGAAAACACAAATTATACGGAACGACAACCTAAGTCAATTTCATTATGTTTTTTTTTTTTTTTTTTTTTTTTTACATCGGATGGACTTACAAAGACATATTTCTTCAGTTTACGGCTTTTTAAAAAAGAATCGAAGTCAATTTGGTTTTGCTTTGATATATATTTATTGCCAGCTACAAATATTTCACAAGGTAATTAAATCAAATGAGTGAAAGAAAAGACTGAAGTTTCATCAAATATTCTAGCTCTTTGAACTTCTGTGGTTTTATTTTATTATGCTGTACAAAAAGCACACATGGAACCTCAAAAAGGTTGGTTGTAGGGGTTATTTTACAAACAAGGGCATACCAATTTTCGTATGACTGACATCAGTCATCGTTTTCATATTCATCTTCTTCCAATATTGCTCGATTAGTTAAATGATTTCTTCAACCATCAGATCGTTCACATGCACAAATATTGGTAAACGCTTAATTATGTTGGTTGCATACATAATTTTGTTGCAAGCTGTTTTGTCCTTGCATGTACAAACAATGTCTTGAAGGAAATCTGCTGACATAGGTCCCGCAAAGAAAACCGAGAGCAAACTGTTTTCAACCTCTTGTCAACCTTTCAGCATCTGTGGGAAGTATGTTCGCTGGTTTAGCAATATTGACGCACATTCAGATTTGCGATTGAAGCATTGGACGTAGGATGTGCTGTAAAAACTAGTTTTCACATGCATGGGTTAATTCTTACACAAGATTTGCATCATGTGTGGTGTAAAATTTCAACTTAAGCTTGTTTAACTCATCATGTAGATCCCTTAACTTTTTCTTGGGATAAAACAATGATGCGACAAATGCACAATCATTGTTTACGGCGGATTCCTGATCTCACTTATCTTATTTGTCAGTTTGTCTGTTTCATTTTTAGCCTTGGCGTTGTCAGTTTATTTTAGATTTATGAGTTTGACTTTCCCTTTTGTATATTTCGACCCTTTTTTATCGGAAGAGTTTGGATATTTTTCTGCATCCCTCCACAAAAAGCATAAAAATGGATATCTTACCTAGCCCCAAAAAAAGAATTTGTGTCCCCAACCTGTCAGGGTATGGGAAGCTGGTAGTATATATGGCAAGCTGTTTTTTTTTCATTCTAACTTCTTCAAGATATCTCATAAACTTTATAAGATATTATATAGTTTTATATGAGATATGATTATCTTATGTATTAAAGGAGATATTTTATCTTTAATGCAAGATAAATGATGTATTATATGAGTTATATTATATATTAAAGGATATATGTTATATATTTAAGGTGATATCTTATCTATTAGATATCTTGAAATACTAACAGTAAGTTTTACCTTTGTCTTTTAGTTTCCGTTCTCTAACTATATTTTCTCTCGATCAAATTAAGTGAAACGTAAACACAATGCATATTTATATAAAACACAGATAAAAAATTGCATGAAATTCAAACTTTAATCAAAATTTATTAAAACATTTATTGAATCCTTATAAAAATCTGATATTGTTCAGGTAGCGTCCAAATTCAGCCGTTTCTAACCGTATTCATGGTATTTGTCTGATTCTATTCTGTTCCGACAGCGTCCCGATTTTACCGAATGTGATCTGACATAGATCAGACAGTGAACCGACGCTGACGGAAGATATCTGTTAAAAACTGTCCCCATATTGAGGATGATCAGGTTCTGTTGGAACGCAATCCATTCACAATCTGCTGTACCGCATTGCAAACGTCTTTGTTTGGAGTCAGTCGCAATGTGATTTGTAATTGTCTGGACTCTGACGTGGATATCTTTGGCGAACTTCGAATCATATAACTGAACTATTCCTGAACGGTTTCGGCAAAAACGGTTCATATTCGGCAAGATCTGGATGCAATCTGGACTCAATCGACAAAAAAAAGACAGCAATGGAAAATATCTTCAGATCATGCACGTTCTAGATGACACAATCCAGGAAACACAGAAAATTGTTACGACTATAATCTGAATCACCAGAATCTGTCACGACATAGTCAAGGCTGTCATGGGCCGAATTTCTCTGGATGTTACGAGACGAACCCAACTGCTTGTCGAGGTTTTTTCCGACCTCTCCAGACCATTCCTGATCCGTAGGTATGTGTTACGAACGTCTACGACCTCAGTAACATTTCATATCAATGAGGATTTTACCTTTTCATGTCTTAGCGCTGTCTGATCTCAACCGCCGCATGATGGCTACCTTATGATATAGATCGACGTTTTTTTGTATTTTTCGCAAACAGCACGAAGTACATACAATATCACTGTGTCGTATGCACACCGAAAAAAGCGGCGATCCTTTTATTATTTTTCACCTTTACGAATTTAGCGGGCCCCCGTCTGAGCTTTCCGTTAGTTTCGTTTTAATGAAAAATGACAAATTAATGAAGTCTTGTCGAATTAAACGTTCATTTCTGTATCTTAACAAAATCATGCTTTGGTAGACATGTTAGATCAGAGCGCTAGTTGATGACCGTCCTGGATTAGCTTTTTGTTTGGAATTACACGTTGCTTAAATTATTTGTTTCTTCAACTTCTTGATTTTTTATTGTTATCTTTTTTTTTAAAGGGGGTGACGTAAACAAGTACTACGAGTTAACATATTTAAACAAACGAATCCGAAGGATGAGTTTGTTTAAATATGTTAATGAGTAAGACACATGGTATATAAAATTTGTAATATAAATAAAATGATTGACAGCTTCAAGACCTTCAACTAATATTGGAAATTGATCACATTACAGTTTTATCCAATGAAATGGAAGCTCGCGCAAGTCACTTTTGCGCCTCGTGTATGATCTTTTGTGTATTTCATGTAATAGAACCCCTGAATTTGCAAAAAGGAAAGAAAATGTCAGAATTTCGCGATTTTTATTTACTTTTGCGCCCCGTGTAGATCTATGGTTGTTTGCGCAAGTAACTTCATACTGTCATCAGACTGAGGTAAACAAAAATGTCGGATTACAACGTCGGACAAGGATTAAATAATTATTCTAATGACGGTAAGAATTGGTTTTGTTTTTTTGTTTTCAAGTATCATACAAATTAATCATATTATACAGAATTTTCATCTCATTGAAAAATGCATATTTATACATTTCTAGTTTTCGTACAAACTGCTTTCTTCTGTTATTTTATTAATTCGATTATGAGATTATGTAATAAAACACAATTTTTATGATAAAAGACTGTATTTAAACAGTAGCGGATCCAGGGAGCGTAGATAGTGTACGTTCCCCTAATTGATCGCAAAAAAAAAATCATGTTTTTTCACAGATATTTGTAGCCGATATTTATTCCTTTTTCTATAGGTACCCCCTTTTTTAAATCGAAATTGAATTGGATCTTCGCAAAGGAAATGATAGTTTCACATTTCATTTTTTTCACAACTTAAAGAAGAAACATTTAGTAATTGTTTCCAAAATTAGGGGAATTCGTAACAATCCTATATAGTTTGAAAAAGGTTTCTTAAGATTTGGGTACACATAATTTATTGCTTTTTGTTATGAAATGAAAACAAATGAAGATCTTGACCTTTTAGTACGTTTAACAGTTTCCTAAATTTGAGAGGCGGATACATTTAAAATAAAAAGGTGGAGCTTCAGCCATGGAATAACATGAACATGAATATGTTATACCATGGCTGAAGCTCCGCCTTTTTTCCTTTGAATTCTAGTTGAGTTGCATATTTAATTAGCAAAGTATGGTACAACATTAATTTGCATATAATATACCATGGTTTTCCCTCACCACACTTTTTAAGCAAATTATTTCATAAAAACATCAAAGGAAAAAATCTAATTTATGTTACAATTACAATTAAATGACATTGAACTATAAACTAAACCCTCAAGTACAAGAGCATGCATTAAGCTTCACATTGACATTGAACTTGACCATGTCTAGATATGATAAACTAAAAATGACCCCAGGTAAATAAAGTATGTCATATAGATATTATTTCCGTTTATTTTCTAAATTTAGACAAATCTTGCATAAATGATGGTAGTAGGTGTCGGTACTATTTTGGTGGCATTGATAGTATTTCTGGTGACGTATTTGTTAATGCGATGTAGAAGACCTTCTGATCTGCCACCCGGACCCACACCACTTCCCGTGTTGGGTAACCTCAAATTAATTTGGGGCAAAAGTTTACTAGATGTTGCAGCAGCATTACAAAAGAAGTATGGTGATATATTTAGCCTGTCTATCGGACCATATTGGATGGTGTTTATAAACAGATACGATGCACTGAGAGAAGTTTTTGTCAAACATGGGAACACATTTTCAGATAGACCGGATGTCTGGTACCTAAGAGAAGTGAAGAAGAAGAAAGGTAAGGTGTATATTAGTTCATGATCAGTTTTAGACATAGTAGTAGAGTAATGGTCCCATATAATTTTATTGCTGTAAGAACTTTGAAAGTTATTTTTAAAACCTGCATTTATCCGAGAAAAGAAATCCGCATATATATTCGTCATGTGTTTATGTATAAAACATATGTAGAATTCCTATTGGGCATTCATATTAATCATAAAAAAAAAAAAAAAAAAAAAAAAACAACCACACAACACCATGGCTAAATGAAAAACATCAGAGTGACAGTTAGCCTCAAACTGATACGCAGAAAAATGTGGACCCACCTACCCCAATTTTTGTTTTGTTTAAGTGAGATACTCTCCAGAGGGTCGATAATGATCAAGCAAATGAGCAATAATATATAAGTGGCAATAACCTTGCCATCTTAAATTTACTTTTTAAATATTTTTTAAAACTTTTTATTGCAAAAAATACCCCATTTTATGGAGGGGGGGGGGGGGGGCACCACTGACCAGTCTTTTGTGGACGTAACACGCGTCTGTCATGCAAACTCATAAGTCCGATATCTCTAATGATTATTATTTTTATAGACACTAAACAATTATTACATTATTACAAGGTAGACACTTAACAATTATTCAAAAAAATAATTGATGCAAGCTATACTTTATTATACGTTTCGTCTCCGAGGGTATCACCAGACCAGAAGTCAACACTTCGGTGTCATGATAGGAAATGCAAGTATGGGTATATCGCATCAATTGGGAGATATATACCCCGTACGCAGATGCTGCTGGAATGTTGCTACTAAGAAATGGAAGTGCACAATTGGAAAGCTGAAATAGTCTCTTTTGTTTCAAATTTTGTTTTCAACCGACCCTTATTGTCAATTTCTAGATGGAAGTCAAGATATGAGGCCGACTTAATCTATATAGCGGAAAGTAGAGTTAAAAGGATATTGCTGACTTCTTGTCTTTTTCCTAAGAAATTCATGTATGAAGTCAGCCTTGTAATAATAACAAAACAAGTCGGCAAGAAGAGGGTAACAATTTGTACCCGTTGGAATGCCGACAGTCTGTTAAATACCCCATCCTAAGCCTGGTACCTATTATATAGAATTCAGCTACGGACATTAATTAGAGCACTATGTATCAAAAACATGTATCACACTAGTTACTAAATCGGTTTGGTTGTTTTGAATCAAAAGATTTAAAGTATGTATTTGTTTTGTATTTAAAGTTTAAGATTAAATAAAAGCAACAGTAGTATACTGCTGTTCAAAATTCATGAATCGATTGAGAAAAAAAACCGACTTGTTTTGTATTTAAAGTTTAAGATTAAATACAAGCGACAGTAGTGAACTGCTGTTCGAAATTCATGAATCGATTGAGAAAAAAACGAATCCAGGTTACAAACTAAAACTGAGGGAAACACATCAAATACTAGTATAAGAGGAGAACTACGATTCTGGGAGAAGACTTTATAAGTTTGATTAACTTGTGTCTCATCCCTTTTGTACATTTACGCAAATAAAATATGTTTAAACTAACTACGATACAACAGAAATCCAACATTAAAATGTTACACACACAGAAACGAACTATCATATAACTATAGCTTTTCCTGACCTGAAAGAAAAAGTCTTATTAAAAATCAGCTACGGAAATGATTAAGAGCACTGTAAAATATACCGTTAGCAATATAATCGGTTTGGTTATTTTTAAGTCAAAGATGTTAAAGTCTACTATAGATTTGTTTTGTATTAACAGGTCTTGCTGCAGGATATCCATGGAAAGAACAGAGAGCTTTCACCCTGAATCTCTTACGAGGATTTGGATTTGGAACCAGGTCAATGGAATCCATTATAACAGAGGAATGTGAAAAGTTTACTGAACTGTTAGCAGAAACTCAAGGGAAAGAATTTGCGATCAGCGGAGTTATTAATAAAGCTGTCTCTAACGTTATTTGTTCCATTGTTTTAGGAAAACGGTTTAGTTACGATGACAAAGAATTTGATAAATTCGTCAAAGTAATAACCGAAACAGTAGTTAATGAATACACTCCGAAGGTTAACATATTGCCGGTACTACTTCATATACCGAAAGTGAAAAGCAGATGTGATCATTGTATTGAACAAAATAATTTGATTAGAGCATGGTTTCAAAAACAAATAGATGAACACAAAGAAACGCTTAAAGAGGACCACTGGAGAGATTTTATTGATGCTTACTTGGTTCAGATTAAGAAGATGAAGAGAGAGTCAGACACTCAATTTACAGGTTCGTTTTTTGTAGGGGTTACATGGATAGGTGTAAGCTGTTTTTATGCCCAACCTACAATAGTAGAGGGGCATTATGTTTTCTGGTCTGTGCCTCCGTCTGTTCGTTCAACCGTCCGTCCATCCGGGTTCAGGTTAAAGTTTTTGATGAAGTTGAAGTCCAATTAAATTGAAACTAAGTACACATGTTCTTTCTGATTTCAAATAAAAGTTTTGACCCCAATTTCACGATCCACTGAACGTAGAAAATGATAGTGCGAAGTCAGGTTAAAGTTTTGGTTAAAGTTTTTGGTCAAAGTAGTTTTTGATGAAGAGGAAGGGATAAGTCACATTCACTTAAAACTTAGTACCCAAGTTCCCTTCGATATGATCTTTCTAATTTTAAAGCCAAATTTCAAGGTCCACTGAACATGGAAAATGATAGTGCGAGTGGGGCATCCGTTTACTATGGACACACTCTTGTTAAATGTTCAAACTTTAACCAAGACTTAGGGTATTTAAGTGTACTCTACACCGATTAGACTAAATTTCCTCACCAATTTGACAGAATTTGTAAAAAAAAAGTAGGCCATGACATCAGAAGTGATTATAATTATTTGATTAAAAAAAGTTTAAAAAACCCAACCCCAAACAACAACAACAGCAACAAAAAAAATCCCTCTCATCTTTTTCTAAATCATACTTTAGATAAAAGTAGTATGTATCGCGCCAGTGTAAATTTTTCTTATTTACAGAAATAGAATTCACCCTAAAGATAGATGTATAGTTAAAAATATAAGGCTTGAAAAAGAGGCGAAAGAAACCAAATGGAAATTCAAACTTTAAGTCGAATATAAACTGACAACGCTTAAAACGAAAAAGAGAGAAACTATAACTCGTACATAAAACACAAACATAGAACACTAAAGACTGAACAATAGGAAACACATCAAACAGCGGGACAATCTTAGTTGCTCTTCAAGGTTAACATGGTTAAGCATGTCCTGCTCCTAGACTTGTTCATATAAGAACAAACCCGATGAAAAGTCTGCCAAAAAAGAAGGAATCAATAAATATTGCCTATTATATCTAATATAATTTCAGAGGAAAACCTTAAATATGTAATACTCGATTTGTTTAGCGGCGGAACTGAAACTACTTCGTCGACTATTGGATGGGCGGTCTTGTGTCTTGTGAACCACCTTGAAATTCAAGAAAAGATTCGAGCTGAAATGCTGAAAAACGTATCCAGCGGACCTCCTACTCTATCTGATAGAAATACTCTTCCTTACTGTGAGGCAGTAATCCATGAAGTTATGAGAATGGAACCAATTTTACCGATGTCTATATCCCATACTACATCAGAAGATACCGTCGTCAATGGTTATCGGATTCCTAAGGGAGCTATTGTTGTTCCGAATTTATATTCTGTAATGCATGATGAGAAAGTATTTCCTGATTCACACAAGTTTGATCCTAGGAGATTTCTAGACAGTAACGGAAAGTTCCATGCGCCAGAAAAGTTTTTGCCGTTTTCATTAGGTAAGTTACGCACATTCGGTGTTTTAACTTCAAACTAACAAATATGCAACGGAAACGTATTAAAATATAACTAAATTCGGCTACAATGTTTTCATGACAAACCCTACATTTTTTGATTTTCTGATGGGTAATCATGGTTACCGTTTTTTTCACATCCAGCCGAATTTAGTTATATTTTAATACGAGAATGCTATTCTGGAACTTCACCTGTAATATAATCTAATATTCTCTGTCAGTCTTGTACATTCCCTGCTCATATTTCATTGGTTTCAATTCTCTTCAACTTCGTATTTTTTTTTACCTTTCAAGTTGTTTTTGGTTCGAGCGTCGCTGATAAGCTTTTTTCTGGACGAATCGCGCGTCTGCCGCAAAATCAAAATTTTACTCCTGGTGTCTATGAGAAGTCTTTTTTTGCGAAGCACGATTATCAATTATATTATACTCAATAACGTATAACATTTTAAATGATCATCATTTTAATTTTCCTTACAAATTAGATTTTGAAAGTAACATACTATGCCATGTTATGTACATATGTAACAACCATCCGGCGTATTAAGTAAAGCGCAAGCATGCTAAAGTGTCCTTGCGAAAGGTAATACAATAGATAAGCCAGGGATAAACCTCGTGTCTTTTGTAAAATTCATCAGACCAATTCTGCATTTTAGCGTATAGAATGTAATAGGCTCAGATAAACTAATAAGATTAATCCTGATTGTTCTGTTAAAAACCTAAGCATTTATAACATGAACAGTAGCAATTTTTTAAGCACAAGATGCACATTTCTACAATCAATGTCTCTTCAGGGATGCTTGAGGACAAACTATTTGAAAATCCTAAGCTTATTAAAAAGAAGAAGAGATATGAACCCAAAAGCTCTGAATGTTCATAAAAGAAAACACCTGTGAATGCTAAATTGAGGGATGTTTGGTGTACATACTGTAAATCCTGGTATCTATGATGAGTTTGTTGATAGTCGTGTTGGTTGAATAAAATCATATCATCTTGTTTTTTTGTTTATAGGTAAGAGAGTATGTCCAGGTGAAGCCTTAGCACGGAATGAACTGTTCCTGTTCTTTACCTCTTTAGTTTGGAATTTTAAGATCTTACCTCCAGACGGTCAACCACCTCCACCGGTTGTAGGTAAACTTGGTGTGACCTATGGACCTCTTCCCTATAAAGTTAGATTTGTAAAATATAGAGACTAATTTTGAATGAAATATTTATACGACAGTTACGAAGTGCAATGCATTACAAATAATTTATTGGCAAAAAATTTAAAAAAAAACCAATAAATGTTAAAGACCTATTGCATATATAGATATATTTAACAGACATGCTGCTAGTACAATAAAATGTTACATATTAAAAAAGCATATTATTAAACAATTCATAATGTTCAGACACTCTGAATTGGAAAAAGGAAGACCAGAAAAAATGTCTATCTATAGTTTACCAATAGAGATATTTCTAACATTTGTTATGCTATGCTGTCTTTTTTTAAATATAATATATATATTTTTATTCATGTATTTCTCGTTTTGAGGTAAACATAAAATCACAAAAATACTGAACTCCGAGGAAAATTCTAAATGGAAAGTCGCTAATCAAATTACGAAATCAAAAGCTAAAAGCCACCAAACGAATGAATAGCAACTGTCATATTCCTGACTTGATACAAGAATTTGCTATGTAGCAAATGGTGGATTAAACTTAGTTTGATATAGCTAGATAAACCTTTCACTTGTATAACAGTCGCATCAATTCGTTATAGTCCAGTCTAACTAAGTTTGAACCTCAAACTAATTGCAACATAAATGTTTTAGTTCTAATCTAAAGCATTAAGCCCCAAATACAGAAACAAGTCCTATGAGATTTTAATTCAGGAAAACTCAAAATCAGCAAAAATGAGGTTTTTTTGGTCAGTTTTTGGTTGATTTTCTTAAAATTCATGTAAAGTATGATACTTTGGTTCGTATTTGACTATATTTTATAATCTACTGCTCATGAAATGTACAAACCGAAGGGTAATGGGTATTTGAATTTTTGACTCCACATTTTTCATTCAAGAAATTGCAAATTTATGGCTTTCTCACTATTTCGAAAACATTATGTGAATATTTGGTATTAGTTATATCTGTAAATGATATTTGTTCAGCATCTACCTTATTTAAAGAAACTTTATACCACAAAAAGAAGAATATATGCTTAATTAGTTTTAGTAAATTTGAGATTCTTTACCTTGACATACTGAAAAATCTAATAAATAGTCAACAAGTGAATTATGAAATCTAGGTCAAAGCTTCATAAAAAATATGAAAACAACCTAAGAGTTGTTTGTTATACTCTAAAGACGGCTAAAACATCAAGAATCAATACATTCAATTTTTATTGATAATTTTGCCTTTTTGCAGAGTTATCTCCCATTTCAATGCAAATCTCCATAGGAATTTTAAAATCATGATTGTTAGTTTTCCTCAAGTTAGATTTTTTTGGACTGTTTTTCTGTGTATATTTGGGGTATAAGGATGACGATTAAAAACTTACAATTTTTCTGTTGCAATTACTTCAAGGTAAGGGTCAAATTTATGCTAGATTGACTGGACTATTATATTTACAACGTCGTGTGAACAAAAAAAACAAACTTAGACATAATAGGTAAAAATATCAGATATAGGGCACAGCAGTAAACAATGTGTATAATCTCAATCACTATAAAAACACACACATATACTGACAGACCTCATAAACGCAACACTCGATTATTCTTGTAGATTTTCATTTTGAAATACACATATTAACGCATGAAATTTCTTCAACGTCCAAGGTTAGATGAAAAAAAAACAAAAAAAACAATAGGTGTTGTGTTTTAAAATTTCGTCAGTATATGTAACAAAGAAGCACAACAAGGTATACAAAGAAAGCACACCAGCATAACTGACAGTCAAGAATACACAGTTTTACAAAAGCACAATTACACAATGCCGAGATGTATAAGTACAGAGCTATGTCATGTGTATAAACAAACGAGGTATATAGACAAAGGACATTAGCAAAAATGAAAGACAAGAATACAAAAATTATCATAGAACAATAACACATTGACGGGATGCATAAGTACAGAGCCACGTCATATGTATCAATGAAACACAAAAAGGTACATTAGCAAAAATGAGGCACAAGCATACACAAATTATCATAGTACAACAACACAATGACGGGATGTATAAGTTCAGAGTCACGTCTAATTGATATGACCAAAAACAGATTAAACAGTAAAAGTAATATTCATAAAGACAAATAAAAGAATACTATAACACGTTATTAAGTTTATAAACAACGTCAGTACCCATTATCTATACGTCAAGACCATCCTGTTTTATATGTAAAGTTGATACGGAATATTTACTAACAATGTCTTGGTACCTTCCGATGAACTTGTTTAGAAAATGGACGAAACGTTCCTTGACATTTCCCTGGTTCATCTACTATCTGCTCAGACACTATTGACTTTACACAAAGTCTGAGAAACAGACTTTTCATTTCGGGCCTTTTATAGCTGACTATGCGGTATGTACTCTGCTCATTGTTGAAGGCCGTACGGTAACCCATTGTTGATAATTTCTATGTCATTTTGTTTCTTATAGATAGTAGTCTCATTGGCAATAATACTACATCTTTTTTTATATCAAATATAAGTCAAAAGTCGTTTTTTACAACTCATATTTTCTTAATTTCAATTAACAAAATTATGGTTTACCAAATCTTTGATTACTTTTCCACAATGTTTTAGCGAGCATATCACCAGAATATACTAGAACATAAATGATATTGACTATCCATCTATGTCGCAAACTCAGCATGTGCACAGCAAAAAAAACATGCAAAGCAAATGAACAGCGATGTTTTTCTCCTGTAGACACATTAATTCGGAAACAAATTTTCACCTCACTGCATGATTAAGAATTATTCCTTTTATCGGTTTGAGCAGTATATGTCTATTAATAACGATTTTAAGTGGTACTGCATACCGTATGATAAATATATAAATGCACCGAAGGTGAATTTGAGCGTGCTGGTCGGATGGTATAACATTTCCAAAAAAGACATGTCACCAAATTTCAACACATATAAGTATTTTCTCTTTCACTAAATTCGCATGGTTAGTGAGAATTCTTAATTATAATGTTTGTTTCTTTAGTTTTCCCAGAAAAAATACCGCATGTCGACAAAACAAGTTGTTCAGTTGTTGTCATTTGTTGATGTTTCTCGTAAGTGTTTTTCTCTTTTTTTATATATATATATATGAGACAATATCTGAAAAAAGTCTAATTTCCATGTCCCGCCTTTCACCAGCAATTATGTTTTTATTCAGGCATCTTTTTGGAAAATTTTAAGTTTCAGTATTAACTCGAGCATATAAAAAGCAGGTAAGAAAATTTAGCATTTTTAAGGGTCTTCTGAATGTTGTCCCCAGGGGTACTTTCCCTCCTGTTACTGCTTGGTTTTTTCCACCTGTGGACACGTTTGAAAGACCAAAAATTTATTTTTTGTAATGTAATGTGAAGAGCATCATTTCTTTAATGTATGAATCCATTTGTTTAGGTGAATAGCAGCCAGTTTAAAAAAACTGAACTCCCCAAAGATCAGAATTTTGAGAAAAATAATTTTATTGTTCTCTCCTGTTACAGCCTTTTTGTGTACCTTCTGAAAATATTTCATTGTCAGCACTATAACAGTACATGTGTTTTTATAGTATCTTATCAAATTGATATGTAGATGAAAGTAAACTTCTACACAATTCGAGTAAATGAACAAAAAATTCTGCGTAATTCCTTTCTGTTACGTTCTGTCATGTTACCTGATAAAAAGTAACTGCATAACCATAATCAGTAACAGGAAGGATGTTCAAGACAATTCCACTGATAAATCAAAAAGTTAATCTACTATATGTCAACCATTTCATTTAATATAAGTTATCATTACCATATTAAATAAATTTCAAAGTAATATACAGTATATTGAATGAAAAAATAGGTTTTTTGCTTTTGATAACAGCAGAGAACATTGTGCAATTCTAGTATAGTAGATAGTAACAGAATTTATTTTAGAATTTTTCATTACCTAGGCAGATTTTTCATCTGGCAAATACAGTTTCAAAGGATAAATGACATTGTTTGCTGTTATCTTCCAATTGTGACCAATCGGAAATGATGTATTTTTCCTAAACTATAAAATAAAGCATTTTTTTGAGAAAAAAATCCTTTCTATTACCAACTCTGTCCTGTTACCGTTGTCCTGTTACTCAAGATTTTTTCATGTTACCGACATCTCTGACTATGTTTTAGTATATTTCTAAACCTTTTGTATTACAAATGCTAAAATCAATAATTGGCGTTTACTAAACTATTGCAGGATATACTAGTAAACCACAAATAGTGTCCTAAACTTATTCCTTATTCTCATTAGAAACTTATAAAAATTGATTCATTTTGGTAACAGAAAAAACCTGGAATTATTTTGTACCATTTTTGAAATTGCAATTGTTACCACATTTCACAATTGTTTGAATTACAGACAACAGTTCCTAGATCCCCAATGTGTGTTCTTCGATTTGTGCTATTAAAATACTAGGTCTAAAGACTTTGTTTTGATTTTTTTCTTATTGCCAAAAATTAGACTTTTTCAGATATTGTCTCATATGTATAAGGTTTCCATGTTTGAATGGTTTTACACTCGTTATTTTTGGACCCGTTATAGCTTGCTGGTCAGTGTGGGCAAAGGCTTCGTGTTGAAGGCCGTACTTTGACCGATATTAATTGTTTACTTTTTACAAATTGTGACATGGATGGAGAGTTGTCTCGTTGGCACTAGTCTCATCCCATCTTCTTATATTATAGGCTGTAACTGCGTTTAAACACGTTTAGTACGTTAGATTTGTTTTTGATAAATAAGATTTGGCATACGTTTTGTACAGATATACATAAAAAGTAAAATCACAAAATACTGAACTCCGAGGAAAATTCAATCGGAAAGTCCCTAATCACATGGCAAAATCAAATAACAAAACACACCAAACGAATGGACAACAACTGTCATATTCCTGACTTGGTACAGGCATTTTCAAATGTAGAAAATAGTGGATTGAACCTGGTTTTATAGCGTTAAACCTCTCACTTTTATAATTTTAATATAGTATGATATTGACTTTTAAAACTAAATTGTTTACAATTTTTTATTTAGAAGAAAGAAGATCTATATATAAAAAAATCCTATTTTTATTACGCACTGTTAATGGAGAAAAACAAATATTATACATTTGTATTTGGAAAACGGAATACGCAGATATATTATTAAGTGAATATCACAGAGAAGACACAATAACTTTTATCATCCAATATCATATATACAGGAACTTCTTAGGAAGAAAGATAAGAAGTAAGCACCATCCTTCAACTTTACGTTCCGCTATATAGATGATGTTCTCTCACTAAATAATACAAAATTTGGTGACTATATTGAACGACTCTATCCCATCGAACTAGAGATAAAGGATACTACAGATACAGTTAAGTCTGCCTCAAATCTTGACTTGCATCTAGAAATTGACAATGAAGGTCGGTTGAAAAAAAACTTTACGACAAAAGAGATGATTTCAGCTTCCTAGTTGTGAACTTTCCATTACTATGTAGCAACATTCCAGCAGCGCCTTCATACGGAGTATATATCTCCAAATTGATACGATATTGCCTGGCAAGACTGCCTCATATCTTGACTTACATCTAGAAATTGACAATGAGGGTCGGCTGAAAACAAAACTTTTCGACAAAAGAGATGATTTCAGCTTCTCAATTGTGAAGTTTCCAATTCTATGTAGCTACATTCCAGCAGCGCCTGCATACGGAGTATACATCTCCCAATTGATACGATATTCCCGGACTTTCCTATCATGATGTTTCACAGATGATATTGAATATGTTCCTTATGTCGTAACTACAATTTTCCCCTTTTCTCTATTGTGACAACCGAATTAGTCTTTTTACCGGATTTGTAATAACATTAGCAAAACGACGGTTATCACATGTTTACCCTTCCGGATCACCTAAGACCACCCTCCCTCCCCCTCCCCCCCCAAGTTTTGTGTGGGGTTCGTGTTGCTTAGTCTTTAGTTTTCTATGTATTGTCTTGTGTACTATTATTCGTCTGTTTGAGCACCCGGATAATCCCACATACAAAAACATATCAATTGATAAGGGTGTGAGTTCGGTGAATCACAAGTCCTTCATGGCTCCAATGAACATGACATTAAACAGCTAAAAGCTAATTGGATGACTTACATTGTTTGTATTGGATACCCAAGCTTCACAAAATTCCGTACACAAAAAGGTACATTGCTGGTGCATCTATATTTTCGACTAAATAATTGTCCATTAGTTTGACACACAATTCTAGCCGTAGCGATAATGGGTCTTCAGAAATACTGTGAAACTGTTTACTCGCATAGTGTCATTAACAATACGTGGATTTAAAAATGCAACACCTCTTTTGTTTATTTTTTTCATCAGATCATGATTTATATCGTGCGTTTTAAATTGAGAGCCTGGTACCTTTGATAAATATTTACACCACTTGGTCGATGCCACTGGTGGTTGAAGTTTCGTCCCCGAGGGTATCACCAGCCCAGTAGTCAGCACTTTGGTGTTGACATGAATATCAATTATATGGTCAACTTTATAAATTTCCTGTTTATAAAAGTATGAATTTTTTGAAATACTAAGGATTTTCTTATCACAAATTCAGATTACATTAGCATTTGTTGGCACAACCTTTTGAAATTTTGTGTTCTCAATGCTTTCAACTTTGTACTTGTTTGGCTTTATAGCTCTTTTGATCTGAGCGTCACTGATGAGTCTTATGTAGACGAAACGCACGTCTGGCGTATTGAATTATAAGCCTTGTACCTTTGATAACTACTGTATGAAAATGTAACCATAAATAACAAGTTTTCTTTTGTTCAGTTTGTAGGATTTTTTTTCTCTAAAAAACAAATATTTCACCCAAAATTAATCTTTTCCTCAAAAATATCAGAGTGGATTTTAAACATGTTGTTTGTACAAGTCTATATTCTAATTTGCACGGGAAAGTACTGTATATCAATTAGCTATAGGTACATTGATCTTTTAGTTAAATTAACTAGGCTGCTATGAGATCACATGCAATGAATATTCTGGTAAGGTTAAACACAGTGCACTTTTACTAATACACTGCAAGGAAGATTTTACCCTTCCACAATATCACGACTTGCAACACCAGCAAGTACACACCTTGTACTTTCACTGTACAATAACTTATAAGTGTCACGTTAGATCACAATCACTATTGCAACAAATTTGTTTGTATGTTAAGCAACGAAGATATAGACATCATGAATATAAAAAATAAACTTTTGAAACAACGGGTAAAACAATGAGATATACTTTTATTGAACAATTGACTAAAGAGCTTGCCCCCTTTATTATATTTCTATTATTGTGTGAAATTTGTAATTATTCTGCCCTAGTACGGGAACTGTGATTAGTGAATAAAAGTATTTGTATTTGTACAATTGCAAATATCCACATATAGATCTAATAAAGGCAACAACAGTATATCGCTGTTCAAAAGTCATGAATCGATTGAGAGACACGAATCCGGGATACAAAATAAAACTGATGGAAACACATCAACTGTAAGAAGAAAACAACTAAATAACAGAACACAGAAGTGCAACAACAACAAAGAACAGTGAAACAATGCCATGACCCTTATTTACTAGATCTTAAGGAGATTCATTGGGTTACAGCGCATATTCCTCTAGCAAAATGATCGTATCACAGTCGCAATATTGAATAAGGATCTACTTCCCTTCGTAGAATATTTTTGTACCCCTAATCTGAATCTCTTCAGAACAATTACATAATTCTTTTAAACTGAACTGTCACATTTAACGACATTTAAATAAAAAGGATAGTGAAAATCAAATAAAAATGCATATCAACATACAGATGGGCTGATGTGTCATATAGTAAGATACATGAATCATGATACTCCGACAAAGTGTAAAATAAGGAGAATAATTCTGAATCAAAAAAAGAAGAGGTAAGCACATACCAACCTGCTGCACTATAGCGATTTTCTAGATCTTGAACAAAATCTCCATCTATAGGTCATAAAACGGATCCTTGGGTCATACCATACATATAAAGGACCCCACACAATGACTAGTGTAAACCTATTCAAATAAAATCTTTTGAATTGGTTTAGATATACATAAAAGAGTATGGTAGCTCTAGTACTGCAACAACTGTGTTTTAATTTGTTTCAATTTGATTCAGTATATACAGAACTATTGATAACTTTAATATTTTAAAAAGCAAGCTGACATAATTAAATTATTTCACATATATTTTTTTTGGTATATAATGTTACCAGGTCATTAAAGAACAAAGAACAATTATCATACTTTCGTAAACGTATAGATACTTTTGACTGATGACCTTTACAAGTTTGATCCCATTGGTGATAACGACTTATAGCGGTCAATCCTGTTTACTGATGCATCTGTTTACTAGTGTGGGCAGTGCGACCATATACAAACAAAATCTACATGTCGAAGTTTGCCTTCTTTGCTTATTCATATATTTATAACACTCCGATTGTTTTGGGTTTTAAAAAGTAATGATATTTGTGTATTGTGGAATTATTAGTTGTATAACTTGTGTCCGATAGTACTGTCATGTATTATGTTGACAATAAAATGTGTATGATATATGCAATAGATAATGGTTCCCATTTTACGAATTTGACCTACCGGATTATACTATTTACAGGGTTTGTAATAACATGAGGCACACGACTGAGCAGGATTTGCTTATCCTTCCGGAGCACCCGAGATCGCCCATCAGGTTTCGGTGGTGTTGTGTGGCTTAGTCGTTAGTTTTCTGTGTTGTGTCTTGTGTACTTTTATTTGTTTGTTTGTCAATTTTTTTAGCCATGGCGTTGTCAGGTATTTGCGATCTATGAGTTTGACTGTCCTCTGGTATCTTTTGCCCCTTTTGTAAAAATACAATTGTTACAAAATATTCACAATAAAACATAAAATGAGAAAACTAAGCATCAAAGAAAAAAAAAACAAAGATTCCAATCAATACTTCTAACTTGACTCTACAACTATCTCACCCTTGCAACTACTAATTTGTACAATAAGATTATCTAGTATGTAAATACAAATCCCGTGATTCCGTTGTATTACCGGTATATTATATATGGTCATTAATAAAGATATATAAACAAGCATCTATGGGGGGGGGGGGGGTTGAGATCTCAAAAAACATGTTTAACCCCGCCGCATTGTTGCGCCTGTTCCAGGTGAGGAGCCTCTGGCCTTTGTAAGTCTTGTATGATTTTAAATTTTAGTTTATTGTGTATATGTCGAAGTTTATTATGAGGTCCATTGTCACTGGACTGGTATACACTTTGTTTGGGGGCCAGCTGAGGAACACCTTTAAGGGCGGGAGTTTCTCACTGTATTGAAGACCCATTGGTGTCATTCGACTGTTGTTTGCTCTTTGGTCTCCTTTGCACAGTCCCCATTTCCATCCTCAATTTAATCTAAATTGCAACGCATTTGTAGCCGAGAGTTTTCGTCGATATGTTGATGTCAGTCACATATAATAGACTTTATGGAGAGTTTCTATTCCCAGTGAGGACAAACTATAATAACCAAAGGTAAATTTAGCTTCTAAATAAATTAATTTTAATAGTACATAGACATCAGTAAATTAGTCTATTCAAAGTTCACAAAATTAAGCATACAAAGGACACAATTGGATATAATTTGATGAGACTATTACAAGCCACAGTTTTAGGCAGCTGTTTTGGCCCTATAAAAAGAAAAATGTTTTTCTTTGACTGATTGTTATAGCCGCTATATAATATAATTTTTCTCAATGTTGAGACCAAACACTGGCCCACAATTGTTTACACCTCCTTCCTCTAACTTTAGGTAGATAGTTAATATCGTTAGCAATCATACCTAATCTTCTTACTTTGTTTTAACGGTAATTAAAGGTAAATGCTAGCTTCTCATGGCTCACCATATTTTTGTTGAAATTATTTGAGGTGAACTGTTTAATCAACTTGACCACCAACATACTACTCATTAGGGGATCGGTTCAACTCAATTGGAAAACCTTATTAAAAACGGAATTGGAAAGCGTCGAAAACATGAATCCAAGAGAGGATGTGACGAACCTAGCTAATAAAATAAATGCATCTGGGTGGACCTTCATACCTAAAATTGCAAAAGGCCGTTGATTTTCCTGTTTAAATTGGTTTTCGCTAGTCCTTGTTTGAAGTCCTTTATAACTTGCTGTTCGGTGTGATCCGAGCATCCGTTTGTCCTATAATGTTTTTCTTTTACAAATTGTGACTAAGATGGAGACCTGTCTCATCGACACTCATACCATATCTTCCTACATATCTATGTTTCGAATAGGGGATGAGAGGATGCAGAAAACAGATTTAGATTAGAAATAATCACTTACTACTACTGTACAGAATTAAACCCACATAAGCATAAATTTTAGCACTTCAACTGATATTAGCGAGGGTCATAGATGAATACATACATGTTCACTGTTTTATATTTTTTATAAATACGTCTTATTAAATGTAACAAACAAAACTTTATTCTAGGGTACATATTTGTTTTTTCAATTAAAAGTATCACTTAAAAATCACGTGTTACATGGATGACCTAAAAACGATATGTAAAGGTCTCTTTCGTAATAAAATACTATCACAGCTTTTTAATCAACAAACCATTATAACCAACCACCCGTCAAACACATAAAACAGGTAACTGTGTATAATCAGTCACTTGATCGCAATTTTTAATAATATGTCATGCGCAGGTTGTTATTTCCGTCTCATGACAAATAATCAAGAAATAAATATAGAACACAACAGGAAACTATTTGTAATGAATATAAAACAAATGATAAAGGTTAGTTTGAATTTTGTTTTTGATTTCCATCTATATATGTTCAACTTATATTATCGAGGGTCACAAATGAATACATACTTAGTACATATTCAAGGTAAAAATCACGAAGTTTAGCTAAGGCAAATTTGAGATATTGGTGTAATAAATTGAAAGATATAAGAAGATGTTGTATAAGTGCAAATGAGACGACACTCTATATAAGTCACAATTTGTAAAGTAAATCTGTATAGGTCAGAGTACGTCTTCAACGTGAAGCCTTGGCTCACATCGAACAGAAAGCTTTAAAAAGGCCCGAACAAGTCTAGTGTTTGAAAGGTCTAACATAACAGTTAGGTCGTTCAAAACTTTCATTTGTTGTGTTAGACCATTCAAACAGAAAAGCAAACGGTGTAATCTTTATATAAAACGAAATACCAGAAACACTCATGAACCACAACAACAAACGAATACCAATGAACATTAGGTTTACATCATCAGAAAAAGGTTTGCTATCGTTGTATATTGATTAGACAGCAGATGAATATAGACATGACTAAATTGGTTATTCAAGCGTCCATATTCAGGTATCAATACAAAAATGTTTAACATTGCTCAAATGATTTCCTCAAACACATTTTTTATAAAAATGTTTTATATGTCGTTTGTAAGTGTGGTTCTTAAGTTTTTATCGTTGGGTTTCTTGTTTTCCTTTTTGAATTGTCGGGGCCCTTCATAGCTTGCTGTTCCTTGTTAGCCGAGGCTCCGAGCTGAAAGTCTGTCTTTTGACAACATCTTCTTTTATCTTATTAATGGAAGTAATGTGTATAAGAAAAGCAGATACAATCACCAATGCCATTTTGAAATGATTTTTAACTTCAAAAATATTAAATTCCCTACGCTTTTTTACTATTATCAGTTTATGGACCTTGATTCAATTGTTATCATGTACAAAAAGCAATGTATTTTTCTTTCATACTAATTTTGTGTTCAGTAAAGGTCGTAAATTGATTTCCGTTGTCATAGTTTGGCATGTTTTTCAAACTTCAAATTTCATAATACATAACAGGTGTATAAATAATAAAATTAAATTGAAATTGCTACTTCCTCTTCAAAGTTGTCGTTGTAAACGTTTGTTTTTCCGTTATATTTAAATTTATTTCAGGTTTAAATGCAAACAGGGATATAAAGAAACACCATGTTTCACCAGAATAGAAGCGCCAATGCAGACAGACGTGCAACACTTGTTTGTTTTGTGACTAATTTTTTCCCGAAACTAATGCAATGTTTTTTATCGTATTGTATCAAGCAAAACGGACTTACGAACAAGTACTGCAACAATACAAGAAATCCATCTTTATTAACGCCTACCGAATTACTTTTGATACAAGAGTTACCGTCCATTGAAAATTTTACTATACATCTATGTTATAAATTTATTACTTTGGAAGAACTGCTACCTAAACCATCAAATGGATGGGGAAAATTTCCAGATGAAAAGAGATTAGAAGTCGAAGATGATATAGAACGGATACGGCATGCAATAAATGAAATTATTACAACGAACGATGATGAATGTACAGAAAAATACTTTGTCAAATTTCTTTATAAATTAGGAAGGATTATTCAGCGAGTTCAGATTGCTTTGGGTAATACAACTCTTTATGTAATTTACAAATCTATCCTCATAAAGAATATTGATACTGAAGTGGTTCTCAGTGCATTCATCAAGGTTGACATTATAAGAGGTAAGACATATATAGATGTACATATATAAAACATTACAGAAATTGCAATTCATAGATCCAATAAATTTCTGTTATTTTGTACTTATTTTTAGAAATTGAATTTCACAACAAATAGTGGATAGAATAACACAACGAAATCCGGACATTATAACATTTAATATTACTCAAACTTGATTTTAGGCCAAAATAGCAAGAGACATAGATTTATACTGTCACATACTTAATATGATTAGATAACTTTCTTCCACTGTTTGGTATATCAAATAAGTTTATTCATACATTAGAAGTACATTCAGTAGTTTTCCTATCATTTAGTGTATCAAGATCGTAACCAGTTTTATTGATTTATTCTGAACAATCAGGTGAACTACATTCTCGGAAAAAGGATATAAGTTGGCAATTTTTTAAAACGTTGCTCATATTGTTACATAACAAACTGTTGGAAAAGATTAATCACAAAATCTAGTACGTCCAATTTGCCCATGACCGTGACCTCAATTTCAAGGTCATAAACTAAGGATATCAAATCGAAAGACACAAGGTCTGTTATATGCATGGTTAATGAGTTATTCTAAATTTAAAAGGGGAGAAAACCATTTACAGTCATCGTATCCTCACAATCAAAATGTAAGTGTAACGAAATGTCGCAATGAACAATTTAGTAAAATAAAGGTGTCGCTATCTCATGTATCTTTTACGGTTTTTAAAAATTCGGGAAAATTCGTCAAAATCAAAATTTAGAATATGACCTTGACCTAATTTTTATTTTATTGGACAAAGGACCTCATATCTAAAGACCCTAAACCTATATAACTGATGGTTTACCAGTTAGAAACGCATTTCACTTGAACCAAATACATAAGGGGAATAACATTTATATGGAGTCTCCAGATAGCTTTGATCAAAATTAAAATCTTCAGGATTAGGTTGGCTATTTGGACTTAAGCTATATATACGGTTGTTAGCAGCCAGAAGGTTCAATTTTTGTAAAAATAAGCTTATAAACATTGATGGTAAATTTTCTGTTTGTTTTGTTCACGCGTCATCGAAGTAGTTGAATTAGATGCGACTTTAATGCAAGTGAGATGTGTAGCTAGCTATAGGGTCAAGGTCGGTTCATCATTTTCGACATGAGAAAATGCCTGTGCCAAATCAGAAATATGACAGTTGTATCCATGCGTTTGATATGTTTAAAGTTTTGAGGTTTTGACTTTGCCATTTAATTGAAGATTACACATTGAATTTTTCGAAAAACTAAGGATGTTCTTATCCAAGGAATAGATAACCTAAGCCGTATTAAATACAACTTTTTTAAACGTTGCTCAATGCTCTTCAGCTTTGTACTTGTTTGACTTCATAAGAACTTTGTTGATATGAGCGTCACTGATGAGTCTCATGAAGACGAAACGAGCGTCTGGCGTACTTAATTATAATCCTAATACCTTTGATAACTATTAACATCACTGGGTCGATGCCACTGCTTGTGGACGTTACGTCTTCGAGGGTATCACCAGCCTAGTAGTCAGCACTTCGGTATTGACATGAATATCAATTATGTGGTCATTTGTGTAAATTCCCTATTTTCACAACTTAAAATTTTTCGAAAACTAAGGACTTTCTTATCCCAGGAATAGATAACATAAGCCGTATTCGGCACAACTTTTTTGAAATTTAGATCCTAAATGCTCTTAAACTTTTACTTGTTTATCGTTTTAAAACTTTTTTAATATGCACGTCACTGATGTGTATAATAAAGACGAAATGCGCGTCTGGCGTCCTAAATTGCAAATCTTGTACCTTTGATAAATACTTACACCACTGGGTCGATGCCACTGCTGGTGGACGTTTCGTCTCCAAGAGTATCACCAGCCCTAGTAGTCAGCACTTCGGTGTTGACATGAATATCAATTTGGTGGTGATTTTTTTTTATAAATTTCCTGTTTACAAAACCTGGAATTTTTTGAAAAGGTGAAAGGTTGAATAACGCATTCATTTCGCGTGTTCAACAATGTAACGGAAAAAAATGTGAACTTTGAGAGTGTAGGTAAATTATTTGATTGACTGATTCGATTCACAATAAATATTCTTATATAGGTAAAAACGATGAATAACCATAATCTATAATATGGAATTTAACAGACCTAGAAAAATTCAATCGCATGGGTCTGGCTTCTACTAAAACTATATTTATGTTTATATCGCTTATATGGTAATTCGGAAGTATTAGGAGGTCAACACGACAGTTAATTAGATGGTCTAGACTAAAACAAACACGAAACGAAGCTCCATATTACAAATTTTGGAAATGCTATTAATATGCAAAGTTTTTCGACTCAACGATGAAATAAGGAACTGTTGGACTGAAAATGTCACCAATTTACGTGTTCGTGTCATAACCATGATCTCAAAAAGGACGTTGACCAATCGTGTTGTCATTTTGTATGGAGGAATATACTTAAAATTGAGAATAGAAATCGGGAATGTGTCAAAGAGAAAACAGCAGTAGAAAACAGTCGAAAGCCACCATAGGATCTTCAATACAGCAAAAGAATCCGCACCCTGAGCCGTGCTTAAGTTGGCCCCTAAACAAAAATATGTACCAGTTCAGTAATAATGGACATCATACTACACTCCGAAATATATAATTGAACAAAAAATCATACAAGACTAACAAAGGCCAGAGGCATCTTAATAGGGACAGCCGCAAATAAAATAAGGACAAGCGAAAAAAAAAAAATACTTCGTCAAATCATCCCGAAGTTACGCCACCAATTTGTTTCAATCATATAGTGATTACGGGCTTTGAATAAATCCCTTTCAAACCTATAAAATTATTCACAAAGCATCATTACGATCAGTATATGTCAGTTGTATTTTAAAAGATAAATGTAACTGCCAGCTATTGAACATAGCTATTGAACATCATTTTACATACTTTTAAACATTTGGTCAATATTAAAGATTTTAATTTCATCATGCATATGTATTAGGCACACTCCCTCCTGTTAGGGGTCTAGTATTATACAATCACGAAATACACGAGAAGAACATAACCCGTGTCATGCCAACAACTGTTTTTTTTAGAATAAATGTGTTTAATTTCGATGCAAAGACCAAATAAGTGAATCAATATTAAAGCCACAATATGCAATCTTTATTGATCTGACAGCAGTATCGTTCCCTTCTTAATAAGTCTGTTTAAAGGTTTTGTTAGGTTGTGAGGTGAATACTGACAATTTTGTGCTTTTAAAGAATATTACCATAAAAGATTGGATATGAAATATCTGAACCTAAAGATGTCTGATGTTGAGTATTATTTAAGAATTGTTCCTTATACAGATGATAAAATTTAGTAAAACGTTTTGACTAGTGTAATAATTTTTCAGTACTACATAATTTTATCTCGCTAAAATTTAATACGCTGTAACATACAAGAGCAAATCGTACAAGTTGAGATATACGAACACCATAAGATGGTGACAGGGGAACATCACCATCTAAAAATGGATAATTAACGATAGGAAATGAAAAATCATATCTTTTATCATATTTTTTTGTATTAAGCTATCCTTTAATGATATAGATATCAAGATCAAGGAAAGGAAAGGGCAGTGGTCATTGTAAATATTAGCTTTATTTAAAGTAATTTAAACAGGATAAATTTCTTTAGTATACATCCTGAAGTCGTCATTATTGAGAGCCAATACATCATTCAACTGTCTAAAAGTTTTGTTAAATTTTTGTATCAAATGTTATTTCGATGGGTCTTTCCTGTTTTTTGTCATAAATTGTAACTTATAACAATACAAAAACAGGTCCGCAATTAGTGGTGCACAGTTAGTCTTCAAAGAGAACAAATATGTTATCAAGTAAAAATTCAAGCGCAGATATAGTATCAAAGCATGTGCAATTGACATATTTCTAATGTTTGTTTGTTGCTACTTAAAATGACCTATTGTTATCTGTTGTCAGGGGAAATCTTTTAAAAATGTCAAATATAATTCTTGTTAAATGTTTCGTGGAAGGACAGACAAAAAAAAAGGTCGAAGAAGAATTATCCTAGACAAAACACACACACAATTAAGTTTTTTTAAGTCATGCACTTAAAAAGTCTGTCGTCAAGTACTTTTCATAAAAAATTGTTATACGAGCACATTAAATACTTCAATAAGGTATTTCACTTCAGCTTTCAGTATAGTAGTTTAAACAAGAATTTAACAGCCGAATCGATATGATATTCTTAAAGGTTTTCTTTTATCTGTTTTCAAGACACAATATCCAAATCAAAAACATCTGAACATAGGTGTATTCAACATTCTATTTTTCGATGAAATTATTTTCTATTTTGGTGATTTGTCTCCAAAAAAGTGTCGCCGTGGGTTGAGACGAAAAATTATGTTCTTAAAATACTAAATTATTATATTTTCGGGGTGGATTTTTTTCGTTGGAATTTATCCTTTTCCAACAAAAGTATTCACACGAAATAGCACCTTCTGTAACAAACCATTTTAACTAAAATGTTGTTTCTTTGTCATTTTGTCCGTTTAATTTCTCAATCTCATTTAACTGAGCTTATCGCAAAGATATAAAGCATCAACAAACGGTGATTTGAAGGCGACTGTAATTAACTTTTTCTGCCTTTTGATTTATTTGTGAAATTGATGCATACCCATTTGTAGATTAATAAAGGTAACAGTAGTATACCGGTTTTCAAAGGTCATAAATCGATCATGAGAAACCAGATTTGGGTTAAAAACTTTTTACTTTTAGTACAAAAACACAAACTTAGGCGAAAACTTAACCAAAATCAATGCAAAAATGACAGTAGCTGTCATTTACTTTTGCATTGGTGCTAACTTACTATTTATAATGTATGTTCTTACAGTTTTGTGAATACAGCTACTTATTGTTTAAGTAATATGCACGTCTGATCTGTGTATCCATCTGATGAGTTAAAAAAAGTCAACAGTAGTAAACCGCTGTTCGGAAGTCGTTTAGCGACTTAGAGAAAACAAATCCTGGTTACAAATTAAATCTATGTTCAATTGATTCCTATAGTGTGTTCATATGTTCTATATGTGCTAGTCACCAGTCAGTAGTTTATTATTGAATGGTTGTCGGGTGAAATACATTTCACTCACTAAGCACTTATAATGTTGATTCAAGAGAAACTTCGCCAAAAAATCAAAAATAGATATTATGTTCATTCTGTATAAAAATGCTCAAATTAATAGATATTAAAGTTTCATTCCGCTAGATAAGCGATCACCATCGATTTTGAATTTAGAGTATCAATTCTCTTCGTTCCGCCATTTTGTCTTCTTTCCCGATTATTAAAAACGATATGTCTTTAAACCACAAAGAAACAAAAGTACAGTAACCGATGTAGTCGTAATTGCGTGTCGATATCTTGTCAATCGTACGGTTGTTTTATCCGACTAACTAACTTGATACGGAATTTTTTTTTTTTAAATTACCATGGTCTGTTGTTTTTAAACTGTTGATATTGGAATTAGGTGAAAAGTCAAAGTTGAAATCATAAATAAGTTTTAAATTGTTTTCGAAAATCTAATTTGTTCATAATTCCTAAAAGTAATAAACTTTTTTCAATTTTTTTTTATTATCTTCCCTCATCTGATCACCAGCATGGCTAAATGTATTACTTCCAAAGGTATTGTGAGGGGTGTGAGGTGACCCATCTAGGTATTCAAGTGATTTCCTGTCGGGCTTGCAAGTTCATGCATCGTTTCACTTCTGCAGGTATTGATCAGTGTACACGGCTGATAACTTATAACTTTCCATTTTGAACTATCAGATGTATAATATACAACTCTTTCTTACTTGTCATTACTAAACTTAAACGCTTGTGTATAAATGACATTTCTGGTGTAAAGAATATTATTCATAAAAATATAAATTATACCCAAAAAATAAGATTTGATAAAATTAAAAATTATTTAAATATTTTTTCCAAGGGTGAATTTGGGAAAATGTAATTTATACTCATTGTCAATAGTAAAGGACAGATTGGAACATACCAGAAATATTGATTTAAAAAAAGGTACGCACTTGCCGACGATTCGTTTATACGTCTGGATAGAAATTTACGGAACTATAGCGCAATTTAAAATATATAAAATTAAGAATGGAAATGGGGAATGTGTCAAAGAGACAACAACCCGACCAAATAAAAAAACAACAGCAGAAGGTCACCAACAGGTCTTCAATGTAGCGAGAAATTCCCGCACCCGGAGGCGTCCTTCAGCTGGCCCCAAAACAATTATATACTTGTTCAGTGATAATGAACGCATACTAATTTCCACATTGTACACAAGAAACTAAAATTAAAATAATACAAGTGTTGCGTCCATGCTATTAGCGTCAAGAATCTTTAGTCAACATTTTTTTCATTCTAGTGCAAATCACAATAGTTTATGATTACAATTAATAAGGAAATCAAAAACGATGTACATGTATTTATTCGTTGTTAGATTTGTTGTGGTACTCACGTATAAATCCAGTCCTTAAAAGATTAAACATCGATTAATAACAGTTTATTTATAAGTTATTGATTTTAGAAATGTTTTCATTCAATCAATTTAAGTAAAATGAATTCATTTTACGCAGTATAATTGATTTGGAGACGTGCTTCAAAAAAATGTTGCTCTGAAACAGATTTATGAGAAAGAACAACTGAAACCGACACTTCCGTTCTTAGCATAATAATAATTTGGTTGTCTGATACAATGTGTCTATGTTTCGATTCAACTGAGACGTATTTTTGATCATAAATCTTTAAATGCCAGACATTTCGACTGATCTATAAATTTACCGATTTTGACCTTTTCGATTTTGTTAGTTATCTCTGAAAAAAGAACATAAACTACTCTTTGATGTTGGATATAGCACTACAAAATAATGATTTTTTTGGCAAAAATACTGAACTCCATGGAAAATGCAAAAAAGAAAGTCCCCGATCTGATAGCAAAATCAAAAGCTCATACAAATCTAACGAATGGATATCAACTTTCATATCTCTGACTTGGAACAGGTATTTTCTTATGCAGACTGTGAAATGCATTAACAAACATGTGGTATGGGTTTTGCTCATGGTTGAAGGCCGTACGGTGACCTATAGTTGGTCTTTTGTGGATAGTTGTCTTATTGGCAATCATACCATATCTTCTTTTTTTATATGTGCATACTTGTTGGTTAACTTCGTTATGTTCTTGAATAAATAATACTTAAAAATAAACTGCTTTGTCAACGAATATTTTTTATCCTTATTTTTCAGATTCTAATATTCAGTATATAAAATCACAAGACCGGGAAAGATATAGTAAAATCAGTGCTGTGATAACAGAGTTTTTCCCAAAATTACTGCGAAATATATTACAATCAAAAGTTTCACCTTCGATGTTATATAATTTATGTATAAAACCAGGCGTTCATTGGAACAATTCAGAGAAATCACAGGTTAATACATTAAAATTTAATAACAATTACGAATCGCTAGATGCTTCGATGCTTTATAAGTTGTTTAGAACATTTACATGCGTAGACGAACCTACCCAAGGATGGGGAAGTTTACCTACCAATTACGATCTAAGTATTTCGGACGATATAGAGCGAATACGCATCCTGAGAAATAAGTCCGCACATAGATGTGACACTCGCATCGATCAGACAGAGTTTGAAAACCAATTTTTACAGTTTCATGATATAACACGACGAATTTCTATTGATCATGAAAAAGAGTTAACTGCAATAGCCCAAGGAAGTTTAGACCCCAAGAGGCAGATTGAGTTAGAGAGAGCTCTGCATGAATTGGAGGATATTAAAGGTATGCATACTATTTGTTAACTTTGGCTCAAGCTGTAATACCACCATTGATTTTCTCCATAATCATGTTGTATTGTATATTAGAAAGGAGCAATATCTGGAAGTTAACCAACCAAATGTTCACCCTTTTTTTTCCTGTTGTAAGCTTTATCAACCACGTAACCCCAAGTTTCCATAATGTTCTATTGAAACACCTAATAAAATGAATGGTGTTTTGAAATACCCAAGATATATTTCTTTGTCACAGATTTATTTTTACTACAATGAAATACATTAGTACAGTCAAGTTCAAGGGAATATATTTTTCAAATTTGTTTATGCAACCAGATGTGACGTAAATTTTGACGTCATACGAACAGTTGGTCGAACAAATGATTGTCGGACGTATGATTGTTGGATTTTTTGGATTGTCAACAATTGGACATAGACACATCTTGTTTACATAAAAGGTTAATATAATATTGAAACTAATAATGACTGTATATAGAGTGGCAAAGTAAAGCAAACGCGTTCGGAAGCAGGTCCTATGCTTATTGATTGCACCTTTCCTAAGTTAGAAATCTGATCTTCAGTAGTTGTCATTTGTTTATGTGGTTCATAAGTGTTTCTCGTTTCTCGTTTTTTATATAGAATTGACCGTTGGTTTTCACATTTGAATGGTTTTACACTAGTAATTTTTTGGGGCCCTTTGTAGCTTGTTGTTCGTTGTGAGCCAAGGCTTCGTGTTGGAAACCGTATATTGACCTCTAATGGTTAGTTTAGTTTAAACATATTTATTTAGAGTGGATTGGGAAACAAGTTTTGCAACTTATATTAATCCCTTTCCACTTTGCGGGTGCGAGTGCTGCCTTGTAGCAGCATTGGCCTACTCTTTTTCGAAATCTACAAGGATGTCTTTAACGTGCAAGAGATATGGCCCTCTCTAAACACGGGTCAGCCATTTATCGTCCCCATCCGACGGACTATCATCGTTTCCTTAAGACCATACTCGCAAATGGTGTCAAGGGAGAGCCGAACATTATCTTATTCCTGATTCAGCAATATTATGTTAAAATATGACAATGGTTTAAAACTTTAATTTTGTTAGAGTGATATAGAAATGAAGATCAAACTAATTTGCATTTTAAGTGATATTGTGATGAAATAAAATACAAATACATTTATTTATCTTATTCAGCAATATTATGTTGTACCGAAAAGACAACTCAACATCCAAGTCACGGTTTACTTTTATAAATTGTGACTTGGATGTTGAGTTGTCTTTTCGGTACTCATATCACATCACCTTTATATCTACTTATGAGTCTTCAAAAGGTGTCAGATTTATTAAACCTAACTGAATGTTTTGTCTTTGGATTATCAATATTGAGATAATATAACATACTCACCATTGCCATTATATTTTTACATAATATTGCTGAATCAGAAATAAGATAAATAAATGTATTTGTATTTGATTTCATCACAATATTACTTAAAATGCAAATTAGTTTGACCTTCATTTTTAGATCACTCTAACAAAATTAAAGTTTTAAACCATTGTCATATTTTAACATAATATTGCTGAATCAGGAATAAGATAAATAAATGTATTTGTATTTGATTTCATCACAATATTACTCAAAACGCAAGTTAGTTTGACCTCCATTTTTAGATCACTTTGACAAAATTAAAGTTTTAAATCCAATCCTATTTTATATACCAACCCCTTATATCATACACTCATAAAACATGTTGAAATAGTTAATAAATTGGACCATGCAATACTTTATAAAGGTGGACATAAAACCTTTTAGAGTCAGACATTGCATGCTTAGTATAACGCCAAAGTTCAATCTTGTAAACTAATGAACACATAACTACTGTTTCCATTTTTCTTTGTTTCTCTCCTAAGTTCCTCGTTCACCTTAATATTAAGTTACTGAGTATCTGCATACGGACTTATATGTATTTAGATAATGCCACGCTGAAACATATGTTAAAAGGCGCCTTTTGTAGATTTCGAAATAAAAATTCGCAACAGAATGTTAACCCTATTGATGCCAAATTAAAAAAAGAAATCCGCGTTCCTCTATCCACCAAGTGTTATTAAACCTCTCATTATCTTAAAAACTTGGAAGACTGCTTTAAGCATACACATTGACTAATACAACGAGATAAAAAGTATTGAAAATGTAGTTTTAGTAGACCATCGCACTACAGCGTTACCACCATCGCAATTCGGGGTATCTATCAACAAGATAGCGCCACAATGCTACCATCGCACTTCAGCGTGATCAACAAACGCAGTTCAGCGTCAAACCATCGCACCTCAGCGCGACCATCGCGGTTTGGAGTACCACCGCGGTCCAGAGTCCTACATATATATGTTATATACAATGTTTTGAGTAATATTAGATTACAGAATTTTATTTAATCCTTAATCAAATTTCTAACTTAAACCTAAATGGATTTCTGTTTTGTCATAAACAAAACACCGTTTCCATTACCGGACAGCGTCTCAATTTATTTTGTATACTTGATTGATTTGTAAGCTGTTCACATGTCTAACAATGGCAATGTCGGTTTGTTAAAATCTGACAATTCTTGATACTAAACCATATGAACGTGCATACAAATTGTAATTACAAATTTAAATGTTATAGATATAGGAAGATGTGGTGTGAATGCCAATGAGACAACTCTTCATCCAAATAAAAATCTAAACCATTATAGGTTAATGTACGGCCTTCAATACGGAGCCTGCATGAATGACTGTATGAACAAAAAAGTTGAAACATAATAACACAGGGATTTAAATTTCGGTTCAGTTTTGTCTCCTATTAACTAAACATAAAATCTTCAATTTATTTAGAGCGATTTGAAAAGGATTATGTGCGGTATTATTGGGGAAATAAATTTGAGATGAAGATTAAAGATGTTAGGCAGAGGATAAAGACAGGAAAGGTTCTACTAGGTAATTATATTTTCCCAACATCTATTGTTTGTATCAGTTGTATTTTAATATTATGCATTTAAGTTATCAAATCTAAACTTACGTTTAGTTACACTAGAATGAACCCCCAATTATTAACTGAAGGATAAACACTGGGTCATACCTTAACGTTACTCGTCCATGAGTAGAACAATTGTCACTGTAGACAGTTTGCTTTATGAGATGAATAAATACGCAAGCACGTCTAGTCAGTATAAAAAGCGTTAAAGCAAATGCATTCTGTTAGATGGGTGTTACTCTTTCTCTACTATTTATTTTGCAAAACTTCTTTGGTGGGTTGGAGATGGCTTGTTATAAGTCAAAATTTATAATTGTGTTTGCCATAACGTCATTTGCACTAGTAGTAAAAATGTCCTTTCCATCGACCTATCTAACATAAGGTCAATTTGTTATCGTTCTGAAGGGGCATGCCATCTTTACTACAAGTCGTGATAAATCAATCGTGTACGACAGTGCAAACTCGTGTTCTGACTGAGGCATGTTATTGCTTACTATGCTATATGGGTTTTTACTCACTGTTGAAGGTTATATGGTGACCCATAGTAAACGCCTTTAACATTTGGTCTCGGATGGACAGTTGTCTCATCCTCAAGTTTACCACAGCTTCTTATTTTCATATACAGTTTAGTTAAATTGTCGATTGAGTTCAAACATTAAGTATATTAGGAGCTAACAATGTATTCCTAAATCGTAAAAGAAATATCAAATATATATGAAAGCACATCCCAATGAATACAAGAAAACGTTGCAAACGTTGGTTAATAATAATTTGTAGTTTTAGTACTTCCATTGTGTTTTCTTTGTGATTTCGAATGATCGCTTTCTGTCTGTGTTACTTGTCCTGCTTCCATGATTTGTATCTCTTTATGTATACTTCTTCGAAGTTCTCGTAAAAGCCAATTTATCGTACCATGCTCCCGATGGAAATGTTTTCTAGTTTCTCCGGGAAGTTGGTTGATAATTATTTGGGACTTATAAATTACTTTACGAGTCCTATGTCTGCCCAAGTGATTCAAGATCTCTAACTAAAGTCTCCATTTTGTCGTAAAAATTTTCAGGCTTATAAGGTCATTTCTGGGTGGTGTAATATCAAGCAGTTCTTGTATGTGTGCTTGCGTTATTTTATGCGTCGGTCCACATCTCTCTATCAGAACATTTATGGCTTCGGCATATTAACCCTCTTGATGCCAGATTTTAAAAAATCAACGTTTTGACGTTGCAAATTAACAATAACAATTTGACGTCGCCAGTGCCGAATTCTCTTGACGTCGTCTTTTTTGGCGTTATTTATTTCATGTTGGTCTATAAAGAAGTTTCTATTCTACGCGAACGGCATTCGCAAGGGTTGTGACCTGGTCTATATTTCTAAAGCATTTTTCAACACAGTCTGACGAATGTGTCGGAAACGCGGTCAATAAAGTGTTTTTTATTATATTATTCTGATAAATTACGATGCCAAAAAAGGGGTGGGCCGTTCTTGTTCAATTATCTTGTCTTTCCAACTCTTTCTTAAGTTTTAAATCTTCAGCACCGATATCATTTGTTTGCAAAGATCTGAAAACATAAAAACCAACGTCGTTGTTTGCCGCTGGAAGACGTTTTTTTTGAGAGAAAGAAAATTAAATTTTAATACTTTGCCATAATTATTACGCCATGATGACGTCATGGGTATGAAGTCATTGCTTAAAAATATACTTAGATGACCGATGGTCAACAATATTATAAGGCTTTAATCATTTACTGTAGTATAGGTTGCAAAAGTTTGATTTATAGCATATACTATTGTTGAAACGACATATATGTCGTCTTGGCATCAAACCCCCAAACGACGTATATGTCGCTTTGGCCTCAACACCGAAACGACATATATGTCGCTTTGGCATCAACACTGAAAGGACATATATGTCGCTTTGGCCTCAACACCGAAACGACATATATGTCGCTTTGGCATCAACACTGAAAGGACATATATGTCGCTTTGGCATCAAGAGGGTTAGTTAGAGAAAATCCGGGAATTGCCTGAGAGGATTCGTTTTCTAATTGGGCCTTCAAATATTTAAACTCTTAAATATCTGTCAATGTTGGTATGTAATAAACTGCTGATCGTGAGATGCCCAAGGTTTGGCAATTCTAATATATTGCCATGGAATTAAGGCAATAATAAATTTTGCATACGGTGGTTGTTAGAAATAGCGAACGGGATAGCATAGCTTGACGTAGGAATTCATGTGACAATTTGACTTGTTTCTGTAAACATTGCAGGGGAACTAGTGGAGATAACCGGGGGACTGTCTACATTTTAAACTTGATAAGATGAATGAGATATTTGTTTGGAAATATGTTGTTATTTTATCTATAAATATACTAAAATGTCTCAGGTCAGTATCAAAGTTGTAGTATACTCATCTGTGTCTACAACTTCAGTCTCTGAATCCTCTGTATCCGAAACATTCACAATTGGTTCATTCAGTGTATCGAGTACCTTCTTCTTCTGTTGTAAGTTTTCGTATGTGACTAACAGCTCCTTTCTGTTGAATTCAGAACTTTCTTTTTTGCTTCGACAAATTTTCGTAAAAGTCCGGTAACGGCACTACAATTACCCATTCTTATCAATTTCAACTGGGGGTAACTCCATGATCCTCCATTGGTCGCGGCACAATAAACAACAACTTAACAGTTTAACGTTTTCTTGTTAACAACTTAAGATAAGCTGACGTCGGCATTGGATACAAAGCTAAATTCATACGTTGCAGGTCCTGCGTATTTCTCGACAAAGAAAAAAAAAGAGGGAACATGTTTATGTTTAGAGATGAATTATTGTACAAGGTCAGGAACACTTAATCAGATAAAGAATATAATCAAACGAACCATATTTACTGAGGAACGGTAATGCAGAATACTCCGCATTTTTATCTGATATAACTATTCCATAGGTATGTCACATATGAATATAAATTAAATAGATCCCAAACAAGACGTTTATAAATATTCAATATCAACTTCACAATTAATATACGATGGACTTGAAGTATACATATAGAATAACCATGATACATTGTATCGAAATATCAATGTTATTTGTACAAGGCTTAGAAACACGTAGAAAGCGAGGCTGTGTCGATCATTTCTACCTGTTTCGAGCCGAGTACAAATAACAGATTGATATTTCGAGACAATGTATGGTTATTCTTTATATAATGCAACTCTTATAACTGTTCAAAATAAAGTATTTCGGGTAAAAACCGTCATCTGTTTAATTGTGAGCGGACAACGTAAAATTGCCGCGAACCTGCATGTTTTATTGACGTCATAAATAAAACTCCACGGAAACGAATTGTCAACGTCATAAACAAGGTGAAATATCCTGGTGTGTTGATAAGTCGTTATCCTAAGTCTATTTTTTCTTATTTTTTCTGTAGACTTAGCTTTCATTTTTTTATAACCATGCATTGTCAAGCTTGGTAACACATAATTGTTTGTCAGTAGCTAAATGTACGATGCTCTCCCATACTGAACCTTCTGACCTTGTTTGTTTACATTAAAATTTAAATGGCGTCAAAATCACGTGATGTCAATTCGTTCTTCCCAATCAAATTGCTCTACTGTCAATTAGTGGATTTTTCAGTCTACGGCAATTACGTTATTTCTTTGTGGGATATTGCTTCAAAATAGTTTGCAATAATTTTGGGTTTTATTCAACAGGAAGCCTAATTTTTGGCCTTCCCTTTTGACATCAATGGAATTTTGTATGAATATTTACCTACAGTCATGATGGTCAGAATAGCGATCTTTTTATAATGAATAAAGAGAAAATTTTATGAAAAATAAATGTAAATAACCTATATAAAATATAAAATTAAAGTATATTAATTTTGCCTATACACAAAAGACAACTATTTTATAATGCAATTATTCTACCATATCATGCATATGTAGACTATTGTAGTGCAGTTTGGGAAAATTTATTACAAAAAGATTCAAATAGAATCATAAAACTTCAAAAAAGAGTATATTTATACTTAAATGTGATTTTTCTGTTCCATTTAATCTAATGTTTACATCTCAAAAATGGCTACATTTCACAAAAAGAATAAAGTACCAAAAATCAATTCTTATTTATAAAATTGTAAACGGACAAACACCTGAATAATTAGTAATGCTAAATAGTAATGATATGCAACACCATATATTACGATCTGTCTCTAATAATAATCTATTTGTTCCAAGATCGAATACTTTTATAGGAAATATTTATTTTTTCTGCAACAAAATGTCATACAAAAGTACGGAATAATTGACCAATCAAATTCAAAAACTGTCTCAATGTGGAATTATTCAAGAAACATTGTTATTATCATTTTCTTGAAAATTATATGCAAGTCGAATAATTTGTTTTCTTTCTATTGTTGTAAGGATATGAAAATTCAATCAAACTTTATCAGTTATTGCCATTTATTGCCATTTGTATGTTTGAATGATTGAATTGTGTATATACTAGTAATTTATGCATTGTCAATTTTTTACATTTGAAAATGCCTGTGTCAAGTCAGAAATATTACAGTTGTTGTCTATTCGTCCATTTGATTTTGCCATTTGATTAGGACTTTACAATTGAATTTTCCTCCGAGTTAAATATTTTTGTGATTTTGTGATTTTACTTTATTTTTTGAATATATTGTATTTTAATGTGTGAACGTACGAATGTTAAGTGTGAACACGTATTTTGTTTAAGAGCCTCAATCTAAAACATAAATGTACTATAAAATAAACGGAAAATAAAACACAAAAAGACTGCTGACTTGGGACAGACACATGCATACAGAATATTGCGGGGTTAAACATGTAAGCGGGATCCTAACCCTTTCCCCAACCTGTGGTGTGAAAATCACTTGAAAATGCTTTACTCATTAAATGGATACATTTATACATCCAATAAAACACAGAGTGGACGTGGCTGGGTCCTCGCGTATATCCGAACTTCAACAAGACACTGCATACAGATCTTATAGTACTCGCAGTTACTGACAGCCACTAAAATATCATAAAAAAAATCATGCATGTAAGATAAAAGTATCAAATAGTACACATCCAATATCAAATGGATTAAGTATAAAGACGTCAAAAACAGTCAGAGAAAAACACGACTTTGTGCAATGCCAAGATACGGGTGTTGACAGAATGTAGATCCATGAATGTGTATATTTATATTAAATATAAATAGAAAGTTTGCTTTTAAATAACTGATTTAGAAAATTCAATAATTATACCAAAAAAACCCCCGATATTTAGTAATCTAGTCGCAGTACTGAATTGGTAATCTTTTATAATTAATTCATTTAAGGGATCGATAACTTTACCAAGATCATTTCTAAATTTCCGGGCAAAGTAAGCAACATTTCCGTAGAAATAAGGATGTGCTATCCCGTTTGGAATAAGATTTTTACAGGTACAACCTAACTTCAAAACCAAATCCCTATATCTATTGAAAAATGAAGTAAAAGTTTTACCATCGGGATTGTGTTTCGATTATTTGAAATTTGATTGCATTCCACTAATGTAGATATATAATAGATCGAATTGTACGTCACCATGTACAAATTTGCACGACGTAGCTACTCTGCCACAGCAATACAATGCAATCCGTCTTGCAAAAAAGTATTTTATTGGCAATAATGACGCTCAATGATTTGAGCAAAACAATTTAAGTGAATTTTATATCAGTGAAAACATATTAATTACATTGATTATTAAAACAATTTAACGAAATCCAATTTTTCAGTTCAGTTAATAAACTGCATCTATATTTTAGGAGAGTTGAATTTCGATCTCTATAGAACAGTATTGACAAATTTGGGAGGCTTCCACAGTTGTTGTCCACCTTTAAACTATTTATATAATCAGATCATTTATTTTCTAAAACAGAACACTGAAGAAGGAAATGAATTTCATCTTCAAATTTAGTGTTGCACAATTCATATATATAGCTGACTTATTAAAACCCTAAAACCAAATTTCTAAAATCCTTGTCAAGTAGTTCCCGAGAAAAGAAGACAAAATTTTCAACTTAGATATCATTTGTACAATTATAATGCAAGTGTTTGGTATACAGGAAGTTGTTAAGTGGAGTATCTGGAAACGCATCACACGGTATAACTTACTTATATTGACCCTTAAACCAATTTCATAAATCCTTGTCAAGTAGTTCCTGAGTAAAATGTGACGAAAATATTCATGGACTGTCGGACTGACGGATGGACGGATAGACAAGTTATATCAGTATAACCCCACTTTTTTTTTTTTTTTTTTTTTAAAGTGGGGTATAATTTCTACAAAAGAAAAGGATATATGATGTATTTATATTTTTATATAATAGTAAACATGTCAAAAGTAAAATCACAAAAATACTGAACTCAGAGGAAAATCAATACGGAAAGTCCATAATCACATGGCAAAATCAAATAACAAAACGCATAAAAAACGAATAGACAAGAACTGTCACATTCCTAAAATGGTACAGGCATTTTCAAATGTAGAAAATGGTGGATTAAACCTGGTTCTATAGCGCTAACCCTCTCTCTTTAATAACAGGCTCATCAAATTCCGTTATATTTACATGATGCGTTAATATGATGTTTTAAATAAACATTCACAATTAATAAAACAGTCAAAATATGGGTACATCAGTCATCATCGCATAAGAATTTTAAAAGGGACAATTTAACAAAACATGAAAACATCTATCTACGAACACATTGATTGACTTGAGTGTCTGACGTCATAAAATTTGTATACGTCACATACATTTGTCGTTCAATGTGCATACAAACAGTTTTAAAATTTATATAGGCAATGTAAGCATACAGAGGAAAACAATGAAAAGTATGTAAGAACAAATTACAGAAATAGACCGGGATTTAAACTAGTCCAAAAGTTATATGTAAAATTTATGAAAATCCAAAAATAGTTAATTCCACTACGCGATTGAATGATTTTGACGGTTGTGGTTCAACGTTTATACAAATTCATAATAGAAATATATCATAATGACATATAATAGACCAAAATAATACTGACGGGATCTTTTAAAGTACAGAGTCACGTAATGAGAACAAAAGAAATACAAAGAGAACACAAATACATCTATCTACGAACACATGGATTGACTTGAGTGTCTGACGTCATAAAATTTGTATACGTCACATAAATTTTGTCGTTCAATGTGCATACAAACAGTTTTAAAATTTACATAGGCAATGTAAGCATACAGAGTTAAAAAATCAAAAGTATGTAAGAACCAATTACAGAAATAGACCGAGATTTAAACTAGTCCAAAAGTTATAGGTAGAATTTATTAGAATCCAAAAATAGTTAATTCCACTACGCGATAAAGAGGGACGAAAGATACCAAAGGGACAGTCAAACTCAAAAATCCAAAACAAACTGACAACGCCATGGCTAAAAATGAAAAAAGGTAAACAGAAAAACAACAGTACACATGACACAACATAGAAAACTAAAGAATAAACAACACGAACCCCACCAAAAACTAGGGGTGATCGCAGGTGCTCCGGAAGGATAAGCACATCCTGCTCCACATGTGGCACCCGTCGTGTTGCTTATGTGATTACAAATCCGGTAAATAGTCTAATTCGGTAGGTCACATTCATGGAAGGGAAGGTGATTGTATTTACGAAGTAAGGAACATATCCGATATCATTTGTGAAACGGTAATTCCATAACGGTCAACCAACTCGTGATGGCGTCCGTAAAATTTACGAAGGGATGATTTCAACTTTACCATTTGGAACTCTTGGTTTAATAGCTTCCTTGTAAGCAGTACCCCTCTATCAAGAAAAATAGGGGTACAGCAGTGAACATTGTGTTTTGATCTTAATCACTATAAAAACAAACAGATGTGTAAACAAACATTCGATTAATAACACAATGACACAATGGCAGAATGTATTAAAGAAACACAAAAATGCAAATAGACAAAGCATATAAGCAAAAATGAAATCTTACAATACAAAAAATATTAGAACAATAACAGAATGTTAAGTAAGTAAGTAAGTAAGTAAGTAAGTAAGTTAGTAAGTAAGTAAGTAAGTAAGTAAGTAAGTAAGTAAGTAAGTAAGTAAGTAAGTAAGTAAGTAAGTAATGACTTTATCTGAAGTAGGTAACTTAATAAGTTTTTGCTAATCTTCCTTGAGGCCCTCACGAAGAACAAACAGTACAAATATTACAAAGCTTACAGTTTTTAACATATTATGTAAATGCTATATTCATGCTAACTATGCATTGTCAGTAGAAAAAGAGAAAAATAAATTAATATATATATATAATATGCCAAAGTCGAGGACATATAAACATTTAAAAACCGAATTTTATACCGAACCATACGTACAAATGCATTTAACACGGACACAATGATCTGCAATCGCTAGAACTCGCTGTGGTACTTTCCCACTAGCAGTCGAGCGAGGACGCTATAGAAACATTCAAATCGAACAACGAGTATGTAAAATGTGCAGTTCTGTATCCATTAAAGATGAGCAACACTGCATCCTATACTGTGATCGTTACTATGTTTTGAGAAATAAACTATTTACTTCAATATCACCAGATCCTGCTTATCCTCTACGCATAAATGAACTTCCTCCAAATGCTACCGTAAATGGACTGTTATCTAACAACAACAAAAGTATAGCGAACTTTATCTTGGACTGTGATCGTATCAGAAGAGAAATTATTTAACTATTTTACTTGAACTGTTGAATTTTCTTATAATTTCGACATTCGTCCAAAACTATGTGTTATCTATTTTCAAAATTTTAAACTTTAATTTGTCAGTGCATTGTAAGCCTATTTGGCTGGCTGTAATGTAATATTGTATTGATATGTATCTATTGTATATATACAGGTTGCACTATGATAAATCATTCATTCATATATACGAGTCCAAATTGAAAACTACGTTTAAACTTATGATTGCGTTGGATATAAATCGCAATTTTTATACGTGTGCATGTAAAACAAATTTCGTTGTAGAAGGGTCTAAAAACAGCACAATCAACATTTTCCAAAAGACCAAAAAAGTTGAAGAGTATATTTAAACAAAACGCATTTGACTAACAGGTCGAACAACTGATGTTCTTAAACCCTGCTGACTGCCATTGGCGATTGCCAAATAAAATTAATCACAAGATGTAACAAAATAGATCTTAATATAAATTTAATACAAAACAGAAAATAAATTTTAACTTGTGGCCACGATGTTCTATGCCACAAACATACGGTGTCAATATTTTTTTAGTACATCAGATCCGGATTTCGACAATAAATGTCTCTTCAGTGATGTTAGAAAAAGTACCCTCATTTTTAGAAAAAGTACCCTCATTTTTAGATAATCTTGAATTTTAAGAGTCAATATAGGATGAACGGATCATATAAACCGGAAGGGAAAATATGATACAAGCCCAAACGAAAAAAATATAAACGAGTCTAAATTGAAAACTACGTTCAAACTTATGATTGCGTTGGATAAAAATTGCAATTTTTATACGTGCGCATGTAAAACAAATTTCGTTGTAGAAGGGTCTAAAAACAGCACAAACAACATTTTCCCCAAAAAAGTGAAAAAGTATATTTAAACAAAACGCATTTGATGTTCTTTAACCCTGCTGACTGCCATTGGCGATTGCCAAATACAATTGATCACAAGATGTAACCAAATAGATCTTAATATAAATATATATACATGAATACAAATAATTAAAATATTTGAGTAAGTTGTTATAAATCATTTATAGTCAAGAAATCAACATATTTTTGTTTAAAAGTTTTTATTTCATTTAGTAGTTTATTCCAAAGTACTGATGAGCTATATGCAAAATATTTCTTCATTGAATTTGTGTTCTGTCGTACACCAGCTAAATTATTATTTGCAGATGACCTTCGACTTCTCTTATGTAGGTTAACAATTGGACAACAGTGTTCCTTTAAGTAATCAGGTGCTTTATCGTTAAGAATTGTATGAACATGAATACGTTTATGATATGAAATTTTAGTTTTTAAATTCAACCATTTTAAATAAATGTATACTAGGTGTTAGTATTGGTGCTTCAAGTATAATCCTTGCAGCTCTTTTCTGCATTTTAAGATTTTTTTTATATCCATCCTCATAGTTATTTTCCCATATTAAGCAAAAAAAATCAAATTTGAGCAGAATTTATGCATTATTCTAGATAGAAATGCGATTCGAGAAGTTTTTACATACATGTACATGGTCAATTTGAAATTACCATTCCACATTTTTGACAATATACACACCCAAAAGTTTCTGTATTTCAACGGGTGTGATTGGGTTATCTATCTTGAATAGATATATTCATATCATTCCCTCGCAAAGTCCGTTTCTTATTTGTTCCAATCAACATAGAAGTAGTATTAAAGGGATTTATAACCATCCTATTGTTGTTCAGACACCAATTAAATATGGTGTTGGCATCGTGATTTAGTGTTCTTTCTATCTCTTCCTTTTTTGTTCCATATGCATGGAGTATTGTATCATCATCATACATATCAACGGCTGTTATGAGTGGCTTTTAAAGTCATGCCATTTATGAATAAAACAAACAGAAGGGGAACTAAAATGAACCCTTGAACCCCATATTTGATACATTTAAAGTTACTATGTAAGAGGTTTAAGTATATAGTCATGTCAAAGGTAAAAAAAACCCAAAAAAAACACAAAACAGACAAATAGACAAAGCAAATTAATATAGCAATATTGAAAGATGAAATCAAAATGTATCACAGAACAATAACAGAATGATGGAGAAATATTGTACAGAACCATGTGAAATAGATACAACCAAAAACAGACTGAACAGTAACAGTAATATTCATAAATATAAATAAAAGAATACTTAAAAACGTTATTAAGATGATAGAAAAAATCAGTACCCGGAATCGATACACTCCAGAACATTGAGTGTTATTTGTTAAGATAGTGATACGGGATGTTTAACAACAAAGACGAGAGGTTCTTCGACATACCCTTGGTTTATCAACTTTCTACTCAGACAATTGTGACATTTTACAAAGTCTGAGTAGTTTCTGCATGCTCTTGAATAACGAATAAGTTGGAAAATGTTTACATCCCATATTCAGGTGAAATTGGTACATTGCTTCTTAGGTGGAGGAAACTTCAAAATTAAAATCGTCTAGTTTGTCATAGATTCTAGTACTGAAATGTTTTCGAGGTATAAGATAAAAACAGGGCTGAGGAAGCCGTGTCTGTTGTTCTTTTCTAGTTCTGGGGGATATATTGATGAAACCCAATCAGAAAAGTTTTGAATTGTTACTGTAAAGAACATCATTGATATATCTGAATGGGCAATTAAATGAACTGGCGTATTTGATCTTTATCGTAAGTGTGTTTATTTTAGGTTTTTATAAGTTGAAATCATTTTTTACTAAAAATAAAGTTTTTGAACACCGTTTATCTAAAATTAATCTTCTCTAGCCTCTGTAAAGCTTTCACTTGCATTCTATAAATGTCTACACATGTGTAATTCTTAGCCCTTTCAACAGGTAATTTATCAACATTAGATACATTTTCATACAAGTCTTTTTAACTTCGCCCCATTTTTGCGCCTGTTTCAAGTCAGGAGCCTCTGGTCTTTGTTAGTCTTGTCTTATTTTAATTTTAGTTTCTTGTGTACAATTTGAAAATTAGTATGGCTTTCATTATCACTGAACAAGTATATATTTGTTAAGGGGCCAGCTGATGGACGCCTCCGGGTGCGGGAATTTCTCGTTACATTAGAAACCTGTTTGTGCCCTTCTGTTTTTTTTTTTCTCTGGTCGGGTTGTTGTCTCTTAGCACATTCCCCATTTCCATTCCCAATATTATACTTACCCATTTCAGCAGCTAGCAGTAATACTGTTTTGTCAGTAAAGTCTGACTCTTGTTGTCTCTTTGATAATTCCCCATTTCCTTTCTCAATTTGATCTTCCTTGTGTGTTTAAATTCGTTTGACTTAGTTTTCTTTATACTTATTTGGAGCCTCCATTTATCACCGTAGTTGTATAGCTTATCATTACACTTCTGTAAACAATTAGCTGTTCCTGACATCGATAATAGGTGATTTGCTTACCATTAGCAATTTAGCCGTAAGGAGTTTCAAAACCAACATGTTGATAGAGAGTAGTTTTTCAGGTTTATCTCGTATGTCAAAAGTCTTAAGAATTCAGGCGATGCGCGATACCGGTTGCTTCAAGTTGGTCGTCATTGATGGCATACAACCAGATGTTTGTGTCCATTCTGTCCTTTGTAAAAACCATTCACAGCTTTTATATTGGCATACCATTTCTCATTCTAAGGATTCTTCTAGGTCTATGTGTAGGTTACACTCACAATGGGTAGCTTCACTTCATCTGAATTTGTCTGCTCCCCAAGGTTTATTGTGCAGGAGTACAAGATGAAAATTTACTTAGAGCAATGGATTTTTGTTTTGTTTGTAGGCTTAATTGTTCATGATTTTTTTTAATAACAACTTGTCATGTTGGCAAAACAAAAAGAAAAATAAGTGTACGATCAGAACGAAAATAAGAATAAGTTTCAACTTGCTTCATATTTGTATTTTGTTCAAGGTTGTATGCCATAGATCAGGCCGTTGTCTTTCTCATTTAAACTTTTTAACATTTGTCTTTTATTGGTCTTTTATAGCTGAATGTGTGATATGTTTTTCTTTATTGTTAAGGGGGTTCGCGGGTCTAAATCATTTATATAGGATTTCTCTATATTTTTCTATAAATGAACTTTATCTTAAAGTTAATAGAAAGATAAAATAAAAAAGTGGGGTCACCGTTCATTTGCGCTCACAATCTGCCTTCGAAAGAAGCATACATTTTTGTAAAAGTTTTTTTTTCTGTTGAAGTAATAAGAGAAATAAAGTTAACATCGAAATAAAAAAGAAATTTATTACAGAAATCGCTCAAATTTTACAATAATTTAGTTTAAGTACAGCTTATATGTAAATTATATTAAAAAATATAGGTCACCGATGAGTTGAAAAAGATATTTCAATTTTATAGCCAAAAAATGGCATTTTTTCCACCAAAGGGAGATAATTTGGAACTTTTTCAATGATGTATACATTTTAAAAGTCATCTGGGGCCAACACAAATTGATTGTTTTGAATGATTTTTGTACCATATGATATAGTAACAACTACAAAAGGTAACAAATAAAATTTGTAATGGAAAACAAATGTTTAATTTTTTTCTGAAATTTTTATATTATACCCTCGAGCCTCCTTAAAGACCGTATTGTGACCTAAATGTGGAAACTTCTATGTCATTTGTTATTTGGTGGAGAGTTGTCTCATGAGCAATTTAACCTATTTTTCATTTTTTTTATATTCAGATGAAATTAGTGCCTAAGCAAAATGTGCTATATTTTTCGCTTTGCTGTTAATTTGTTTTATTCAAATTGTAGGAAAAGGAACGATTGCCATAGATATAGAATTACCAAATGTGGATGACACTGAAACGAGAGCAAAGATATTAAACGAATTCAAGGATGAAGTGAATGAGGGTGACCTTAAGATTAAGTTCAGTGCCGCTATTACAGGAAGTATAATTATCCATTCAGACATTGACGCAGATGCTCTGATAACAGACACAAGTCTTCAAAAAGAATTAACATCCTTTATGAAAAGAATTCTTAATACAGGAAGATTACAAATATCTTCATTTCAATGGTTAGATGCTGTAATTTTTCTTGTAGAAGGTAAATTAACTTGTAAACTTGTGCTATTCCAAAACATTTTTTCTAACAAAAAAACAGAATTTTATTTCAACTCTGTGTGTATATTGTCAACCTCATACCTGTGAACGCATTATTATTCGTAGACTTTGCGGGTACAGGTATAACACGAAATAAGATATTAAACGAATTACAAATTTTCTTTGAGGTGTTATACCACCAAATCCAATATCCACGAAAATGGAAGTTTTCCGCAACCCACAAAATTGGTATCAAGAAAAATAAATGAATCCATAGTAGTGTATTATTGATGATTGACGCATGGCGTCTACATAATTATCACCAGTTGTACTCAGGTGGAGTCAGAAAAAGAAATATTATAGACAGTGACAGTACGATAACAAATATGAGGTTGACCTTTAAAGACAGGGAAGATTTTCGTCATCCTTAAATCGTTGTGATGTGGTTAGCAGTTGTTTAAACAAAAATGAATAAAGCATTCGAGAACCGAAGCTTTTTCAAATATGTAATACCCTTTATCAAGAAGAAAACATATGTACATTTTATACATCTTTCGTGATTTCTACAAATGATTCAATATTTTTGAGCTTGCTATTACAAAGTGAAAAAATCCATTAAACATCGTTTCTCACAGGTTATGTAAGTACTCAGTTAAAAACATCTTGTTCTGTGCGCTATTTGCTACAACATGCACAGTTAGTAGCTATGATGTTTTTTTTTTGGTTTTTGTTTTTCTATCATTCTTATGATAGTTTTCTCCTTCAAATTGATAACAACTCTATTATATCATAAAAGAAATATAACAAAAATACAGAACTCCAAATAAAATTCAAAACGGAAAATTCTTATGTAGTATTTCAGTTGATACTTACACATTAGTTAATCTAATATGCATCTTTTTAAAGGCAACATGGAATTAGACTTGAACCCATCTGTGGCAAAGTCTTTAAGGTTACAGTTCAATGTAGACATGGATGTTTTTGAAACGGATGAACAATTTGAATCAGAAATAAATGCATGTATGCAGCGAACAATCAAAAACCTGAATGGGAAAGGTTTTATCGGAGAAGTGATAGCCATAGTAGATTCTGGACAATCAGGTAAACATATTTACAATGTTTGCTTTTTTGTTTGATCATGACCATGCAAGAAAAACTTGTATACTCAGCTGGGTGGCCTAAATGTTTGACGAAAGTTTTTTCTTCAAATTCTGTAAAATAATAATTCCGGGTAAATGCTCTCTCATTGTGATTGAAAAACTGGTGGTTATATACTTTTTTTTTGTAAAATATGTTAAATTAACGAAATCATAGTTACGTTATATGGATTAACATTTTTCCTAATGTATACTAAAGAAATGTATCCTGTTGAACTTACTTGAAATAAAGTTAATACTAACAATGACCACTGCCCTTTCCTCAATCTTAATATCTATATCATTAACGGAAAGTTTACTACTAAAATTTATGATAGATCAAATTCTTTATTAACTTTGAGCCTTACAGTATAATCAAGTACATATACAGTGTATACATATGGCATATTCAGTCGGAATCCAGGTTGAAATAGAACAAAAGAATCGAAGCTCTCTATTAGAGAAGGCGATAAATGTTTACTGTATTGTTTACTATAGTGACAATTTTTTTTAAAGTTAAAAGAAACAAACAAAACTGCAATTTTCTTCTAAATTACGAGGTGTTTTATTTCAAAAACACCATTTGCATAAGTTTTCAATTTATCTAGTGCATAGTTAAGCAGAACAATTAGATATCAAGTCGACGACATGGGTATCTTTCAAGTTGGATGACAAAAATGCATAACCTCCGATTTTTTGGAAAAAATTACCACGGACGGAAAAGATATCAATCTATTAGTTCAGTAATTTTCGTGTCTCCCCTTCCATTATGTGACTGAAGAAAAAATTCCAAAAAATAGGTAACAATTGTATCGAAAAGAGAAAATCGAGTGCACCTTTTTATGTAAGGGCGTTTTTGAGGAGAGTATTTTGTCTTGATATCGTTCAAAGTAAGAATATTTCATACATCGTCTCGCTTCAGATTCTATCATTTTTATATATTATAGCAACATGTTGACTTTATAACACAAAAAAATAACAGTACAAAAAGATGAAATATATGGGTCAAGTGAAATACCTATCTAATGAGTCACAAAAACAGGGAAGGTGTGTTCGAATAGCTATTTTTTACTGAAAGTACTTGACGACAGTCTTACAAGTTGGATGATGAAAATGCATATCTTCGAAAAATTCTAATTTTTTGTGTGTGATAACTAGGGTTTATTGTCTTCAACCACTAAAAATATATAGTCTGCCCTTCCACGAAATATTTAATTAGATTTTTTTTAAATGTTTATGATTTTTCGAAAATTCCACCTGACAACCGATCAGACAATAGTTTTAAGTTGAATCAATGTAGACAAGATCATTAACTGATGCTCATTAGCTAATTGATACATTTGTCTTTTAAAATATAACTGACATATAAGGATCGTATTGGTGCAATGTGGATAAATTTATCGGTTTCCAAGAGCAAATTTGGTAGCGCGTCATCGCTACAATGGCTTCCATTTTTACGATTGTGAAAATGAACTGGCGTAATGGGGAGATAATTCTGACAAAGTAGGATCCTGACTGTATTACAAACAATATAAACAATATGCATAATAAACAATAGATGACGCCAGAAGTTTCATCAATACAAAATATCTTTTATTACAATAAACTGTTTCTTAATTTAAAAGAGAAATGTATATACTTTCCCAAGTTACAAAGCTGTTTTGTGTTTTCACCTGATAATGATTCTGTTAATTTAAAAGTTGATGGCCTAGACCAGTAATATTTTTTTATATATTTGTTTTCGCAAATCAGTATATCTTTTACATTGAACAATAAAATGAAATTCGTCCTCTATTACTCCTAAATCACAAAAAATACAATTTCTTTCATTTCTATTAGTACCAACATAACGTCCAGTTTCAATACAAAGATTATGTGAAGACAAACGAATTCTTGTTATACATTTACGAAAAAGTACAGGAATGCATTTCTGTAAATAAAATTGCAAAACTACATTTGTTACAACATACTTATATAATCTACACTTTGAAGAAGAATCTAATAAAAATTGTAACTCTTGGTTAGCTTGATCAAACAAACGCTGTTTTATCAAAGGTAAATATGAGCTGTCTACATTTGACAACCACTGATTAATCCACAAATTATTCATACCAAGACTATATATCAATCTTTTTACATACTTTGCCCAATTTATTCATTTTGAACAATTTAACACAAGTTCTTTATAACAAGACCTTAATATACAATTGTCACTATTTAAAATTTTGAACCAAAACTTAAGCATTCTATAATTACGCTCATACTGCAGTGGAAATCTACCTAATTCAAAATAGACCATCACATTTGAGGTCGTTCTTTTGACACCCAATGACATTTTGCAGTAGTCCAAATGGACCTTTTCTATCATAGGAGATTTGTGTACTCCCCATATTTCACACCCATACATTATTATGCTACTAACATAAGTATCAAAAAGACTTAGCATTGTAAATACATTTAAACATAATGATGATGTAGTTCTTCGCATACTGAAAATAGCTTTTCTACCTTGTTCTGCACAATGTGTCTGTGTATTAAGAAATTTACAATTATACGGTATTAATACACCTAAATACCAAAATTGTTCCACAATATCCATTGTTTGACCGTTATAGACCCATGTCTCATTAGGCCGTACAATTCCACCCTTCCTGAAAACAACAATTTTTGTATTTTTTTGTATTAACAGACAAGCCCACTTTTTTTTGTGTAAATTGACAAAGTATTCAACATTTCCTGTAAACCTTCTACTGTTTCAGACATCAAAATCATGTCATCAGCATACATTAACAAAAAATAATCTTGAAACTCTAAGGCACAATTGCCATTAGCAATAAATTCATTTTCAAAATCATTCACATAGAAAGAAAATAAAATTGGAGAAAGAACTTCCCCTTGCATTTGATACATACCCCATTTCCATTCTCAGTTTTATTATATACGGAAATCTTTATTTTGTAGTTATTGAAGGAACATTCACTATCAAAATTGGTTAAAATTCGAATAGGGAGAATTGGTTTCATAAATATTTACAAAACAAATACAAATAGTGGCTCAGGGTCCTTATTGTCCTGCAGAAATCTGTTTCATTTGTATAAAACTTGTTTTTCATCACCAGAATATTCTTTATACATATTTCTCGAATATATTGTAAATGTTGTAGACAATCCAGAAGAGACACTTCGTACGGACACAAGCAGGTCGAGTCCGATTATAGATAAATCTGTGGAATTTGAAAACTTGGGTAAAATAGTCCCAGGGACATCTGGTAAAGGTAATTGTTTTATATAGTCAGTCGCTTTTTTTATACGAACATAGTGTATGGTGACAAAAGGATAAGTAAAACCACTGATTTTGTTTAACCTATTCCATTCATTACATGTCTGATACATCAGTCGTAAAACCGTTATCAAAAACATACTAGTACCTGCTTTTTATTACATGGCATTTTTCATATCGCACGTATAATCAGCCCAAGCTTCAATATCAGCCCAAGAGCCGCATGGCTCGAGGGTTGATATTGCCCGAGGGCTGATAATATGTGCGATATTAAAAATTGACTGGTATTTACCTTTTCAACAGTAGAGAAAAATAACAGATTAATATATTGATCCTTTTACGTGGTTCTCAAATATGAATTCAAAGAGTTCAAAGTTCACGGACGTCAGACTCCAAATGTAGTACATTCGATATAAAATCTTGCTATTACTATGTTAAGAATTTCGGAATTGACAAATTAAAGCCGAAATTCACATTTGTCGAAGATTCAATTTAATCATCTTCTGTAAAAAGTTGTTGTCGTAGTATTTATTAAATTCTTGTAGTAGATTTCATGAATGTTGTTATATTTGATCCGACCATTAAACAGGAGTTGAATACATTGTCATAATTTATCTCTTCGTTTTCCATAGTTGTGGTATTGCATGTTAAATTCATCCGTTTTCATTTATAAAAGTTCGACTTTTTTAATCTGGAAATGTGTCCTGTACTTGGCAAGCAATTACATCTTCTGAAAGAAAACCGTTTATAAATATGTAACAAATACCTATGATATGAACACTACCAGATTGTTTTTATTTATCTGTAAAACAATGCTTTGACTATCATATTAATTTTTGTAAAACTTTGGGTTTTCATTTATATGCTGGACAATTAATTTAAGTTTGAACTTAATTATTGTTAACTGCATAATGTGCATGGATCGTGCGATTATTTTGATTGACTATTTTATTGCTCTCATCCAAACTAAAATTTAATAACGATAAAAAACTGAATCTGACGAGCTGAATTCAGTGAAATTCAAACCACCTTCCAGTTTAGTCAACATTATTTGTTTGTATTTTACCAAATGAGAACTAGTATGCTAAATACATTTTATATCATTGATTTTATTCTAAACTTTTCCAGTATTGTACATACTGTTAATGAGTGATGGTATCTTGATATAATAAACGATGTCATAATTGTTAAATGCCCATGTCACGTTAAAACTCTTAGACGAAAAGCAAAAATATGCTTTTGCCCTCTTGGTTATAAATTAAATTCCAATTCCAATAAACCCAAATATTTTCCTATGCAAATCCCAAATATTTATACATGTAATTTTATCAATATTATTTTTAAAAATTAAACCTGAAACTTTACACATAATTTCTAACTTTTGTTTGTTAATTTTAAAACCAGAAGCTTTACTTCGAATGTTTCATATATTGACTTTTAATATATAACCTTGAGAGTAACATCATCAACGTGTGCCAGAAAACGGTAAAATTGTTGTGTACTTTCTCGCCTTAAAATAACTGTAGGGTTCACCTGTTGTAACATAACAAAGAGCAAAACACCCTGTCAAAAACTATTGACAAATTAGCACGTAATTTATTTAAAAAAACGTTACATTTTATTGTGTTTATTATACCCCCGCCTTAAAAAGGGGGGGGGGGGGGGGGTGTATACTGTTTTACCTATGTCTGTCCTTCCGTCAGTCCGTCAGTCCGTCAGTCAGTCCGTCCGTCCCATGAATATTTTTCGTCGCATTTTTCTCAGGAACTACAATACAAGGATTTCTGAAATTTGGTTTGAGGGTTTATCTAAGTAAGCTATACCGTGTGATGCGTTTTTAGATTGATCACTTGACAACTTCCTGTTTACCGGACACTTGTATGATTTTACACATTTCTTCATATTCATTTATATGATAATTAAAATTATTTTCTGCAATATTTAAAATCTCCACTAACTAATTTTCTATTAAAATTTTTTCAGCTCTACATCGTAAGGTATTACTTGAGTTTCTAATTTCTATTGTATGTCATAGGAATGCCAACTCATGATCAATGCACAATTGCTAATCGAATACTCGTACGCTTCAGGAATATGATAGTTGCTATCCATTCGTTTGATGTTTTTGAGCTTTTGATTTTGCCATTTGATTAAAGAGTTTCCGTTTTGAATTTTCCTCGGAGTTCAGTTTTTTTTGTGATTTTTCTTTTTTTTAATGATTTATAATGCAATTTCAAAGCTTTGTCTTCGAAGTGTTTTAAAACCGTATTCAATGTGGATAATGATTGATTGAAACCATCAAGCATTATCGAATTAGGTGACTTTTGAAGGTTATATTTATTTTGTCAGAAGAAGTTCTTTTTCAATATCGACTTGTGGTCAATACACACTTACGATGTCAAGGTGTTTGCTATCGACTTCAAACTGAATTTAGATAAATCTACCATACAAACTCTTCAATTCTGTGACATAAAGGTTATACCTTGCACTAACTAGAAATGTTTAAACTCGTTTTATTGTGTCTGTATACGAAAATCAAATTCCCCATTTGAATGTTAAGATGATCTATACAGGCCAATGAGCCACCAAAGCCCAATTTATTTAATAATAAGAAACTAAAATATATGGTTGTAGTTGTAATTGAAATGAACGTAAAGTATGAAAAGACATGTCAATAAAGTTGATTTTGATACTAATTTAAATCTGTTTTTTTCAGATTTTTGCAATTCCGATATAGAGTTATGGAAAGAACAAGACGGTATGTTTGTTGAAACACCTGTTGTGAAAGTGATTGCAGAGATCCTTGAATCAGAACATTCTGTCTTAATAGTAGGTGAACCTGGTATTGGAAAGAGTATGTTAATGCACCATATTGCTCTTAAACTACAAACCAACATGAATGATATAATAATTCCGTGTTCAGGAATTCAGGACATATATAATTATAATTATCATATCAAAAACACGAGGATGACTTTTGTCGTGGATGATATTTTTGGACGGACTTCTGCAAGTTTGGTTGATATTGAATATATGATAAACAATGGAAACAATCTAAACCATATGTTGAAAAGGGGAAACGCAAAAAATAGTGGCGTCATGCCGATTCGATATTTACCGTGATGAAATGTGCCATAAATCATGTACTGTTTTCAAACCAAATATCATTAATTTGTCTGCAGAATATTCAAGGGAGGATAAACTAATTATTAGTACGAAGTATTTAAATGAAAATAGTATTCAGGTGTTGAAAAATCAAAAAGAAGAGTTTACCCCTCTGATGTCCTTTCTTTATTCCAAAAATAAACATTTCAACTTGACTGATTTTTTTAAACGTCCTTACGAAACATACCAAAATGAATGGATAAAGTTAAAATCAATTGATCCATTCAAATATTACTCATTATTTCTATGTGTTATTTATAATGGCATTATGGAAGGGTCTTTATTTGAAAGCTATAACGAAAATAATATAAAAAACAAATGTGTTTTTGAAGACATGTTTGAAATCTTCGGAATAAATCGGAGCACCTCTAGAAGAAAAATAAAAACAGTCTTGGACAGCTCTATTGGAATTTACTTCTTGAAAATAGGAAACGATTATAGGATTATACACGACCAACTCTTAGATTTTATATGTTATTATTTTGGTAACAATGACACAATGGTCAGATATATATTGCGTTTTTCAGACATCAGAGTTTTCAATGAACGGACACAACTAGAATCTATTAATGAACAACATAGTAAATTCACTATATTAATACCAAAGAGGTATGAAAAGGACTACTTTGAAAGAATAAAAAAAGATGTACAACTTGGAAAACTGAATCAATGCTTTTGTAATTCACAGATGAAACATGAAAAATATAGGGCTTTGTTTCTGAATGTTTTAAAGTCAAATGACTACAAGTTGCTTGTTGATCAAATATGTCCTAGACAAAACTTGCAACATCAGTTTAGACATAGAACAAATGTTGATGTTTTAAAAAGAAATGAAAATGAAAATTATGCATGCACTTTTCACAAAGATAATTTGGCAAAAGAACCTTTAATAATATCGTGCTTACGAGGATATTATGATTTAGTCCAATACTTTATTTCCAAAGACATTAATCAAAATAACGAGTTTTTATTTGATACACCCCTAGCAGCTGCATGTAGAGGAGGACATGAGAAGATAGTACTTTTACTTATGGATAAAGGATGGGATGTTATCAAGGCTTATAGTATGAGTGAAACACCTCTGACAGCTGCTTGTCGGGGCGGTAATGAGAAGATAGTACAGTTACTTATTGACAAAGGATACGATGTTAACATGACTAGTGGTATTGGTGAGACATCTCTGACAGCTGCGTGTAAGGAAAGAAATGAGAAGATAGTACAGTTACTTATTGACAAAGGATGTGATGTTAACATGGCTAGTGGTATCGGAGATACGCCTCTGACAGCTGCGTGTAAGGAAAGAAATGAGAAGATAGTACAGTTACTTATTGACAAAGGATGTGATGTTAACATGGCTAGTGGTATCGGAGATACGCCTCTGACAGCTGCGTGTAAGGAAAGAAATGAGAAGATAGTACAAATACTTATAGACAGAGGATGTGATGTTAACATGGCTAGTGGTATGGTTGACACACCTCTGACAGCTGCTTGTTGGGGAGGTGATGAAAAGATAGTAAAATTACTTATAGACCGAGGATGTGATGTTAATCAGGCTGACGGGAGAAAACAAACACCTCTGGTAGCTTCGTGTATGGAAAGACACGAGAAGATAGTACAGTTACTTATTGACAGAGGGTGTGATGTTAACAAGGCAAGTGGTATGGATGAGACACCTCTGACAGCTGCTTGTAAGGGGGAAAACGAAAAGATAGTACAGTTACTTATAGACAAAGAATGTGATTTTAACCAAGCTAGTGGTCTGGGCAAAACACCTCTGACAGTCGCTTGTCAAAGAGGGAATGAGAAGATAGTAAAATTACTTGTGGATATAGGATGCGATGTTAACCAGGCTGATGAACTGGGTGAGACACCCTTGACAGCTGCTTGTGAGGTAGCAAATGAGAAGATAGTACAGTTACTCATAAACAAAGGATGTGATGTAAACCAGGCTAGTGGTATGGGTTGGACACCTCTGACAACTGCTTGTCTGGGAGGTTATGAGAATATATTACAGTTACTTATAGTCAACGGATGTGACATTAAGACGGCAAGTAACATGATCTCACCTCTGACAGCTGCTTGTTTTGGAGGAAATGAGATGATAGTACAGTTACTTATGGACAGAGGATGTGATGTTAACCAGGCTCATGGTATGGATGAGACACATTTAATATCTGCTTGCCAGGAAGGAAATGATCAAACACTTATCGACAAAAGAGGTGAAGTTCACCAGGTCGGTGGTAAAGGGTATACACCTCTAACCGCTGCTTGTCTGGGAAGAAATGAGAAGATAGTACAGTTACTTATAGACAAAGGAGGTGATGTTAACCAGGCTAATGGTAAGGGTGAGACACCCCTGACAGCTGCTTGTATGGGTGGAAATGAGAAGATAGTACAGTTACTTATAGACAAAGGAGGTTATGTTAACCAGGCTTATGGTATGGGTGAGACACCTCTGACAGCTGCTTGTATAGGAGGAGATGACAAGATGGTACAGTTACTTATAGACAAAGGAAGTGACGTTAACCAGGCTAATGGTAAGGGTGAGACACCTCTGACCGCTGCCTGTCGGAGAGGTAATGAGAAGATGGTACAGTTACTTATAGACGAAGGAGGTGACGTTAACCAGTCTAGTGGTAGGGGTGAGACATCTCTGACCGCTGCTTGTTGGGGAGGTAATGAGAAGATGGTACAGTTACTAATAGACAAAGGAGGTGACGTTAACCAGTCTAGTGGTAGGGGTGAGACACCTCTAACCGCTGCTTGTTGGGGAGGTAATGAGAAGGTGGTACAGTTACTGATAGACGAAGGAGGTGACGTTAACCAGTCTAGGGGTAGGGGTGAGACACCTCTGACCGCTGCTTGTTGGGGAGGTAATGAGAAGATTGTACAGTTACTAATAGACGAAGGAGGTGACGTTAACCAGGCTAGTGGTAGGGGTGAGACACCTCTGAGAGTTGCTTATATGGGGGAGAAGGAAAAGATAGTACAGTTGATTATGAACAGTGGATGTGACATTAGCCAGGTTACTGATATTAGACATCCTCATTTTATCCCTTCTTTTCCTGGAAGACAAATATTCGATACAGAAATTAAAAAAACAAAATTCAGGACTAGCGGAAAAGATGCAAATTCCCCAACAACTGCTAGTAAGGGAGGTAATGAGAAGAACTTACAAATACTTGAAGACCACTCCTTGAAAAGGAAGGATCATATTTGAAGTTATCTCCCCGAACACTGTTTTTCTTGTTATTTCTTATACGTCGCAACCGTATAAGAAACCGACAAATTTATTTTACCAAATTGTTTGTTACATCATCAGGATGATTTGATTTATTTTGACCGAAGCTATCCGGAGACTCCATATGAGAGTTATCCCCCCATTTGTATATGATATAAGTGATATGCATTTCTAACTAGTAAACCATAAGTGATAGAGACCTGGGGACTTTTGATTTAAGATCCTTGGTCCAAAAAATGAAAGTTAGGTCAAGGTCAAAGGACAAGGTCATATTCCAAATTTTGATTTTTGTTTTTTTTCACTATTTTCATTAATCTTATAAGATATCGACACGTTACTTTTACTAAATTGTTAAATGCAACATGCCGTATCTTATAAATTTAGGTTTAAAGGGTGGTTAGACAATAAATGGGTGTTTTCGCCCCTCTAATATTTAGAATTATGCATAAAGTGATATTACTTATGAACCATACATATTACAGACCTAGGGTCTTTTGATTTGGTGTCCTATGTTTATGATCTTGAAATTAAGGAATAGGTCATAGGTTAGTTGGACGTTCTAGATTTTGACTTTTGCTTAACATTCATATTTATACATCATAAAGCCATTGAAACTGACATTTTCTACTGAATCTTTATATTTTTATATAAAAATAGAACCTTATTGGTGGAAGTTTTATTTGATTTTTTATTGTTCGAATTCTGATTGATTGCAATTGTTTATTTTTCTCTATAACAATAAAATTTAAATTGCATGTTTGGAATTGTGTATCCGTTTAAATAATCTCCGACGGAAGCTGACATGCTTTTGCAAGATTTGGTGTTAAATACGTATATAAACATTGCTAATATCTAGAAAGGTTTTTTAACTACTAGTAGATAGAAAATTGTCGTTTTTTGTTTTCTACATCAATTGCATTGAAAGTATCTTAATCAGTAAATGATAATTCAAAAGAAAGCCGAAAGACACATAACAAACGCACATTCAAACACAAAAGTCGAAAATAAACTAACAACTCCATGGCAGAAAAAATAATATCAAAAGACAAACAACAGTACACCAAACACAACATAAAAGACTAAAGATTGAGCTACACGAACAATACATATATAACGTAACCTCCTAAAATATCAATCAAACTTTGTCACATTAACTAAAAAGTAATGTTTGTTTGTATGATTAAAGTCCGTTAATGATTCTTAGAATATCCTTGAGGCATTTTCCTATAATTAAGACATGTCCATTCTGTGTTTTCTATTTATATCCACAAATGTTAACATAGAAGCTCAGTTCAGTAGAAGCCTTATTTTATGTATTTGTATATACTTAAATAAACATAAAAAAGAAAAAGATGTTTCGGAGGTTATTCTTGGGTCAGTTCAAATGGGAAGGGGTGTTACAAAGGAAGCTTTAATTCGAGTAACAAAGCTTTTTTTGTAGAACACCGTAGCCTCCTTGTTGAATTGTTAAGCTACCATTGGTGTATATAAGCAGGAAAGAATCCTTGCTCAGAGTAGATTGCCATAAGTCGACCGCAGACATAATACCAATGTACGTTACGTAGATATTCGAGATCGCTATCTCGTATATATTAGATATAATAGATAATATTACTAACTGTAATAAAGAACAGGTTGGTGCCTTGAAGCGTAAATAATTGTACATAAATGTACCAGGTTAACAAGCTCGTTCCTGACCCTGGACACGTCTATAATAGTGCAAATTTGTACTAGTTAGGTATCTTCACTTTCCCATGGAAAGACGTGGTATTGTTTTTTTACATATTGTTATTATGGCACCTTCAACGGAGTTGGGGTGACGTATTGTTATTCTACGTTTCTTTTTATGGCACCCTCAACGGAGTTGGGGTGACATCTTGTTATTGTTCGTTTCTTTTTTCTTATTATTATAATTATTCTTCAACACCTTTACAAATCTAGTTGTTCGATTCTTTTTTATGTCACCCGATCTACAATGTCGGGTGACATATTGCTATTCCTCTGTTTCTTTTCCCTATTATTATGGCACCCTAAACGGAGTTTGAGTGACATATTGTTATTCTACTTTTTTTTTTCCTATTTTTTTTCCTATTATTTTTCTTCCACTTTTTTGTCCAGGCGATTTCTCGGAACTGTATGGACCAATCCTAATGGAACTTTACAATAATGGTTACCACCATGTGCAGATTTGCAAATAAGGGTTGGCACCACCAAGATGGCCGGCGTTACCATGGAAACTGGTAAAATGCGAAAATTTTCAAAATTTGCAAAATGCTCAAATATTTCTAAAACTTTACAAAAATGTTAAATGGCATGTGTATATATCCGGTCTTTGACTTTGTAATTTTCAAAATTGCTGCTGTATCCTGGCAACGAGAGAAGGGTGTCATCCGTTATTGCTAGCAATTACAAATCTAGTTATGGCACCCTCAACGGAGTTGGGGTGACGTATTGTTATTCTACGTTTCTTATTTTCTTATTATTATGTCACCCGATCGACAATGTCGGGTGAGATATTGCTTTTCCTCTGTTTCTTTTTCCCTATTCATATTATTATTTTTCTTCAACCTACTTTTGTACGGCAGTTTTCTCAGACCCAATGGAACCAATCTTAATGATAGTTCACCATAACAAGGCCACTGACTTTAGAGTTGCAGTGCAACTTTGGAACTATAAAATGGCTGCCGTTACCATGGAAACAGCGAAAATGTGAAAAAAAAATCAAAATTGCAAATCCATTCAATCTTTCATGATAAGATCCAACTTGATGAAACTTTATGGGAATGTTGCCTGGCATGCCAAGATGTGTTGACCATATTTATAAATTCCAAAATGGCTGCCAATATCATGGAAACTGGATACACATTTACCATTACACACTATGGGAAATTCTTAAAAGTAGCATTTACTCACTTATAATGGTAGGTCAAATCCATTGAAACTTTTATGGTATGTTCCCTCCCATGTACCAATGTGGCATCTGTGATTACAAATTTTGGAATAGTCTCTGTTACCATGGAAATCAGCAAAAATGTTGAAAATTTCAAAAATTTCAAAATGCTTCAAAATTGATGAAACTCAATAGGATTGTTGACTGTCAAGTCTGCATGAGACTTTTGAAGTTGGAATTTCCAAAATGGCTACCGTTGCCATGGAAACTGCAGAAATGTCAAAAATTTTCTAAATCCTCCAAACTGAATGAAACTTGATATTATTGTTAACTGGCAGGTAAAGATGAGACTTTCGACTTTAAAATTTTCAAAATGGCTGCCGTTGCCATGGAAACAGCAGAATTTGAAATTATTCAAAATGCTCTGAATGTACTGAAAATATACAGAAACATGTATTGCCATGCATATATGTGCATTCACTGTTCAACAATTTTGAAATGGCTGCCGCTTAGTGGCAATTGGGGGAAGGGTGACATCTGCTATTGCTTGCAATGGCAATTCTAGTTTCTTATTCTTATTCCACAATTTTTTGTCCAGCTTAGTTCTCGGAACTGAATGGACCAATGTTGATGAAACTATAACATAATGTTGTGCACCTTACTTTGGAATTAAAAACATGGCTGCCATTGCCATGGAAACAGCAAAAAATCTGAAAATGTGATGATACATTCTAAAACATTAGTTTTTAAATAATTCTACAGACATTAAATGTTATGTCTTGGTACAATATTACGGGGAGCACAATATGAAGCAGCAGTATGACTTTGAAATTTTCAAAATGGAAACACGGGGCAAAAATATCAAAGTGCTCAAAACTTCACGATGTCATGGAAACAGCATAATAGTACAAAATTTAAAATGCGAACCTAACGCTATGAAAACCAATAGATATATCTGTTGTCATGCGTACATCTGCATTCACTGATGGAAAACTTCGAAATGGCTGCTGTTTAGTGGTAATTGACGGACCAGGGTGACATCTGCTATTGCTTGCAGTGGCAATTCTAGTTATTATTATTATTATCAGGTCTTTCCACTTTTCCAGGGAAAGACCTATTGATTTTCTTCTGATTATTGTTTTCTTCCTCTTCCTATTTTTTTTTACCTTCGCTGTTTCATGTTTCACAAAATGTCGCTTAGATATTTGGAATATGATACCGTACAGTGTGTACGCCTTTGAAACTAACACTGCATAATCGAATGATTTTCGATGTAAGAGTTATCGTCCCGAACACTGTTTTCTTGTTATTTCTAAAACTTCGCAACCGTATAATTTTTTTTCCAAATTGCTCGTTTTATCCGAAAACCGAAACCGTATAGAGTTTCCATATGAAAGTTATTTCCCCTTTTGTATTTTGATATAAGTGAATATATATTTGTAACTGGAAAAGCATAAGTGATAAAGGCCTGGGGTCTTTTGATTTCAGGTCCGTGGTCCACACAAATTAAAATGAGGTCAAGGTCAAAGGTAAAGGTCAAAAGTCAAGGTCATGTTCTAATTGTTGCGTTTGGCTTGTTATCTATATTTTTCTGAAATCTTACAAGATATCGATAAATATTTTTTTTACAGAATGGTGAGTTGCGATATGTCGTAACAGGTACATTTGAGATAATAGGGTACGGAAACATTTAATCGGAGTTTTCTCCCCATTCATATTAAAAATTACACATTTGGTGACATAATTCATTCATCATATATAATTATAATTAGTCAGGGTCTTTTGATATTAGACCCTTGGTTTATGACTTTGGAATTGAGCTCAGGGTCATGGGTAAATTTAACGTTCTAGATTGTGGCATTTCCTTTTGCCTCATATGTATACATAATAAAACCATGGGACTTTTTTCATTTGGTTGCAAGCCATTTAAACTGAAAAAGCGAAGTGGAAGTGACTCTTGTAAACCGGAAGTAACAATTGTTTGTACATTTTTAATTAAAGGATATAGAACCATAGTTTTTAGGAATCAGCGTAAAGTAAACTTTCAAACAATACTAGAAGTGTCATTTTATAACCTGAAGTAAAAAAATATCAACCTTATTTATATCTCTTTTTATAGAAACCATATATTTTGGGATCAGCGTTCAATAAGCTGTTATTGGACGCTGGAACTGACATTTAAAGCCACATTATAATATTTTTATATCAAAATTGATTCTTACTGGTGGAAAGACCTTCAATTGTTCTCTGAACACTTGGTTTTTAATAACATATATATAAGATCATACCCGCGAAATCGCGGGCATATTCAGCTTGTGATCTGTTTTATCATATTTTTTTGTAAAAGATACTATGTATGGAGAGTTTCATAAAAGGTATCAATAGCCCTCTCCCTTTTTCAAAAGTCCGATATTTGTTTCCTTTCTGTTAAATTCAATTATTTTCGTGTTTATGGACTCAGACCACAACTATTCTTTTCCCTTGCTACTATGCAGTTTTTGGTAAAAGTCAAATTAAATAAAATTTGCGCCGCTTCAAATATGAAATAAGGATAGATGCTTATACATATAGATTATTATTTGACCAAAGAAATATGGTTCTAGGAAAGTCCATCAGTGTTTTTTCTTTTGAGAGGCCTATTACATGTTACATGTCAATGGTAGGATATGAATCTTGTATAAATGACTAAGACCAACTAAGGCTAATTTGAGGGATGGTAGGAGGGGTCCTGAACCCGAAATAACGGGCTTAAAGCAAGAAATCTATACACAAGAGCAAACAAAACAATGTAATACAATGAAATAAACTACATTTGCACAATCATTTACACAATCATTCTCTCTCACATTCATACTGTTAAGATAACCCACATCCATATAGATGTTCTCTTTGATGTGTTGCAGCTTGTATGGCACTAAATACTACAATTTTAAAATGCATGTTATTTACACTAACAAAAATTACCTTCTATTTTAATTGATTAAAAAAAAAAACCCAAAAAAACCAGAAACTTTTTTATACACAATGTTCAAGAGATAAACAAAAAGCTGGACTAAGTAAATCTGTTGAAACAAGAAATTGGCTGTTTGTCAAAAGATAGGTAATGTTACTCGTAATTCATGTAATAGTTTCACATTGAAAAAACATTTTAATGATTTTTTTTAGTCGGGGGGGGGGGGGGGAAATTGAGTTGAAATACACCCCCCACAATCCCCTTTAAAAAACAATGATATTAGATCATAAATAATGATAATATTAATCATGAAATAATCAAAATTTTGGTGGATAGTTCTCATAAATACTAGTATATTTGTGTGTAAGTAAAATATTATATATTAAGACAATTAAATTTCAGTGGAAAAGATCTGTCGTGCAAAAATATGTTCCTCAACTAGTTACCAGCTATTTCAATCGCTTAGCAATGTCATCAAAAATATTAAATTTCAAACGTCTACCTGCTTCAGTTTTCCCATATACAGCACAATTAAAGTACCATGCACTATCAAGGTGTTCACTATCACGGAGTCTAGTAATCAGTTCCATGTTGGATTTTGTAACATCATCGACCAGTCTAAAAGTGCATTGTTTAGGCATGTTTTTCTTTTCTCTCATAATGCGGTATTTCACTTCAGAATTGAGGAGTTTTACAATGACTGGTCTATGTTCTCCTTGTTTACCTGGTATCCTATGAATAGCTTGGATTTCATCAGGTCGAATATTTACCTTCAGAGTGTCTTTAACAATTTTACTTTTAAAGATCTCTCTTAAATTTTCATCATTGTTTTCAGGGAAATTTCTCACTTTTATTTTGAACTTTCTACTATACTGCTGATTATAGTTAGACATTTGTAATGCTTGTTTGGCAATAATACCATTATCTTTAACATTTATCTGAAGTTCATGGATCATTTTTCTTTGGCTAGCGATCAACTCTCTTAAGCATTCATTTTTCTTTTGACAGTTCTTCAACAGCTTTTGTTTGCTTATTTGTCTTATCTTTTAAATTATCTTTTATTTCTTTTTTCATGCTATCAACCAATTTAGTGACAATTGAGGTTACTATTGTTTCCAAATCATCTTTTCTTACAATGTTGTTCAGTGTTTTGTCAAGGTCTGTTCGTTTAACAACACCCTCCAGGCTTTCCTTTATACTATCTTAATCATGGTGGAGATTTGATAATTCAATTGTCATATCTACACTACTATCCATTGAAACATCTGTGTGAATTCTTTTAGCTGGATTTCCTTTATCACTACCTTTTTTTTTTTATAGCTGCAAGCAATGTTTGTACAGTTTGTGCATTCTTTTTGTCACTGTTGTTAAAGTGACATTAAAATAGTACTCACAAATCTAATCCCAAAAATTCTCCAGAAAAGTAAAAAGAGGACTGAAATTATGAACAGTTTAACTGAAATGTTCTCACTACACTTTTGAAAAAAATCTTTCTTCAAACTTCAAAGGTTGAAAATCCAAATTTTCTCAACAAAAGTTACATCACTGTGTAGAGATAATCATACTGAACATCCTCATATGAAAATCATGCTTTTGGTCTGTCAAAAATCACATAAAATTGCCAAAAAACTGCAGAGCCAAAAAATCAGTTGACTACCTGGGCGGCCATCTTAATCTTGAACCGATATTTGTTTCCTTTCTCTTAAATTCAATTATTTTCGTGTTTATGGCCTTAGGCCACAACTATTCTTTTCCCTTGCTATGCATCTTTTGGTAAAAGTCAAATTAAATAAAAAATTTGCGCCGCTCCAAATATGAAATAAGGGTAGATACTTATATATATAGATTATTATTTGACTAATAAAATATGCTTCTAGGAAAGTCCATCAGTGTTATTTCTTTTGAGAGGCTTATTACATGTTACATGTCAATGGTAGGATATGAATCTTGTATAAATGACTAAGACCAACTAAGGCTAATTTGAGGGATGGTAGGAGGGGTCCTGAACCCGAAATAACGGGCTTAAAGCAAGAAATCCCGAGATGCAGATTCATATCCAAAGATCCTGCAATCGAAAAATAATAAAAAAAACTATGTGTTGTTGGTACACAGATTTTCAGTATAATAGTTCAAAATAAAGATAGTGTCACCGATTCGATTTTACGGTATACGTCATTCAAACTTGTCTTCCTTGTGAAAAAAACACAAGAAAACGTCAAAATAATCGTAACGTCACCGCGTTGCAGGCCGTAAAATGTCGTTTTTGACGTTTTTCACAACCAACTAGATAACCAATTGATTATTTGACAGAAAACGAAGTCAGTGATTATATATAAAAAAGAAGATATGGTATGATTGCTAATGGAACAAATAACCACAAAAAACCACAATGATACAGACATTAACAACTGTAGGTCACGGCTTCCAACAATGAGCAAAACCTATACCGCATAGTCAGCTATAAAAGGCCCCGATATGACAATGTAAAACAATTCAAACGAGAAAACTGACGGCCTTATTAATGTACAAAAAAATAACGAAAAACAAATATGTTACACATTAACAAACAACAACCACTGTTTTACAAGTTCCTGACTTATGACAGACACATGCATAAATAATGTTGCGGGGTTAAACATTTTTCTAATTTTTTTATTTATTTTTTCAATAGTCAGGATTTAACATCACCCTTACAGCACCACCTGACTAAGGTTTTACAGGGTTTCAAATATATAACAACATAGGACTATTGTTTTTTCAAGATTTACACAATCGAAAATATTTTTTTTTTTAAATCTCTTTTTTTCCCCCTCTCTCTCTCTTTCACTCTCTCGCTCTCTCTCTCTGTCTCTCTCTTTCTGAGACTTTTTCTCTCTTTTTTCACAATCTCGTCATATAGAAATATCTACATTATATAATAGAAAAAAAAGTTTACATGTGCTATGCATACATTACATGTTGTTTGCTCCGTTCCATAAATTGGTGAAAAAGATATATATTGATAAAATTTTGTTGTTTAAGAATACCATTCAGGATAAATAATAAGCATAGGGGCCCAACATTTTTCAAGTTCAAAAACTTTGTTGTATTTTCTTGCTGTATATAACTCTAAGTTATAAAAGTTTTTCAGTCTTTTTATTAATTCAATTGCATTTGGAAGCTTTTCGTCAAGCTTGCATTTATAAATGTATTTTTTTGGCAAAAATTACAAGAAAATTTAAAAATAAGCTTTCTTCTACAAAACCAAGAAAAAAGTTTTTTTTGTTAAATTCAATGTTAACATAGAAATTTTTCAGACAAGCACAAAACAAATATAAAAAATTTGATGTTACTTGACAATCATAAAATAAAGGTCCAATAGTTTCATCTTCGCATCTACAAAAAGAACATAACTTTGTATCTTTGATTTTAATCTTATATAAAAATGTATTTGTAGGAATAGTCCTATTTAAAAACTTATATTGGAAATTATACAAATATGTGTCTCTACAACCTTTCTGAAGTATACAAAAGTATATCTTCCAGTCTTCAATGTTAGAATGCAGCTCATCCTCCCATTTTGAAAATTTTACAAATGGAAGATGTGCACATTTTACAATAAGATTATTATATATGAATTTGATATTTTTACTCCTGGTAATTTTCTCCAAAAAAATATCCTGTGGAGTAAAATTTTCTAAGTCAGTGTCAGTGTTTTCCCTAATACACTGTTTTACATCCATAGGAATATTTGATATCAAACTGTAAAAGTGCATATAATTATTTGTCTGTAATTTTGTTTTATCTGATCAAATGTGAAAAAAATCGCTCCTTTGATTGTCAAAAATGTGACAGAGGTTTTGCACACCAGCAACTCCCCATCTGTTATATAATGGGAAATCATCTGTTTTCGCAAAATTCAAGATATCAAGCGAGAGACACTCCTTGACCTCAGTTTTAACATGTGGTTTAGATGAGTGTAAAGCTTGAAAGACATCTTTCCAAAAAGGATTGCTGAGTTGATTTCCAATCTCCAAAAGTTTGAAGTTTGGTAAAGAAAAAGATCTTGCACCTCCAAATTTTTTCAATATCAAGTTAAGAATATTTTCCCAGTCCCCATTCAAATTTGCAAAATATCGTTTCACCCAACCGACTTTAAGATAAAAGTTGAAAGATTGTAAATGAATCATTTTCAAACCTCCCTCCTTTTTATCTGCAATCAGTGTATCACGTTTGATTTTTTCTGTTTTTCCATCCCATATAAAATTAAAAAAATAATCTGTTGATTTCATTCGACATGGATTGACATATATTGGGTAAAGACGTTAGCAAATGAATCAATTTCGGAAGTGCAAGAGTCTTAATAACAGTAACCTTGCCAAGTAGTGTTAGCTTCCTATGCTGCCAACTTTTCAACAATTTTGAAATATCAATGATTTTTGCTCTGAAATTCAAACTGGGCATACACTCTAGATCTAAAGAGAAATTTAATCCTAAAACCTTAAAGTTTTAACAGGACCAGCTTAGATTTGTTTCAGGTCACAAAACCAAGTCAGAATATCTCTTACTTCCAATCCAAACAACTTTTGTTTTAGTTGTATTTATCTTTAATCCTGAGACTTTGTGAAATTTTTCAAAACAAGAAAGGGTCTCTTCTAATGAATCTTCACTTCCATCCAGTGTAAGAAAAGTATCATCTGCATACTGACTAATGAGTGGCAGATTCCCATTTATATTCACCCCTTTTACTTTTGGATTCCCTTTGATCTGTATATCAAGTAATTCCATCCCAATAATAAACAAATAGGGAGACAACGTGTCCCCCTTGCAACAGCCTCTCTCAAGGTTGAAAAATTGGGACATATTACCATTATTAATGACACAGCTCTTAGCATCTAAATAAAGCACATCAAACCATTTACACAAAAAGAAGGACCAATATTAAAACTTATCAAAGCCTGCTTTCAAAAATCCCATTCTATAGAATCAAAGGCTTTTCAAAATCTACTAGTAATAGCAATCCTTCTATATCATTTTTTTCAAAATAGTGCATTAAATCATATAGAAGTCTAGTGTTCTCTCCTATGAATCTCCCTTTCATAAAGCCCTTTTGTGTGTCACTAATAATGGCGAACAGTACCTTTTTAGCTCTACCAGCAAGAACTGCAGATGCAATTTTCATATCTGTGTTCATCAAACTGATGGGTCGCCAGTTACCCATGTACCTCCTATCTTTCCTCCTATCTTTCCTTAGGAATACAAGTAATAATACTTTGGTATTGAAAATCTGAAAAAAGGCCCAACTCATATCCAAATCGCAGAGATCTAAAGACAAATGAACCAATATCTTTCCAAAAAAATTTGAAAAAATCCACTGTAAATCTTTCAGATCCAGGGGACTTGCCATTTATATCTGTTTTAAAGCTTCCCCACATTCCCTAAAAGATAAGTTTCCCTCACAAAGAAGTTTTTGTTCTGCACTGAGTTTTATGTCATGATTAAAAAAATTATTGTCATCACTACTGAATGACTTATCCGTATAAAGTGTCCTATAAAACTGCTCCTGTTCAAACAATATTTTAGATTGGTCAGAAATTTGATCACCTTGGTCATCAATGAGTTCAGTCATGGTTTTATTTAAGAAGGCCTTCTTTTTAACTTACAAAAATAGTTAGTGCATCTTTCTCCATTCTCATGCCAGTTGACACGAGAACGGAAAATGAGGCCCTCAACTTATGTCTGTCGTCGCTTCTCTAATTCACACTTTTTTTTAGATTAAGTGACGTCATATTAATTTTGCAAGGGTTTAGATTTACACGGTTTTCTAAAGACTGGATTTATAACTCCAGTCCCTTGAAAACATCTTTTTCTTCCCTTGATTTTTTAATACAATAGGTGATAGTAAGACTACGAATCTTCACTTTTAGAACCTCTAAAAATAGCTGATCACTGCAAGATAACTGAACATGAAGAAAATCTTCGAAATCACCCCCAGAGAAATACTCAGAAACAGTGTCTCTGATGCAGTTTATATCTAAATCTCCATATGCAGGATCTCTTAAAGGCTGAGAATTAAATTTCCAGTATCTTTTGACCCGCTCAGCTAAGGATGCTGTAAAAGTAAATATAATGGCAGAGTGATCTGTCCTGTATCTAGGAATAATTTTAGTTGATTCCATCAATGTAAAAATGTCCTCAGATACAAGATAATAATCAAGACGGCTCTGTTTAAAGGAAGATTTCTGACGCCATGTAAATTGTCTATCACTAGGATAACAGGTCCTCCAAGGGTCTAACAGTAAAAGTGTGTCCTTAATTTCATCAATCTTTCTCCTGGAGTTAGGCTTTCTGTCATGTATTACATTATAAGTATCATCATTCTTATCCTGCACTACATTATAGTCACCCAAGAAGATGAAACTTGTATTCGAAAATATCATAGTTTTCTGTAGGATATCACAGAAAAAATCTGGTTTATCTGTGTTATACCCATATTAACATACCAAAGTTAACCTTTGATCGTATAGAGTCAAGTCTAATATGATGTATCGTCCATGTTGGTCTATAAGAGACTCGTGATCTTCGTAATCATAACCACCCCTGAACATGACACAAACTCCAGCACTTCTACTATCACCATGACTGAAGTAACACTGATGACCCCATTCATCCCCCCATAAAGTTTCAATATCTTTTGTACATTGTGTCTCTTGAAAACACACAATCGAACAATTTTTTTTGATTTCGCCCAGTTAAAGACATCAGATCTTTTCTTAGCACTAGAGAAAAGACCCCTAACATTCATTGACAAAATTTTTATATGATTATCCATTATGTTATATTGCAAACAAAACAATGTAATACAATGAAATAAACTACATTTGCACAATCATTTACACAATCATTCTCTCTCACATTCATACTGTTAAGATAACCCACATCCATATAGATGTTCTCTTTGATGTGTTACAGCTTTTATGGCACTAAATACTACAATTTTAAAATGCATGTTATTTACACTAACAAAAATTACCTTCTATTTTAATTGATTTAAAAAAAAAACAAAAAAAAAACAGAAACTTTTTTATACACAATGTTCAAGAGATAAACAAAAAGCTAGACTAAGTAAATCTGTTGAAACAAGAAATTGGCTGTTTGTCAAAAGATAGGTAATGTTACTCGTAATTCATGTAATAGTTTCACATTGAAAAAAACATTTAAATGAAATTTTTTAGTCGGGGGGGGGGGGGGGGGGAATTGAGTTGAAATACACCCCCACAATCCCCTTTAAAAAACAATGATATTAGATCATAAATAATGATAATATTAATCATAAAATAATGAAATTTTTGGTGGATAGTTCTCATAAATACTAGTATATTTGTGTGTAAGTAAAATATTATATATTAAGACCATTAAATTTCAGTGGAAAAGATCTGTCATGCAAAAATATGTTCCTCAACTAGGAAAATTTCAAACGTCTACCTGCTTCAGTTTTCCCATATACAGCACGATTAAAGTACCATGCACTATCAAGGTGTTCACTATCACGGAGTCTAGTAATCAGTTCCATGTTGGATTTTGTAACATCATCGACCAGTCTAAAAGTGCATTGTTTAGGCATGTTTTTCTTTTCTCTCATAATGCGGTATTTCACTTCAGAATTGAGGAGTTTTACAATGACTGGTCTATGTTCTCCTTGTTTACCTGGTATCCTATGAATAGCTTGGATTTCATCAGGTCGAATATTTACCTTCAGAGTTCAATTTTACTGTTAAAGATCTCTCTTAAATTTTCATCATTGTTTTCTGGGAAATTTTGTTTGCTTATTTGTCTTATCTTTTAAATTATCTTTTATTTCTTTTTTCATGCTATCAACCAATTTAGTGACAATTGAGGTTGACACATTCCCCATTTCCATTCTCAATTTTACTATTGTTTCCAAATCATCTTTTCTTACAATGTTGTTCAGTGCTTTGTCAAGGTCTGTTCGTTTAACAACACCCTCCAGGCTTTCCTTTATACTATCTTAATCATGGTGGAGATTTGATAATTCAATTGTCATATCTACACTACTATCCATTGAAACATCTGTGTGAGTTCTTTTAGCTGGATTTCCTTTATCACTACCTTTTTTTTTTTTTATAGCTGCAAGCAATGTTTGTACAGTTTGTGCATTCTTTTTGTCACTGTTGTTAAAGTTTCCACCTGGCATTGTTACATTAAAATAGTACTCACAAATCTAATCCCAAAAATTCTCCAGAGGACTGAAATTATGAACAGTTTTACTGAAATGTTCTCACTACACTTTTGAAAAAAATCTTTCTTCAAACTTCAAAGGTTGAAAATCCAAATTTTCTCAACAAAAGTTACATCACTGTGTAGAGATAATCATACTGAACATCCTCATATGAAAATCATGCTTTTGGTCTGTCAAAAATCATATTAAATTGCCAAAAAACTGCAGAGCCAAAAAATCAGTTGACTACCTGGGCGGCCATCTTAATCTTGAACCGATATTTGTTTCCTTCTCTTAAATTCAATTATTTTCGTGTTTATGGCCTCAGGCCACAACTATTCTTTTCCCTTGCTACTATCATGACTATGCATCTTTTGGTAAAAGTCAAATTAAATAAAAAATTTGCGCCGCTCTAAATATGAAATGAGGGTAGATGCTTATATATATAGATTATTATTTGACTAATAAAATATGCTTCTAGGAAAGTCCATCAGTGTTATTTCTTTTGAGAGGCTTATTACATGTTACATGTCAATGGTAGGATATGAATCTTGTATAAATGACTAAGACCAACTAAGGCTAATTTAAGGGGTGGTAGGAGGGGTCCTGAACCCGAAATAACAGGCTTAAAGCAAGAAATCCCGAGATGCAGATTCATATCCAAAGATCCTGCAATCGAAAAATAATTAAAAAACTATGTGTTGTTGGTACATAGATTTTCAGTATAATAGTTCAAAATAAAGATAGTGTCACCGACTTCGATTTTACGGTATACATCATTCAAACTTGTCTTCCTTGTGAAAAAATGCAAGAAAACGTCAAAATAATCGTAACGTCACCGCGTTACAGGCCGTAAAATGTTGTTTTTGACGTTTTTCACAACCAACTAGATAACAAATTGATTATTTGACAGAAAACGAAGTCAGTGATTATATATAAAAAAAAGAAGATATGGTATGATTGCTAATGAAACAACTAACCACAAAAAAACAAAATGATACAGACATTAACAACTGTAGGTCACGGCCTTCAACAATGAGCAAACCCTATACCGCAAAGTCAGCTATAAAAGGCCCCGATATGACAATGTGAAACAATTCAAACGAGAAAACTGACGGCCTTATTTATGTACAAAAAATGAACGAAAAACAAATATGTAACACATTAACAAACAACAACCACTGTTTTACAGGCTCCTGACTTATGACAGACACATGCATAAATAATGTGGCGGGGTTAAACATGTTAGCGAGATCCCAACCCTCCCCTAACCTGGAACAGTGGTATGACAGTATAAAATAAGAACGAACAATAAAAATCAGTTGAAAATGGCTTAACTCATCAGATGGACAAAAATACAATTGGACGTGGCCGGGTACTTGTACATTCCGACAACAAAAAGACACTAGTAACAGATCTGAGAGTACTCACAGTCATCTGACAGCTAGTTCAAAGCCACTAACAACTAAAAAAAATCATGCATCTGAGACTAAACTATCAATCCGTACACATCCAACATCCAATGGATTTAGTGTAAAGACGTCATAGGCAGTCAGAGAAAACATATGATTATTTAATATCATTTAAAACAGAAATTTACGTGTCAACAACATATAAATTCTATGGAGTAAAATAAGAGATTTGATTATTTTAAGACAAATTTTAGAAGGATTTGCGCTGATTTTATTTGATTTTCGCAAATAATTACCCGTATTTAAAGAAATCAATCTTCAATAACGCAAAGAGCAGTTTATATATTTGGTTCTTTGACGTTCATTTATGAATAAAATTAACTTGTTATAAATTTTGGATACAGTATTAAACTGGTTACGGACTCATTCTAAAAAAAGAAACAGACTCGCTTACCATTTGTACATGTTTAATCCCGCCACATTCTGTATATATGCGCCTCTCTAAAGTCAGAAGCCTGTTATTCAGTCCTTGTTGTTTGTTGTTGTTTGTTGCTGTTTTTCCGTTCTATTGTATTTAAAAATGTTAAATCATATAACACAAATAAGGTTGATAAATTTCTCTTTTAAACTGTTTTACATTTGTATTTTGGGACCTTTCATAGCTCCTAATTTCGATATCATTTTGTGTCGTCTCAAAAGTTGTCTTATCGGCAGTCTTTTCCCTTTTGATATGTAGACCGAATGTAATTTACACGAATGAACAACACGACGACTGCCACATGTATAGCAGGATCAACTTACCCTTCTGGAGCACCTGCTATGATTTCTTTTAATGTTTTACATTGCTCGTTTATGATAGTTATTAGTGGAAAAATAATTTGCCATTTTGAAGTTTATAAGTATTTCTTTTGACATGTAAGTTTTAAAGCGATTGATATTTCTTATTCTAGAGATGGCTATTTGTCACAGTTACTGCCAAAGGTATAGTTTACATATTTTATTCCTGAATACGTGCACCCATTTTTACATGTCTGTTTCATTTACGTTTCGTTTTGATTCAGACAAAAGTTTCCTACAGGTAGTTTACTTATTTTTTATATAGTTTTACCAATTTTGTAATCCATATTCAATCAAAGAAAAAATGTGTTATCTAACCTTCAAACAACCCATAGTTCTGTTATGAGGAATACCTACATTAAACCCATGCTTAAATGCACATTCGTTGTTATAGAATTACTAATGTGTTTTTTAATTTTCAAATGATTCATAACAAGTTCGTAATGACGGTATTTCAGTAGATATAACTTTTTTTCCAGTCAGGAGTTAACAGCGTTAACTTTTGATTTTGTCTTTTGATAAGGGACTTTTCATTTTGGCTTTTACTTGCAGTTCAGTATATCTGTTATTTTAATTTTTAGTCACTGAAATACCTTCCCTTACCTAAACATGATTACTGTTCAAATTGTTTCTTTTTTAATTATGTTAGAATTATCTTAATTTCATACACATGAATTTACTATAAATATATATTCTATGTATTAGAAGATTTGGTATGAGTGCCAGTTAGAAAACTGTCCAAATCATAAAGTATAAAAAATTGCAATCATATGTCAAGGTGCAAGCTATAAAAGGCCCTTAAATGTTTAGTGAAAAGCAATTCAAACAGGAAAAACATACTTGTTGCAAATTCATTAGCGGAACATGTGTATATTTGTTCGAAACAAGTGTGTGATGTCAATTTCCAGAATTCTCCGACATTTGACGTCACATTGGGTAATTTTAATTCTTGCAAAGAGACACAATAAATATTGACACCTATTTTGTTAAACATAGTATCTATGTTTTTTTTCTCGATAAAGTATAACTCGTGTCCAATGCCTTAGATATTATTTAACACTATCTGATAATATAAATGATACCAGATGATTATTTCACTAATATCAAAGAAATAAAAAATCCCAATATGTTAACAAAATAACAATAAAAAAACATAAGTTTACGAATACTATTTCTTGTGATTTGATTAATAATTTTTGATAGAATACCAGGTTAATCGAGCTAGCTTTTATATATGTATTTCATAAACAAGACAGACCTTTGAAAGTAACATTTATTCGTTTTAAAAAATTGACAATATGATTGTTGATACGTTTAGAATGTATCTATATTGATAGTTACGAACGCAATCGGCCTTAACACTACATGACCTTGACAAAAAGCATTTTAATTCAGTGACTTGGATTAATCCAGGAAGAACAAATACATTGAAAAAAAACCCCGTTTATTTTCGACATCTATAATACTATAATTTCGAGGTCCAATTTGTCAGCCGTCATCACGTGAAAACGACGAATCAAAGAATTCAACTTTATATATAACTAATATAGTACAAAGGTGTAGATTGAAAATTACACCGCTCCAGGCCCTTTCGTTTTCCACGTAATTAATATTGCCAATAATTAAGAAGTTCCGGGTCGAGTCCGATAACGATACCGATACCAATAGTATATTCACCTGTTACCGATTACCTTATCTGTACGTTCCGCATCTGACAGGCGCACCACCAAACGGTGTATTCAGGATTAATATGCTATATAGTATTACACGGGTCATAATCACAGGGTTGACACTACTTAATTGTAAAATTGTTACCTATTGTAGTATTTTAATCAGTAAGACTTTCTAAGATACCAATAAGAATACTAAAAATCTGGACTAAAAATAAGGCGTATAGGTACAGTTTTCAATTTGTTAACGGACATGACGTAAAACAGCGAATCAAAGAATTCAACTTTATTTATAACTAATATAGGACAATGCTGTTGATTAAAAAAATCTCCATTCCAGGACCTTGTTTTACAAATAATTAATATTACCACTAATTGATAAGTTCCAGTTCGACGGGTTCAAACAGAAAGATTTGAAAGCAGAGAAAACTGTGTATGTAATAATCGCCGTGACTTTATCAAATGACAATACTAATACTAAAATAAGGCTTGCGCATAGTTATATACTTTAATTTAGTCACGGACCCGCGATATCACGGGTGTTCTAGTTTATTTTAAATCTAGACGTCTGGTTTGAAATATCTTGTGATGCTTCCTTGTCTGGTACTTGACATCTTATTTAGTTTCATCAAGTAGGCACTGGATGACGAGTGGCATCATATGTTACTACTTTAGAATATTTCATTATGATTGCATAATGATCATAAGATAACATACATATACTTGTAACAGTCATGTTACATTGACTTATATTTCCAAACTTTTTAACCTAATATTAACACTGTACGTTATTCATCACAGTGGAATACATCTTGTTTCATTTTTCTTTAAACATCTGGCTGTAAGTCTGACCCATCTAACCATGGAGGAATAAAACTGGTGAATTGTTTTTCAAAAATATCTAGTGCTGTTTCATATGAGAGTCTTTAAAGGGAAATTTCGCCAAAAAATCAAAAATTGATATTATGTCCATTCTGTATAAAAACGCTCAAATTCACAGATATTATAGTTTTATTCTTCTAAATTATAGATCACCATCGATTTTGAATTTAGCGTATCAATTCTCTGCGTTCGGCCATTTTGTCATCTTGTCCGATTTGAAACCACGATATGTATAAGGACCAAAACTACAGTAACCTGATGTAGTCGTAATTGCATGTCGATATCTTGTCAATAGTACGGTTGTTTTATCCGACTAGTTAACTAACTTGATACAGAAAATTTTTCTTATTTTTTTTTTTAAAATAACCATGGTCTGTTATTTTTAAACTGTTAATATTGGGATTAGTTAAAAAGTGAAAGTTAAGATTATAAATACGTGTTCCGTGAAAATTGAATTGTTTTCGAAAATCTAATTTGTTCATAATTCTTTTATGTAATAAACTTTATTCAAATAAATTCGGATCTTATCTCAACTTATCACCTGCATGGCTAAAGGTATTACTCCCAAAGGTATTGTGAGGGGTGTGAGGTGACACGTCCAGGTATTCAAGCGATTTCCTTTCGGGCTTGCAAGTTCACGCATTCACGTTTCACTTCTAAGGGTACTGCTCAGTGTACACGGCCGATAACTTATAACTTTCCATTTTGAACTATTATATACATCTCTGTCTTGGGTGTTCGAAAGTGATATAATACTACTAGTCATTACTAAACTCATACGCTTGTTTATAAATAACATTTCTGGTGAAAGAATATTATTTATAAAAATATAAATAATACACAAAAAAAAACCCAGATTTGATGAATTTAAAATCTATATATATATACTTTTTCAAAGGGTAAATTTGGTAAAATTTAATATATACTCGTTGTCAATATTGTCAGATTGGAACATACCGGAAATATTGATTTGAAAAAATGTACGCACTTGTCGGCCATTCGTTTTTACGCCTTTTATTCGTTATAATAAGTTACGGAACTATAGCACAACTTGGAATATATACATGTATACATTGAACCTGGGAACAGTATATATGTTCCTGATTGATCATAAGAAAGAAACATACATTTTGTGTAAATTGAGGTAAAAGTTTTGTAAATAGACTAGTCCACGTTTGCCCACAGAAAGTAATAGACTATTGTATACCAAAACAAGACGAAATCTTAATCAACACAGCAGGAGCTACACACAGGCGTCTCAAATTATCGATATCGTATTCCATTCTCTCATAAATGTGTAATTAGTGTAAACATCCTTTTCACATGTTTGATTTGGTGTAAAATTTGATCTATGCTTTCTATCTTAAATCTATATTTCCTTTTGTAGATAATGGCTCTAGGAACATCATATAATAAAATCAACCCTTTAGGGGTAACCATGAAGAAGCTAATTTCAATTGAAAGTTTAAATTTCTTGTAAAATTTTGTAGACACAGTTTACATTATAATTGCTTTCATAATTGTGGATTAATACTAACATTGCATTAATGTGAAAGATATATCTATAAGCTATCCATCAATACCACTTTCACAAATTTCTAGCATTATAAAACAAGCCATGGCGTCGTCAGTTTGATTTAGAATCATGAGTTTGACTGTCCCTTTGGTATCTTTCGTCCCTCTTTCAGCATTTTAAAATTGGGGAATTGAAGGTATACAATCTTAGTATTGTGCTACCTTAATGTTACTTGTTTAGGGTTATATCTGACCTCTCCATATTAAATATATAACAACTTTAATAAAAAAAGAATGACCAACGTAAATACTAGTATCTTGTCTTAGGGAGGGATAGATCCTACTTTGTAAAGAATCACTCTGATTCAAACAAAAATATTCTCTGAAACTGACATTATCAAGATGCTTGATTTTTCGATTGACAACATATTTGGTACGTTTAGAGGACGTGTTTTTCAACAGACTGTCGGCATTACAATGAGAGCAAATTTAGCGCCTTCTTGCCGACGTGTTTCTTTATTATTATGAGGCTGACTCCATACAGGAACTTCTTAGGAAGAAAGATAAGAAGTTATATGTAGGTGATGTTCTTTCACTAAATAATTCAAAATTTGGTGACTATGTTGAACGAATCTATCATATCGAACTAGAGATAAAGAATATACAGATAAATTTAAGTCGGTCTCATATCTTGACTAACATCTAGAAATTGACAAGGAGGGCTGCTTGAAAATAAAACCTTACGACAAAAGAGATGACTTCAGTTTACCAATTTTGAACTTTCCAATTCTTAGTAGCAACATTCCAGCAGCCCATGCTTACGATGTATACATCTTCGAATTTGATATTCCTTTGCTTGCATTTCCTATTATGCTTTTCTTGATAGAGGGATGCTACTCACAAGGAAGCTATTAAACCAAATGTTCTAAATGGTAAAGCCGAAATCATCCCTTCGTAAATTTAACGAACGCCATCCCAAGTTAGTGGACCGTCATGAAATAACCGTTTCATATATGATATCGGATATGTTCCTTGCGTCGTTACTACAATCCTCTTCCCTTCCATTAATGTAACCTACCGAATTAAACTATTTACCGGATTTGTTATCACATAAGCAACACGACGGGTGCCACATGTGAAGCAGGACATGCTTACCCTTCCAGAGCACATGAGATCATCCTTAGTTTTTAGTGGGGTTCGTGTTGCTTATTCTTTAGTTTTCTAAGTTATGTCATAAGTACTATTGTTTGTCTGTTTGACTTTTCAATTTTTAGCCATGGCGTTGTCAGTTTATTTTCGATTTATGAGTTTGACTGTCCCTCTGGTATCTCTCTTTAAACGTGTTTAGTATGACTATAATTTTTCACTTTGGTTTCACGTACTATGACAAAAAATATTTCCGTTCTCCATTATACAGTATATAACTTACAACAAAATATTAGTTTTTCCTGCGTAGACTAATTATATTTGTTCATGTTAATCTTTTGAAAAGTATTCTATGTTTTGTTAAACCTTTACTACAGTTACGACTGCTTATAGATTCTCAGTCTTGAAAGGAAACGCACATAGTAGTGCGTGCTAGATTAATGAAGGGTAGCATCAGTCAAACGCCGTATCATTATTTCATTATATGTATCTGAAATTGATACAATTAACAAAGACAATACAGATAAAATATATAGAAATAAAACCGATAATCCTATTCGAATATTATGATTAACTTTTGGAAACATTATCATGTAGGAATTGTACACTTTAATAAAAGAAAATATTCATTTAATGAGTGTACTAATTCTATTTTATTACACATTTAAATGGGATAAAAGAAAGACCACACATACTTGGAAAACAAAGTAGGCACATATCTTTAAACTGATTTTCACAGAGATGTAGCAATAACTTTTCAATCAATGATTTAAGTTATGACACTGTTCCAATGTGAACGTTTCAATATTGCCAATAGTTATTCGGGATATTCTATATTGTTTTCAAATGCTTCCTCCACATTGTTTGCCATATCCTCTTTATCCATTTCTTTTAAGGCTCCAGATAGGTTGTGAACTAATTTTTCATTTGGTCGGGCCGATCCCCATGTTTTAAGTATTTCCTTAAGTTGTCCATCAGTTTCCAGCTGTTCTATTTTGTTCTTTATAACATGTAAATTTGTGCCCAACTGATAGCATTCTTCCATGGTCAAACTAGCTGTGATACGGTTTAGTGATGTCTTTCGGAGTACTGGAATTGTACCTACAAAATATGGCGACAGAAAAGCGTCTGTAATGTGTATATTTATTATGGAATTTGATATAAAAGCAACTATAAAACCAAGTGTTCCAAATGGTAAAATTGAAGTTATCTTTTTGAAAGTTTTACCTACGTCATATTAATAAGAATTATTTCATATCGGTTGAGAATAAGATTTCTTATTGAATAAAAAGGGGTCACATGACGATAATGACCAGTTTTGCAACAACTATTATATAAGTATGGTATGATTGCCAATAAGACATCTCTCCACCAGAGAAAAAAAAATTACCATATAAATTAAAAACAATATAGAACATCGTCATGTATTTATATAATAGTTGTTGAAAAACTGGTCATTATCGTGATATATGGACTGCCCACAGGACAGGGGTATTGACTAAGATAGTGATAATGACTGAGCCGAAAGCATAATCGCTGTCGCAGTCAATACCACTGTCCTACGGGCAGTCCATGTATCACGACAATGACAAGTTTTTCAAGAACTATTATGTTTATTTCATTGAGAAACCATGTTTTGGAAAATTCTCATAAATTCAGAACGCCTAAAGCGAACTCGAGTACGATGTCTATAGCAAAGAGTGAAGACCAGTCGTAGTAATACGGCCATTCATTTTAGTGCAATTTTTCAGTATATAAATTCTTAATTAAGTTCTCTTTAACTTCACAATTAACGAAAAAATATAATAAACAATTCAACAACTTAAATGTTATATTAAAAACAGGAACATGGTACATCTTTTTAATCAGAGAAACCACGCCCCACCGGTCATTAACAGAGAAACCACGCCCCAACAGTCAACATCAGACGTAAACCACGCCCCGCCGGTCCATATCTTGTAAAAGTTCATTAACGACCGGTTTCCTGGTCCGTTTTGTTCTGTTAATGACCAATGGAATTTATTACTGAAGATTAATGAATGTCATGTGACCCCTTTTTATTTAATAAGAAATCTTATTCTCAACCGATATGAAATAAATACAATTATTTGTGTCGCTTATACACATGTATCCCGCCATGGACGCCACAACACAGAGCTCTCTATTTCTAGTGTGACATCCGCGATATGCAAAGTATAATACTTTATTTAATGACGGCAACGGATAAGTATCTGATAAGGAACGTTGTTGTTTATAAATAGACTTGTTATTAAAAATTGACTGGGAATTAGTCACAATTGTGTCGGGTACCGCCCAATTGAAATTCATATTTCTCTTTGTCAATTAGAGTCGCTTGAATGTGGAATGTTTATAGTTCAGACTGAGTTAAAGCGATATTCAAGAGTTTGAATTCCTATCATGATTTCATAGAATGTTGCTTTCAAGTAAGCTATTAAACCAACTGTTCAAAGTGGTAAAATTGAAATTTTACCTTTTAAAAATTTAAACCACGAATTAAATGTCTTTTACGGAATACCTGTTTCATAGACGAACACAGATACTCCTGTCCTATTTTCCTCCAATGTTATCATGATAATCCTTTTCAGTGGGTATTTGTTTACATGAGCAACACGACGGGCGTCACATTTGGAAGCAGGATCTGCTTACCATTAAGGACAGCTGCAACCACCCAAGGTGTTTTGTTGAGTTTGTGCTGCTCAGGGTTTTTTTGTGGAGTTTGTGCTGCTCAGTTTCGGGCTTTCTTGTGTATGTATGCTACTGATTGGTCTTTACAACTTTTATACTATTAGGTCACGATATAGATAAAGACAACAGTATTATACTGGTGTTCAAAAGTCATGAATCGATTGAGAGAAAACAAGTGCAGGTCATAAACAAAAACCCAACACGTTCACGAACAAAAATGATATATAACGTGTTACGTTATATTTTAAAATTTCTATCAAAATTATGGCATTTAAAGCAAAGGTCTTATTATATAACTTACATTGATGATCATCCAAGGCTACACCGACTTCCTCCTGTTTAATATCTGTATAAAATGAAATAATTCCGTTATGATAAAAAATAATCGATAGACAATTGGAAGTGATATCGAATATACAGCAACTTAACGATATAGATTACCCAATAACGGCAATAATATAAATTTCTACCTTGCACTATGATGATATAATAATGCCTCATTATTATTCACATTTGTATTGCTCGATTTTCTGGTTTAATGTATGAAAAAGGTAAAATAACAAGAATAACGAACTCCAAGAAGTTCCTAACAGAAAGCCCCTAAGCAAATGACAAAGTAAAATGCTCAACACACCAAATGAACGAATATCAACTGTCATATTCCTGACCTGGTTCACATGGCATTTTCTTTTGTTGAAACTTGTGGATAAAATCTTGAATTGTAGCTAGCTAAACATCTCACTTGTATTACAGTCGCATCAAACTCCATTGTATTGACAATGATAAACAGACAGGTTAATGATATAATTTCTAAATGTTATGTAACGTATTGAAAAATAGGTTGATTATAGCCGTTGGTGTCTTGAATTGATATTTATAAAAAAAAAGTACCATTAATATATTGAGATGAAGGAGTGGCGCTGTTACTTTTCTAATTTTCTTTTATATCGGAATTCTATTGAAGTTCTATTCTAATGTAATGTTTATTTGAAATTATCTTTACTATATAAACTACCTAAGTTATTTGAGTCAATTAAAATTGATACAACCAGTTCAAAATCCGTATCATATTTCACCGGAATTTCAGGTTCAAAATGTTGCACAGATTTGTTACAGCAATTGGTAAACAAACGGGCATCTTTGTTTGTACCACGTGATGCCTGTGGCTGCTGTTGAAGCTGGTCTATTATTTCATGACGTTTTTCAATGTAAACTTCTCCGTCTAATGGTGATTCTGATGTGTCATTGAGTAGGTGAAAAGATCGATAATTCCCTGTCTTGTATTTTCTTGGATTCAATGTGAGAAAGGGGTCCTGTTGTTTTAGGCTGTCTGTTTGCAAGTTTCCGGTAAGTGTTATCTATGTAATACAGACGAAACATAGTTTTACTATACAGTACCTAGATCAGTCAATATACAATGAAATATTATAAATAACTGCGCTTTTGTGACCCACTTACCGGTTGCTATCAAAAAAAATACAAACATTTTCAAAGCCAACTTGTATAAAGCAAAAACATGTGCTATCTTAAAAATGGAAAGTTCACAATAAACGTATAAACTTACATTTTGGTATTTAGCTGTGTGTTGCCTCTGAATGACCCTATATCACCTCCGTATATTTAACCGTATGACGTCAAGCAACAATTACTTTTTTAGTGACGTCAAAGTTCATGAATTATGTTGTCAAAGTTTACTGGAACCTGTGCAATTTTATGTTATTGCGGACAAATTTGCATACAAGTGTAAATACGTTTATTATGACGCTAAAGTGATCGTTTTGTCGTCAAATTTAACACTAAATAAATCACCAGTCGGAAACCCGGTTGAAATAGAACAAAATAATCGAAGCTCTTTCTTAGAGAAGGCGAGAAATGTTAACCGTAATATTTTCTATAGTGACATTTTTTTTAAAAAGTTAATAGAAAAAAAATAATTTTCTTCTAAATTACGAAGTCTTTGATTTTAAAAACACCATTTGGATAAGGTTTCAATTTATTTAATATATTATTAAGCAGAACAATTTTAAAAATATCAAGTCGACTACATGGGTATCTTTTAAGTTGGATGAAGAAAATGCATGAACCTCCGATTTAAACAAATATCACGGACGGAAAACAAATCAATCTATTAGTTCAGTTATTTTCGTGTCTGGCCTTTCATTATGTGACTCAAGAAAAAAATCAAAAAATGAGTAACAATTGTATCGAAAAGAGAAAATCGATTGCACCTTTTCATGTTAGGGCTATTTTGAGTTGAATATTTTATCTTGATATCGTACAAAGCAAGAACATTTCATACATCGTCTCGCTTCAGATTCTTTCATTTTTATATATCAAAGCTACAGGTTGACTTAATAACATAAAAAAAAAATCACAGTACTAAAAGTTGAAATATAAGGGTCATGTGAAATACCTATCTTACGAATCACACAAACAGAGAAGGTGTGTTCGAATAGCTATTTTGTAACTGAAAGTACTTGACGGCAGTCTTTCAAGTTGAATGATGAAAATGCATATCTTCGAAAAATTATAATTTTTTGTGTGTGATAACTTTAGTCCAGTCAATCTATCATAAATTTGACCCTCACCCGAAAGTAATTGCAACAGAAGATTTTTAAGTTTTAATCTTTAGCATTATACCCAAAATATACACAGAAAAAAGTCCTATAAAATCTTACTTGAGGAAGACTAAAAAAATCACCATTTAAAATTCCTATGGAGATTTGCATTGAAAAGGGAGATCATAACTCTTTTGTACATTTCAAGAGCAGAAGATTAAATAATTTAGTCATATATAAACTTACAACCTCATCAAAGAATCTTACTTTACATTAATTTCAAGAAAAATAACCAAAAACTGACCAAAAAAGACTCATTTTTGCAAGAGTTATTTCCCCTTCCAATGTTAATTTTCGTAGGAAATTAAAAATGCTGATTTTGAGTTTTCCTCAAGTTAGATTTTATGGGACTTTTTTCTGTGTATATAAAGGGCACAATGGTATAGATTAGAACTAAAACATTTTCTGTTGCAATTAGTTTGAGGTTAAATCTTAGTTTGACTGGACTTCTAGGGTTTATAGTCTTCAACCACTAAAAAAATATAGTCTGCCCCTCCACGAAATACTTAATTAGATTTTTTTTAAATGATTATAAATTTTCGAAAATTCCACCTCACAACCGATCAGACAATAATTCTAAGTTGAATCAATGCAGACAAGATCATAATCTGATGCTCATTAGCTAGTTGATACATTTGGCCTTTAAAATACAACTGACATATAAGGATCGTAGTGGTGCAATGTGGATATCGGTTTCCAAGAGCAAAATTGGCAGCGCGTCATCCCTACAATGGCTTCCATTTCTATGATTGTGAAAATGATCTGGCGTAATGGGGAGATAATTTTCACGAAGTAGAATCCTAACTGCATTTTGAATGTCCAGATGCAAGCAAGACATTCATGTATATGTTGTCTCCTTTAATTATAGATCAATGGTGTTATGGCGCTCAGCGTTATTCACTAACATTTGATTTCTTCACTTAGAGGATTTTATCAACTAGTTCGATTTGATCTACCGAATTAGACAATTTCGCGGATTTTTAATGACATAGGCAACACAACGGGTGCCACATGTTCAGCAGTATCTGTAATGATTATATAAAAAAGAAGATGTGGTATGATTGCCAATGAGACAACTATCTACAAAAGACCATAATGACATAAGCATTAACAATTATAGGTCACCATACAGCCGGACAGCAAATCTCATAATGGCGTCGATTTTATTATTCTGGTCACGTGATTTTCAGTTAAAAAAAATGGCATTTTTTTGCAACGGCAATGACGCCACGAAATCGACGGCGTAAAGCTATTGTGTGTATTCAACATGCTTAACCAAATACATAATTAAATACGGCAGGTTTCAAACTTTAACTACGTTATTCATATAAGAATGAAAAAATAGAATTTCCTTGATTATTTGACTCGGAAAGATGAAAAAACGTGCCGCGGCCGTGACACTTCTCAGTAAATAAATGTAAATTGAAATGACACACGGAATGGTAACGTATTTTCCTTTATAGGGATGATACCTCCCGATATTATGAACATAAAATGCCTATTGATACAAAAACTCGCCAGGTAAAACGGCATTGTGTCAATTCAACAGGCCCAAAACTGACGACCGGCCAAAGGGAGATAACTCGAATGAAAAGTCGTTGAAGTGACGGCTGATCAGAAACAAGAGAAAATAAACATTTCGCTCAATTTTAGTAAGTGAAAGAGTGATTCTGGGGTAAAATATCAAATAATCTATCAGTATGCGATAGCAAAATGTGTAAATATGAAAAATACCTTGGATATTACAATTAATCATTGGAATGAGGGCACCTGTCAGGTATCAGGACCCAAATAGTGAGAAACAGTATTATAGAATGTATGTCTGCTTGGGTAAATCACTATTTAATTACATATAGCATACAAATATCTGATAATCATCTAGAAATCGGGGAAAATTGTAAAAATTATTACATATTCAGTTAAAAAAAAATACATTACTACAGCTTCAGTAGCAATATTTAAAAAAAAAATTCTGTATGATTATTTTTTTTTTTTTAAAGTGAGGGGTTTTGGACCAGTTAATTATTAGAAAAAAGTACTTACCCAAAGCTTTGGTGTTAAAATTCCATCATTAAAGAGGGGAATGTTTCAGCATATTCCCTGATTGCATGTATGTAACCTCTACCTCTATTTTTTCATATATACTTGGATATGAAAATAATTATTTTATGGCATACTTTTAGAAGAATGATAAATTATAATAATTCTTGACTACACATGAATTCTTCATTTTGATTCAGCATTCAGTGATGCAGAAACATATTTGTTTCTAAGTAGATCTATATCTACAATGTCAGTTATATCTGTGAACTTATTAAATGTTTATTTCCATTCTAAATATGTTTATCTTATGCAAGTAAGTATTTATGTGAGGCCTATTAATGATGAACACTGAAATATAACAACTTCTAATCACTGGCATAGGATAAAATACCTTTGACAATTTTGATGAAAAATTGAATTCATCAAAGTACTCTATAAGAAGGCTTTACCAAAAAAATCAGTTCTATATGTTTGAAAGTAGCAATATTACAAAGTAATAAAAATTGAAAAAAATAATAAATAATAAAACCAAATCAGGGCTTTATTTCATTTTCTATTGAGAGACTGATTAAAAAAGTAAAATATATTCCTGAACAAATTGATGTCATAAGAATATTGCATTTCATATTGAACTTTGTTCTCTACAGTGCAGTGGCGGATCTAGAAATTTTCATAAGTGGGGGCCCACTGATTAACTTAAGAGGGGGCCGATCCAGTCACGCTTCAGTGATTCCCATTTTTTTTCCTAAAAAGCGCCCCCCCCCCCCCCTAAAATCCGCCTCTACAGTGGTTTTTCATTTTAACTATATATTTAGATTTGGCCTGATAGTGACACTGTCATGTGTTTTGTTGTGTGCTGTCTCATTTTAGAAAAGGGGTTAAATTGTAAAATATAAATTTTTAAAGTAGTAGGTTTTTTTAAAAATCTTTTAGAACTTAATAGGGCATAGGAGATATTATATAAATCTATAAAGCATAGAATATGGATACCCATACAGTTCTCTTGAGTCATGCCTGTTTAACGTTTAAGATAAAAGTAACTTTTATATTTTTCTAGAATAAAGTAAAACTAAAAATAGCTTTCTCACTAATTACATGTATATGTATATGTAATTAGTGGGATAATAATGCATGTACAATTGTACTTAAATTAGAAAAAAACCACTGGCAACATTCAACAGCTAGTGCCATGGGATGTCAAAAATAATTATATAATGCATTTTTTTTATATATTATTCATATATAAAATATAGTATTATATCAGGAACATATATATTTATATACTGTTCTCAAATAATATGTACATTGTACCATCAGAAACATATGATATATAACTGTTTCTGGTAACATTATATATATATACTGAAATATGTGTATTAAATAATGAAGAATTTAAAAAAATACCATGTTGACCTGATAATCATATATAAATCCTCAATCATCAAATGCAGGTACATGCAGCTTTAACAATTGTAAAAAAGAATGAACTGAACTAATTATTCATTATAAAAGAGATCTACATGTAATTTTCCAATAGGTAAACTGGATGCAGATTGAATAATCATCTATGGTAAAATTATTGAATGACTGCTAGAACCTAGAAGATGAATAGGGAACAAGCACAAGCAATATTATATTATGAAGTGCAGATATTATCTTCATTCATTTGAAATTACATCTAAAAGCTATTAAATAAGGATCTGACTCTGTTCAAGCTGTTTTCCTCTGTTATTTATCTATGATATATCTGATCTCAGAATGTTTACACTGAACATGCAAATTTTTTCACTGATTTAGGACAAAACCTGACAAGTGTCACAATAAATTACACCTGGACTTCTAAAAAAATAATGCACTGCTAAAGGGATGTAATTGGGAGGTTTGTGTACATTTTGTTACATGTTTAATGTGCAGAATTCATAATATTTGTGTGATTTATAAGAAAGTCAAACAAATTTTGTACATTTTTAATACTTTTTTTTGTACTGGGGCATGAAAAAGTGAAATAAATTACACAAAAAATAACAGATTTTTTTCATTTCAAAGGACATGTTGATTGTCTTTTCATTAGTGGCAATTTTGTCGTATTTCGGAGCGTTTTAGTCAAGAGCAGAGCAGTTTCAAAAAAAAAAGAAGGGAGTCCCCGCAGGGCCTTACCAATTTGTGATGTGTACTGAAATTGTGCTCGTGTGTAAACAACGAAGGGTAACGGCATGTGACTACCCCAGTTCTGTTCTCCATGCTCCAGTTTATCAATATAAACTTCTCATATTTATTTTTCCTAAGTAAAACGGGTTTGTGTCAATTCGTCCAGAGTTGAATATTTATCAATGACAGTCGATGTTGAAAAATGGCGGTTCCGAAGGCTGAAAATTAATGACTTGAATTTCCGATTCAACGATGAAATTATTTGACTTCTCATATCTTTTAAATACTTGTTAAACTTCTCATATCATGCATACCGCTCGTGTTACGTTTAGTTTCTTTTATTTTAACAAAACCATGATTTTCTACCGGGGTCGTCTTCCGCGGGGAATTATTTTTCTACGCAGCGACATCTGCCGACGACGTTCTCTTAAATTATCTCCACTTGATTCTCGAATAATAAATCCGGGTTTTTAACGGACAAATCAGGGATTTGCTGTCCGGCTGATATGGCCTTCAACAATGAAGCAAGGCAAGACTCAGTGTGTGTACGTTGCATATTTACCTGACATGTCTGTCCCTCTTTCATCACACAATCTTTGTATTCAACTGACATTGTGCAGAATCCTTTGTCTTTCCATTTCTTTCTTCTACTTTTCCCTCTATTTTTCAATGCATATTCAATAACTAAAGATAGTTTCACGTCCGTTTCTCTTTTTAACATAGCAAAACATTCCACTTGTACCTCCTTCTTGATTGCGTTGGTCGCCTGCCTTTTTGATTTACCCATATGTTGCTCAGAACAAGCTACATACCTATAAGTAGCAATTTTACCTGACCATATCGGAAAATAGGTATTTAGTCGGATCTTAACACGTATTTGTGATTTGTTTAAACCGGTTTTCGATAAAAATATACGAAGAAATGTCAAACTGTTTAGGACTTAATTAAATCCGTATTTCGGTAATATTGTGCAAGCATACGATTTTTATTGCTTCTTACACTTTGAGAAGCGAATAATCTGTAACTACTTTATTCAAATATTCTGTAAAAACGTTAATTTTGAGCTATGAAAGTCAAGTGGCTCGAGAATTTTTCTGAGGAAATTTTAAAAAAGTGCAAAAAAATATTTTTACATTGGGTTAGCTTTCATTAGTCTTCACTATCTATAGATTAACAACTTTTGGTTATATTTAAAATTCAGAATCATCATTGAAGGTGGAGCACGATTGCGCAGTTAATTAATTATATGGATGTGCCATTTGTATGATGAGTGACATTCCGTGGTATTATGTGCCAATTCGAAAAAGTTATACGAGAATTGTCGCCCCTTAACAGCTTCATTTTTTTATAATTATGTTTAGGTTTCTGATATAATTTTGAATAATTACATAATGAATCAATGCAATATATTTCAGGTTTTGTTATTGATTTATCAAAACAATTGATGTACGAATTTAATTTCATAAATTTGAAACGTTAAAAATGTTTAAATACCAATATAAAGAACTTTTTATCATTTTTGAAATAGACTATGAATGAAAATTACAGGAAATTGCTTCCCTTCATGATAGATTGATTGGGAAATGAGCCAGAGTTATCTCCTTGTGACGACAGAGAGGGACTAGCAAGCAAATTTTAATTGTAGCTAATTCATTTTTAAAACAATGATCCGCTATAAACGAATGTTATTTTATACAAATATAAGGACCTAGTGAGCTAAATCTACAAATTTTATTTGAAATTATGAATTTTTATTGCAATAGATTAATATGCTACTATAAGGTAAATACAAGGTTTAAATGATGTGTCTTCTTTTTCTCAAATGAGTACTATCGAATTAGACTTAACACCTGGTGTTTACCTGCATAGTAAATACAACAGGTGCAACACATGGCGGAAACAACCCCGTTTTATTTCTGAGGTTTTTGTACTTCAGTCTTTTTAGTTTTTCTAAGCTGTGTTTTGTGTAAGGTTTTGTTTCTTGTCATTGGTTTTCGTTTTTTTGCATTTGCATTTATGTAATGTCAGTGTGTTTTCGACTGAAGATTTTGAATGCCCTTATTGTATCTTTTGCCCTTTATTTTAACGCCAATATTTAATTTGCCTAAACTATAAAATGAAGACAGTCAAGTTCATAGGCAGTTTGTCCGGTTCATATAGATGAGTACTTTAAAAGGCGAATCACATTTAGCCATGTTAGTTTTGCCTTTATTTTGTATGACGACTGAATATTGTGTAGTTTTAAAACAATATATATGCATTGGGGTCTGATTATAAAGTAATCAAAAGGAGAAGAAAGCAGATCAGGTGTAACCTTACACAGATAAATGGTTGACATCAAATGTAACAAATTTTCCATGGACGTCAACATTGCTGCATATCTTCCATTCATTTTCCTCAGGTTCCTCTTTATCAGACATTAATATAATAATGTCATCATTGTTTTGATCTGCAGAATGCACTGGTAATGTAAGTTTAACAGGTTTCAACGGTTGACTGTTGTTCATCATAGTCAGATCGATCGCATTTGTGAATAAGACAGGATCGGCGACTTCATTCTCTTCGTGATTCCAAGCCTTTGTTTCTGAAATCTAAATGTTATAAATTAAATTATGATACATTTCTATAATTAAATCCCTTCCTGTATATATTTGGTCATTTTTCTCTGTCAATTTACACTTTTCAAATATGCTTTATGAGTTGAAAAACCTTAAGAAAGGACACATTATCAGTTTGGAGAAATTAGAATTTAGTGGTGCAACCAAAATGTGTTTCGGTCGAAGAAAAAATACAACACCATGCATGGTAATATAAAATAGGAAATGGCCACCAGAACAAATCTACCTCAAAATTTCCCAAAAAAACTAAAAATATGATAGCTTAAAATTCCAGAGGTGAAGAAAATCCCTACAGTTCCACTAGTGGATCCCGTCCAATGGCAAATAACACTTTGAACATTCTCAAACATTTACAGATGCTCATAGAAGTTTTATAAACAAGTTTTAGTTAGAGAATCATTTTGGAAGTTTTTGAAATCAACTCATGTTTTGGAAATAAAGCTATAATTGTTTCATAAACACAGAGGAGATGCCCAGTTTTTAGATTCCATCATGACTTATTATACATTAAGCGGCTTTCTTTTAATGGAATGCGAATGAATTTGTTTTTGCGCAATTTCACAATCAAATCAACGTGGCTAGGCGATCGTTGTCATGCAACCAATAATTATTGCATATATATATCTAAATAAATAAAAAATAAATGCAGAAGAGACTAGTAGTTTGTCATAAAAGAAATACAAGTAGTCCAGCGGATATCAGAATAATTGATCACTTTATGGTAAAAGCATGAAACTTGGCATAGTGAAAGATTAAGGGGTTTAGACAAAATTCAGATATGGAGCCACGAAAAAAAAATCCAACATGGCCACCAAATGCAAGATGGCCGACATAAGTATAACATAATTCACTTAATAACGTCTTCCAATTTTAAGGAGTTCAGAAGATGTCACAAACTTTAGGAAATACAATAAAAATATGTCAATTATATTTTTTTAAAACCTTATAATACAGAAATCATCAAAATGGTGTCCAAATTCAAAATGGCGCGTCAAAATGTCTAAGTTTGACAGTATGTGTATGTATCATCGTGTGATAGAAAGCTACCAAATCCGTGAAACTGATAATTTGAGATCGGGAAAGGCCTACAATGTATCAGTTATGTCTGAGTGCATAGATAATATTTTCAAAATGGCGGTAATATTCAAAATGGCGCCGTTTAACCTGTCAAAATTTGACGTTTGGTTTTGAATATGGTATAAAAATGATTAAAAAATAATTGGATCATTTATTTCAATACAAGTACGTTTATACAAACATATTATTATTTAATGTAACAAGTGACATTAACTATGAAATAAAATTGGCCGAAACAACTCAAAATGGCGTCTTTGACAAGTTCTTTTTTTTTCACAATTACAAGTAATGACCTGACCTTAGAAAATCCTGAAATGAAAAAAAAACCAACATATGCAGTATTGAATCAGTGCAAAGAGTATTTCTTTTTTGGAAATGAGATAAGAAATAAAAAAAAACCTCACAAGTAAATATTCAACATAACAACAGATTAAAATTATAATTAAAATATGATACAAATGCAGGAAAATCAAAAGAAAGCACAGTCTCAATCAGTTTTTCTTTCACAGTCCGGTGAGCAGTTGTATAATGCTGTGCATTGTAATGCTGCTTTAAAAATTCACATGCTCCTCGACATCCTTTCTTACATCCATAGTGGATGAGCTCTTGGCATGACATTGAAGCTTCAGCAAGCACAGACCAGAATGGTACCCAAAAACCATCAAGTTTTTGTCAACCAAATAAATCTGGTGATGGCATACTTTGGTTTGCAACTAAACAATTGCCCCAAATAACACTACCTTGGTAAGCTGCACGTTTCGTATGTTCAATGAAGAAGTGCTTCTCGTGTTGGAGGAATATTGTCAATTGTTCTTGTCTTCTGCGTGAATAACTGTTTTCTTAACTCATTCGCCATATTAGCTGTACTAGACCAATCATACAAAAGCACAACATATCGTACTTTTACTTTTAACACTTTTAAAATTTCCACTAGTTGTTTTGTCATATTTTACACGTGATACCCTGAACGTCTTTTTAGTAGCCGTGTTGTAAGAACTATGATCGTAAATTATTTAAGATCTTCCTTGTGGATAACTTTTGTATACCAGAAGTGGTTTTCGTCTACAAATGACGTATCAGTGACGCTTAAATCGAAAAAGTTAAAAAGACAAACAAAAAGTATGCACTTCAAGATTGGATGACCAGAAATCCTGAAAGGTTTGCAAAGCACAATATTTGTTGATTGTTAATAGCTTTCGAGATATACACGAGATAGTTTCTGATAATAAGACGTTTGGCGGCCATTTTAAATTTGTCGTCCATTAATGAACTATATTTTTTATTGTTCCATATTCAGAAAAGATTAATTAGCATCATAACAAGCAATATGCAAAGTTTTGTATTTATTTATTTCAATTATACCATTTTTTTTGGACTCTCAGACTGCCTCATGACTGTTGGCGGCCATTTTGATTTTGTCGGCCATTTTTTATTGTTCCATATTCATGAAAGATTAATAAGCACCATAACTAGCAATATGCAAAGTTTTGTGCTTTTATTTTCAAATGTTTAATTTTACTATATTTTTAAATTGTGTTTCATGACTGTTGGCGGCCATTTTGAATTTGGCGACCATTGTGGATTATTTTTTAATGGCTCCATATCCAAAAATGTTTATAAACATCATACCTAACACTGTGCAAAGTTTCATGTTTTTACCATAAAGTGATCAATTGTACCAAAATATAAATAAAGGTCAAAGTGATATTGCTCGATATATAATGGAATTTGATATACAAATTAGAGGTTTAGCTTATGAAAACCAGTAAACCTACATAGGAAAATGTCTGTACCAAGTAAGGAATAAGACAGTTGTAATCCATTTGTTTGATGTTTTTGAGCTGTTGAGTTCGTCATTTGATTAGGGACGTTCCATTTTTTCCTCAGAGTTCAGTATTTTTGTGATATTACATTTTTTTTATCATGATGTGCACAAATAACAGCCCTATAAATAAGATTAAACTTACATTTACTTGCAGCTGGCCAGCTGAACCAAAAGTACCCTCCGGTATTGCGATTTCTGCTTCCTTTTCCATTTGCGGGTGTATACAAAGTGATTCGTTAGTCACATTAAATATTTCCGGTACCACCTTAGAAACAATGGTAAACTTGGCATCAGATGATAGACTGACTTGCACGGAGATAACTGTTTCCTGCAATGAATATAAGATGAAAACATGTTAAAATTGATTAATATCAATGACTTTTATGTTCAAAGCTTTTTGGAAATAGATAACACTAAACAATTACATAATTCTATCATCTCTCAGTTAAAGTCTATTAATTTCAAAACATACGTTCTAAGAGTTCCGATTTGGTGTGTAAAAACTTTCAGTATCATATCTATGAGAGAGGCAAACGATATCAACAGGAATTTCAAATATCATATTGTTTTATTAAGTTTATTACAGACGACCATGATATGAAATGCAACTAGAAAATGGAATAAATAAAATTTAGAATGGAAATGGGGCATTTGTCAAAGAGACAACAACCCAAACATATGGCAGACAACAGCAGAAGGTCACCAAAAGTTCTTCAATACTGCGGAGGCGTAAGAATATAACAGTCCGTCTTCAAACATGCTTCAGTGAAATTAACTATTAACGTTTTCAATTCTTATGCTAATACTAAACAATTTATACAGTCATGTTTTAATACCATCTACACATTTTAGCTGGAATATGAGTGTCAATCCTTTTTTAATGATATCATATATCAGATTGCAATTCTTGTTCCATTAATATTTCTAAGTTTTCAAAATGATATATTTTTCCAAGGAAAGCATACGACTAGTAGTATGTAAAATGTTGTTGCATAAGCACTCAAGCGTACTGATTTATTGTAAAAAAAACAATGAATCCAGATCAAATTGTACTAGACAAGGACCTCCTTGCCAAATTCATGATTTGAATGGGTTTCCATATTTTCTATATCTAAATTTTGAATAATGTAGATTTTGCAATTATTACAAATGTTAACTTGCTGGATTTTGGTTAGTCCCTTATTGTCTTTTAGCTCCTTACATTTTCATGTCTTTCCCATCATTGGCTATCAAATAGCTGTGGTTTGAGCGTTCCTTATTAAGGCAAATCCCAAAAAGCATTTCGGATTTACGATATATCTAGGAAGAAGCCAACATTATTCTACTCTTTCCTTCAACACAACGCACTGTATCCTATAATGCACAATATTACTAAAGTGAAGTGTTGGTAAATTCTATTTTTATAACATTTATTTCTTTATTTACCCAAAGATATCGATTTTATTTACGTAGTTACCTCATCACTCTGGTTCATCTCAATTATGATATCCTTGGAAAGTACACCTGTTATAGATACCAATCTTAATTTTTCATTGCATTGAGGTCTCCCTTCAACTCTTAAATCCAAATCAATAAAGCCTGGTTTAGATCCCCATGCGATGACTTCAAAGACATCAGAAAAGAAATGTTCGTCGTCCTGTTTCTGGATTTGACCACTTGTGAGTTCTGGTGATTCTTTAGCACAATACATAAAGAAGCTTTCAGTGATGTTCTCTGTATCCATATCAACGAAAAGTCTCGAATAATACTGAATGTTATCCTTTGGTTTTATGTGATGCAGCTCATAACATATGGACCTTGAAAACAATTATAATATATTAAACTGAATCGTGTATTATACTTTCATATGAGTAAAACTCATCAATAGACAAGTAGTCAGCATGTATCTAATTGCATTATGCTTCACGTGTGTCTTAATATCGTTCATTATTCTTTTTTTATATAAAATTTGAGGAATTTACGACATTTTGTATACTAAAATACTTTGAATTACAAGGAAACTGTATATTGCTACTCGCTAAACTGATTATACATGTAGTTTCTAAATGTACCTTATTAAAAAAAATAAGTTGGGCACCTAACATGGGTTTAATATGGAAACCTAACTAATTATTACACAGCAATTTTGTTAAAGTGAAAAGTATAAAAAAATGTTCCCCTTGGACTTAAATTTGCAATGTGGTGGTGGGTGGGGAATGCAGCCAAGATATGTAAAATCTTGCCAGTCACAAGTCTGGAATGAAGGTTACTTCAATCAATGGAAGTGACCTTCTGAATGCAGAGTGAACCACCATAAGATGGAATAAACTAGTTTAGTGTGATTTTTCAGAAAATAAATTTGTACAAATTAACAAAATGCACTTCATGTTGCAACGAGAACAATCAATATAGTTTTACTATGGATTGGGTTTAATATTTGTCGGACATCAATTTATGAACCAAATAATGGCAAATTAAAAAAATTCAATGAACAATTGACAACTTTTCTTAATTCTAATGAAACAAGGGCCCATATTCTTAATGATTCATTTAAAGTTATGTCTTTATCATGTTGACCATTGATGATGTTACCTGATACATGTACATTTTGTACATGTACATCATCTCATAATAGATTAAAGCTGATAAGACTTGGTACAGAAATAATATGTTTAGGGGTTAACATGTACACAACCCTCCCCTTGTTTCACCTTTTTAGAACATATTATTTTATACTACTATGGATGCAAAATTTTGTATGTACAATGTATCAAATAAGGAAAATTTAATTTGGTCAAAATATGACAGTTTAACTGCCTTAATACAATGTAAGGATCTGATGGGGGTCTCATTGGGGAATTCTGATCCCAGATCTCTCTAACTGTTTTGTCAGATTCCCGTATCCCACTTACACTATGTAATGATGTATGTAAGCAATTATAATTCATTTCCTGTTTTCACTGCACAATAAATTGACTTTCTGACACATGTCACGATAACAAAAAATTGGCAATCCAGCGTCACGCTTAGACCCCAATGAGACCCACTCTTATCTTTGAGACAATATTAATGTTCTGTATTTCTAGTACAATGTATATTTGATTTGTTTTTTTGTCAATTGAAAATAAAGTAATTTTTCGAATAGTCAATTCCAATGCTTATTTAGATACAAAAGACACTTACAATGTATCAGATGTAAAAATGTTTTTTTGTAATAGAGGCAAGTTAAGCAAAGAGATCTATTTTCATATATTTCCACTTACAATATTCAACCAAGTTTATAGTTTGGTTCCCCTGATGCTGTAAGGTAAAATAATGACAAATAAATTTTGTACTGCATGGAATTCTTATCATGTGACAGCACATGGTGCGTGTAATAATGAAATATAACCTGGATAAACAAGACAATCTCGAAACTTTATTACAACTATATATCAGACTTTATATATATAGCTTGTTCAAACACTTATGTCCTACCTGTAAGTAATTTTAGTAAAAATTCATAGATTCTCTGTATTTTATCAGTAAGTGCAATAATTTCCTATCTTACATGTCTTAAGCTACATGTACGTTGATGGATTGTAGCAGTAAGCTCCCTTCCTTATTTACAGAACAGATAATATATCTTACATGTATCATAGAAAAACGGTAGCAATTAGACTGTATGGAAAAATAAGGAGATGATGTATGATCACCAATGAGGCAAATTTCTGTCATGGTATGGTCTTCACAAGTGAATAGGCCAGATCCGGGATGCGTTTTTCAGACGATTCTGTCATGTGACTTCTATCACCACTTGACAAAAATGTTTGCATAGAAATTAAACACATACAATGTATTCAGCAAACGGGTGAAAAGGTTTTATTTTATGCATGGATGCATGGTCACGTTCCCTCCTTTTGTCATATGGCAATCCCGATAATGTACTTACGGAATATTAATTAAAACTATACTACCCTACAGAATGACAATTATGAAAGTGCTGGAAACTTTTAGTAGAGCAGGGATAAATGACGTCATATAGGCGTGTGAAATTGACGATCTTTTCCGGTGAAAGATTCAATTTCAGAAATTACCTACAATAAGAAAACCCCATCATTTCCCAGAAGACCACAACAATAATTGATGGGCGGTGCCCAGAGATTCTATTATACCACCCTTGGAGTGGTTTATTTAAACAGTAATGATTATTTACAGAAGACTTTTGGCAGAGAAAAATGATAGGGCTTTCATGTACATGTATAAGTAATTGGAACTATAATGACCTTAATATAATGCTTATACATTTCTGATAGTTTTCCACACCTATTTAGTCTTGAAAGTTAGCCACTAGTCCCATGCCCTAGACTATACATGTAGTAAAATTTCATTCGGACCAGTAAATTTTTGATAAACTTTGCTCAGACGCTCAACAAAAATGCATGTGGGAATACTGGTCTTCTTACTCCTTACTAATCGAACAAGTTTTTAGTGCACTGTTCATTCCAGGGGAACATTCAATAACCATGTACATAGCAGGGTAGTTATTTACTGGTTAGAAAACTTGTTAAAAAATGAGAAGTATGCATGCATTGATTTTCAGTCAACAATATACATGTTCAAGTCATGTGGATATATCACATATCGTTTTCTGTCAATGGGGAGAGGTTTCTATCCACACTCGTACGAAACTTGGGTGATTTTTCGTACGAGTGTGGATAGTTAACCCCCCTCCCCCCATTGACAGAAACAAGTGCACGTTTTCTAAACATCACATAACACTGCATGGTATCATCGCCTTCGCCATCGAAGTCAGGGACTTATGTCATACTAAAGGGGGTCTCTCAAATACTTCCCGATGAATAATAATACTTATTCAATTAGAATCAATCATATCTAAGGGACAGTATTTACCTAGAAGAATGTCAATTTTAACGGGCAACCACGTGTGAATTGCCATGCTGTTGCCAGATTAATCAAAGAGAATTATTCGTCCTCATTACTTACTTGAAAAAGATGGCATCATAACACCACGTTAATTACGCCATAAAAGAATTAAATACCAATACCAATTATATGATTGACCTTTCAACTGTATAAATCGGGCACAACTCATAATTATCATGAAGACGATTTTGTGGCGTACAACTTTATACTCCTCATATCTTTGCTGATCCAAAAATACAACTAGGCAATTGTCATTGCTGGTGGATGTTTTAAAATGTCAGTCATATAGCGTTGATATAATGAAATCATTGATACGTGAATTACTATTGTATATCTACTGTAGGTTTATGAAATAATTGAAATATCCGAGACACTAAGGTTCTCAGCTCCAGGCACAGAAAGCTACAACTCCTCAACACCTGATATGTTGGTGGTGTTCGTGTTGATCAGTCTTCAGCTGAAGGACGCCTCCGGGTGCGGGAATTTCTCGCTACATTGAAGACCTGTTCGTGACCTTCAGCTGTTGTTTTTTATTTGGTCGGGTTGTTGTCTCTTTGACACATTCCCCATTTCCATGCTCAATTTTATTTAGATTTCTATGTTGTATCATGTGTACTTTTATATGTCTGGTTTTTTTTTTCATTTTTAGCTATGGCGTTGCCATTTTATTTTCAATCTATGAGTTTGACTGTCCCTCTGGTATCTTTTGACCCTCTTTCAAGATCATTTGAACTATCTGTAAATTGAATATAATTTATTTACGAAAGTATATAATTTTGAAAAGGTTTTCTGGTTTATCTTGCAGGTCACGAGAACATGTAAGTACCAAATAAATTACTGTAGTACAATATTGGCCATGATTAAACCTTCTATCTTTGTTTTAAATTTGAGATGTGTATCTTGAGCAGAAAAAATGATACCGTTTATTTAATTATTTTATATTTTGACCTCCAAATCTCAAAATGAACATTCTTTAATTTCTTATTCATTTGCGCATACATACCAAGTAAGTTAATGCAAAAATCATCATATTTCGACTTACAAATTTTTGAGCGAACATTTGTTTTTAATGCGTCTTTTTTTATACGCTAATACTTTTTATACTTTTTATATTCATAATTTGTCGGCATTGATGAAACAGTTAAGATCTTTTTAAACTTATATTTTGGGCAAAGGTCTTTTGTTTTACACTGAACCTGAATTATAACATTAACATTTAATATTCAGATACTATATTTTAGGTTGCCATCAGATTATTAAACAAAAATAAAACGTGAAAAACAAATTCCAAATAAGAAAAAGAAACTTTGACATATATCAATCCAAAGTTGAGAATGAAAAAGGGGTATATGTTTAAAAGCAAACAACCCGATGGAAGAAGAAACAAAAGCCGGTGGCCACCAATAGGTCTACAACACATCGATAAAATCCCTCATCCAGATTTGGTCCTCAGCTTACCCCTAAATAACACTGTGTATTAGTTCATTAAAAAAGATGTCACACTTAACTCCAACACATCTAATTGAACTAAATTTAAAAAAAAAAAATGTACAGCCTAACAAAGTCCAGAGGCCTCTCACTTGGGAGAGGCGCAAACATGTGACGGGTTTACGCATGTTTTGTGACATCTCTTTCCTCACCTATACCTCTAACCAATATAGAATAAAGGAATACATAGTTGTAATGAATGGTAATGTAAAAGGCATTGTTTTAGTTTCACAAAAACAAGAATATCTTAAAGGAAACTATTTCCGGTATCTACTACTAGTATAAATGTATGTATGTACCCGTGGTTAATTGCAGCTAATCTGTCATTTTGATCCAGAATTTGTTTCAACATTAATTGATCTTGTTTATCCAGTCCATTTATATCCCCAGATAGAAGAACCCAGTCTTGTAGTGCGACTTCAGCTTCAAAGAGGCATAACAACTTTACTGCATTTAAGTCTTTTCTCTTCATAGCAATATCGAAACCACTTTGTCCTTTCTGGAATGATAGAAGAATGAAAAAAACTTTGATTATGCTGTAAATGCATTCGAAAAATGCGACAGACGTGTGAAAAAATAATATAAATTCGCATTTTGAAATATTTTATATGAATTAACCAGGATTTTTCTCAAAATCGTAAAAATTGAATTTGCATTTAAGTCTAAAATGACAAAATCTCTAAAATAAATGCACTCAATAATTTCTGAATTTACAGCATTAGAATGCACATACTATTTGAATGCCCCATAACAATAGTTAGAAAAAATTAAACCTTAAAACAAGCATTAATTAGATAAGAAATATATTTTTGATTTTAAATGAAGCGTTATTTTCATATTGTATATTGAGATAAAACAATACTGCAATAAGCGAATGAAAAAAAACCATATATATGCGTGTATTTGTGTGTGTATGTGGTGCATTTATCTTATGTTATGGAACAAAAACCACATGGTAAAAATCGCCAAGGACTTGTGAAGATATAATTGAGTTATCTATATTGTTAATGTTTAGCTTTTTTATTTGAAATTCTTAAATTTTGGAATGGCTAACATATAAAATGCTCGTATTAAGTTAGCAGTATGACAGTTGGTATCTATTCGTTTGACGTTTGATGTGTTTGAGCTTTTGATTTTGCCATTTGATGAGGGACTTTCCTTTTTAAATTTACATCGGATTTCAATATTTTTGTGATTTTGCTTTTTAGTAATGAAATTATTTTGAATTTTATGGTGCAACTCCGTCAGGCTTAGACAAATATTTGAGATGTTTAAATATTATATAAGTTTCCATACCGTCAATATGTTCATTATTTGATTTTTCAAACTTATCCCGAAAGTACCAACACTAAGTGTATTTAAGAAATACTCTGCACGATTGTGATGACGTTTAAGCCTATTCTAGCAGTACACAAATAGTACCAAATGTTTTTATTTTTCCGTTTGCGAACTAATTTAGCATGAGATTATTTTCTGTTTACTCTTGTCATTATTATCAAACAAATAAGGTACGTGTATTGAAAAAAAAATGTCATATTCTTGACTTGGTTAAGCATTTTCTTATGTAGTAAGTGACATATAACTCACCCCATCTAATATATTGATATTGGCGCCATATGCAACTAGGGACACAAAAGTCTCCGTGTTGCCATTCATCAATGCCCTGTGTACAGCAGTTTGTCCATTCTGGGAAAATAGTATATAGTCTGAAGCCCTATTATCATGATTATGAAATAATTTAAAGTAAATCAATAAAAATGTTTCCAAAATCACAATACATACATACTTCATGTATTTCTGATTTTAGATATAAGTTTGTTCGTCTCTAAATAAAGATTAGCGAACTATGAATATTGGTAAGCTGCGGTCGTGGTAATATGTGATGGTAACTACTGTCATTGGATAATGTTGTCCTGACTAAATGTTTTTGCTTATGTTTGGTGTTGGGTGCTGTCAAATTAACCGTGTAAGTGCTATTTATCATTCTCCTATTTCTAACAGTAATTGCTGAATACTGTTGGACTACAAGCGTAAAGTTGATGTTTAATTGATATGTAGCGTTCTTATCCAGAACATTTTTTCTTTTATTGTACGAACCGTACTCTCATATAATTAGTTATCAAAGGTACCAGGACTATAATTCAGTACGCCAGACGCGCGTTTCGTCTACATAAAAGAGGAGGAAAGATACCAGAGGGGTAGTCAAACTAATCACAAGACTCATCAGTGACGCTCATATCAAAATATTTATAAAGCCAACAAATAGAAAGTTAAAGAGCATTGGAGTTCCAAAATTCGAAAATTGTGCTAAATATGCCTTAATACGGCTAAGGTATTCTATGCCTGGGATAATAAAATCCATAGTAACAAACCTGTCCCTTATTATCAATCATGGATGTGTTTTCCTCTAAGATCCTTACTACCACCTCGGTATATCCTTTTGAACTAGCATAATGGAGAGCTGTATTATTGTTCTGTAATAATAATAAAAAATCAGAAAATTGAATAGCTCATGCAATGATTACATATTTTCTAATAAGAATATACAGTAAATTCTTCTCCAAATTGATTCGAGTGTAGACGAAACGTGCGTCTGGCGTAATAAATTATGATCCTGGTACCTTTGATAACTATTTTCGGATGCGTTTGAACTAAAAGTTTACAAACTTCAAAACATTTACCGACACTCAAACTCATAAATCGAAAACAAGTTGACAACATAAAAGACAGACAATAGTACACAATACACAACATAGATTTGTTTTCTTAGCGACACATACTCGACCAATAACAGGCCTGATCTCAGATGCTCCATAAGGGTAAACGATCCTACTCCACATGTAGCATCCGTCGTTTTGCTGATATTTTATCCGTTTGGTTGGGTAATTGAACTGAATTTTTCATGTAAACCATAAACACTTTTTATACTTTTGCACGGGCCTATGAATATAAGTGTTAGTAAACAACGCACTAATACAGTATGCCGGAAAAAATATTCTGCATCACCACGGTTCAATTGGGATATGGAATGGATTATAGTTAGTGAATTAGTAAGTTGAAAAAGTTGTTTTCCTTGTTATTGTTGTTGTGAGTATTCTTCTCAAAATAATATATCAATTTATCTATTGATCATTTCTTAATTTAAGCATGTAACGGTCATACCCCCTGGTTGACTGGGGAATAGACATATGGTCACTAGGTCTTCTCCCGATCGGCAGTAAGACGCTTGCCGATCAGAATGAGGACGTTAAATCCGATGTCTCGTGTCAAGAGAAACTTGCAAAAACTCTTTGAGGGTCCGTAGGCGACCTGTTGCAAGGCAAAATTTCAATCCCTATTCAAAATAATCTCATTTTCCAGTGGCAGTCCAAATTTCCCCGACCATCATCCCAAATGGCCTCAATTATGACAAGACCTTCCTATTGTATTTATCATGAACGTGTTCTCGACCTGAATATGCATGAAATATTTGCCACTGGACGTTAAGCAACCAACAATAAATCATTGCTAGATTTTTTTATGGCACCTTCGTACCATCATAAATATATACTCTTTTAAATTTCTCTTCCGTATTGAAATTGTCCTTAACCGACCTTCATTCTCCTCCAGTCCCATTATATTTTTAAATATCATAAATATATGAATTTTATTTCATACTGAGCATTTTATACATTTTGGAATCAATCCCTATACTATTTTATTTGTTATTATACTATAAGTGTTTTAAAATAGTACTAGACAACAATTTGAATTATTTTATAACCTTGTTGATATTTAGTCAAGAAATACGAATATTAGTTTTGCGTACAAGAGCCTTTAAATATAAGTGTAAGTAAAATAATTTATCAAATTTAAATGGATTGTATACCAAATAATGTAGTTAAAAATGTTTGAAGTGTCATAATTGCATTTGTGTATACTATGTGTAAGCACGTCTGTGAATATCGGTGCAAATCTAATGCAAATTTACTTGAAAATTTAATAATACTAATATCGATCTCCCGGGATAATTCAAATTTGAAAAATAAAGGACAAATTAAAAGCTCTGGCACCTCAAAACTATGGAGGCTAATTTTCATATTTCTGACTTGGTACGTGCATTATTGTTTGCCATTTTATGAGTATATGTTTCGAAAAAAGTACCACAAACTAATATGCTTTGAAAATAAATTAAAAATGAATACAAATATTTATCTCAAAGAAAAATTTAAAAAAACCAGCTTTTTATCAAATGACAAAACCAAAAGCTCGTACACTTCAAACAAATGGAAAACAATTAACATATTCCTGACTTGATACAGTCATTCTTTATGTTGAAAATGGTAAATTAAACCTGGTTTCATATCTAGCTAAAAATCTCACTTGCATGATAGTCACGTAGAATTCAATTATCTTGACAATTATGTGTGAGCAACACAAAGTAACGACCCATTTCACAATGCTTAACACGAACAGACGATCCCTCTCTATATCCGGTTTATGTCGGATTCCGAGCGTCTTATACATGCACTAATTAAAAGTGATTACTAATTTTTCGTTATTAAATATGATAGTAATAATATCAATATTATAAGAATACAAAAGAGACATCATGCTTTTTTTAAGGGATTTCCGAATGCGTTTCAAAGTCACACTTATCAGTTTTTTAGGGACATTCCATTTATTGCGGTTTTTCCCCATAGTAACATACTCTTTATCTTTTATATAAGCTTTGGATTTCAAATATTTTGGCCACGAGCATCACTGAAGAGACATATATTGTCGAAATGCGCATCTGGTGCAAGAAAATTGGTACCGTTAATTTTATTACTACCACTGGGTCGATGCCTCTGCTGGTGGACTATTAGTCCCCGAGGGTATCACCACCCCAGTCACCAGTACTTTGGTACTGGCATGAAAATACGGATTTTTTTGTGTTATTAAAATTAGCTGTTACAAAATGGTAGAAATTATTATAAATTAAGGAATGTATCTCCCTCATGCAAAGCTCTGATTCCTTTCACGGATTTGGCTATACTTTTTGGACCTTTTGGATTATAGCTCTTCATCTTTTATATAAGCTTTGGATTTCAAATAATTTGGCCACGAGCATCACTGAAGAGACATGTATTGTCGAAATGCGCATCTGGTGCAAGAAAATTGGTACCGTTAATTTTATTACTCCATATTTGAAGCTTTATCTCATCGTTATTTACTAAATTAAAATTACCTGGTCTACAAATGTCAAATCTGCGCCTTCTCCTATCAAATATAATGCAGCAGTTTCTCTATTCCTTTGAAGAAGGTTCAGTAGTTCCATATTGATCTTTCCTGATCACACAACATATATTTGTATGTCTTGATTTTCTTGTGCCTCACAATGGTTCCTAAGGTAAAACGCATACCGCAAACTATAGTGTTAGACTGATAAAATCAAATTTTGTGATATAATTTTCACTTTCATAGGTAACAATAAATAGAATTTGTAAAAGATAACGGGTATGTGCATGCACATAGATCAATTAAATCAATAAAATAACTGATTAAAACCTAACAAAATAGTGACGAGGAGAACATGTACGAAAGATTGTTGAAGTAAAAGAAGAGGGATATTTCAGATATTCAACAATGACATCTACAAAACAACACAACATTTCTACTGTGATGCATGATATTGATGAATTAGATACAATTATCATTCACCAGAAACGTGAGTACTGAATTTATATGTCTAAATCATAGCTTTATTTAAATAATTTTCTATACAGAAGAGATAACGGATCCAAAATGTTCAATACAAATCAAAACCCTTAAAAATTACAAACAAAGTTCAAAACATATATCGATTAAGGAAAAAAAAGAGAAAAAATGGGAAAACAAATATTGAAAAGTACCGATTATCAGATTGTCTTATATTGATATTGTAAAATATCAGCTGCTCGACACAATATGAAAGCTTTTTGATCTCGTTCGCAGCGCTCACTCGACAAAAAGATTCGTATTGGAACTCGCAGCTTATATTTTACAATATCAATATGCTGAAAAATTGATAATCGATTAATCGGACTGTATTTGCGTCTTTTTTGTTTGTATGTTTCAACAGTAAACAGGATGATGACTTGATAAGTTCAAATTAACCTTATCAAAGTAGGTTCAAACATGATGACGTCACTGTTATGTCGGGTTCAAAGTTTTGAAGGCCGAGTCAACGTATTTGACGTCACACCGCCGTGATATGTAATTTTATTCAGAGCTTGTTCAGAGTGAAATTTACAGTAAAACGACCACAAAAAGAACAAACAGACGATTCAGGCACCACCAATCCTAACAAACCACGTGTTTAATGAAAAGCTTCGAAACTATTATCAATATCTGCGTTATAAAGATCAACAGTCATTGTCATGAAAATAAAACTCTGGCGATAAGTAGCATTCATTTATGCTCTAATCGAGGACTGAAGGACGAACTTGTGATAACAATAGGTGGAACACGCTCGTGATGATAGATGTATAGATGTTTTAAAGGAGGCTATCACATTATGCTGGCGAGCTTTGAAAGCTCTGGCTTCAACCATACAATTGGAAACATTGCATGCTAAAGTTTATTATGGCTATTAACATTTTACCTGTAGGCATTCAAAAGTACTAGGGAACTCATTAATCGACACAATGTCTCTGTCATATCGTATGAACTATCACTACTATGTTTTTGCTTCACATCATGAACTTCAGTTTATACCGATTTATTTTCATGTTTTCTATAGGAAGATCAAGATATCAGGCAGGTTGCACTGGTATCTAAATTTAAGATTTAAAAAGGATAAAGAAAATTTGAGAGTGTTATGTAGTGGTTACATTTTTGATAGAAAAACAAATTGATGTGTTTCGAAATTAATGAAAACTTTATAATGTTAATACTATGTTTTGTGTAAACAATATATCCCGAAAACGTTAAAAGAAATTTCAAATTGTCCAATTATTGTCTCAATCATATATATTCACGCAGAAATGTCTGAATATACTGTATGTAAGAAGACAAAAGGAGAGTCCATGACAAGTATTGGGGAATATTTCATGGTCATTTGATAAAGATAGTGTATAAGTACTGTACCAGATGCAAACGTAATAAATTAATGTCTCTTCCATGATTCTAACAGGAAAAGTATTGAATATTCAAAACATCGTAGCAATGTTGAAATGCTGAGTTAAGTTTAGGTTCTAATTTTAAGCAAAACCCGGACACAATTTATTCATGATACGATCAATGTTTCTAAGTTTTATAATTGCAATTTAAAGTATAATTTGAGTTAACTAAATACATTGCTAGAATCAAATATAATATTGAAAAAATGTATCGCTTTTCAATATCAAATCGTATCAACGCTAGACACACACATATTTTTAATACTTCTTGAGATATTATATTGGTTGCGAGTTGATTCAAGATATAATGTTCATATCGTCATGTATATCATATCATGTAATCTTTATTATGTATTGAAAACAAATGATTTTTTGTGGGTTGCAAAAACAACAATTGACATCGAAAAACCACGAATAGCTGATACAGAACAACTTCCATTTGTTGTATTACTTAATACAGTACTCAGTCGTCCGTACATCTTTACTGACATGATAAATAACAAAACTTTCTAGATTTGTCCGTTTATGAATTTTGAAAGTATAAAAAACAAAGGTTTCAACTTCCTCAGGCTAAAACCTAAATTTTAATCCTGGTATCTTTATGACTTTTATTTCATTTTACAGGATTTGGTTATTAATTAAGGTTATTTCAAATATTTGATTTTGAGCGTTCCTGATGAATTTAAATCCAGAAAAGCCATTACATTTAAACGTGTTGTTTTGATATTTTATATACTCTTATTTACTTTTTTTTTTACATATATAAAGAACGATAAAACAGCAAAACTTTTCGAAAGTTTGGTTCCTTAATACGTTCATATCCATATCGATCGATATAAACGTAGATAACGAATTTATCCCCGGTCTTAGTCCAAATCGGCCGAGTTTTATGGAAATTCGGGTATAACGTGTTACGTGAAAACAACGTTTTTTTTCACTATCTAAAAATGTTTTATTGACATTTGGAAATTTCACATATTTTTTACGGGGTGTAGGGTACTACCTTTGGTAGAACCCTGCATGCAGTAAAATATAAGACGTAACGCGTTTTTAATATGGAGACAGGGAAACTGGATTGATTAAAATTTGGCGCTCAATGTTGTGAGAGTTACGTCATAGATGGTGTGGGTCATTTGCATAGCTAGGCCAGTAGTCCATTCCTTGAAAATGTGTCAGGCATGTGATGTATTTAATAATGAGTGTAAATAATCGAAAGATAGGACAACATCGTTAATGAATATTATATTTTGTTACAAACATCATGGATAATCTACAGAATTCAATATTTCACAAGGGGCAATTATGGAACTAAGGAAAACTTGCGTGACGTTCCCCGGGATAATGGTTAGCAACACCCAGGGGCTATGGATTTTGTATCGACGTGCGTTAATCAATCAAAAATCCTAGATATATACTAAGCCTGGGATAATGCCCTTTAAGTCCATACTGTATTCTGGGTTTTAAACCTTTGTTTCGATCAGCGCTTGGGAAACATTTAGGGACAAATGTTATAATCCTGATACCTATGATCAGTTTATTTACACAATTCGGGGTTTGTTTTGTACACATATAAGGTATCGCTCTCTCTTTTTGAACTTCACGAAATCTCCATGTACTATGTTTTTATCTTGATTTGTATATTTTGACTAAAATTATTACATCTGAGAATCGATTAACTACTAAACTGAGTATACATTTTGTACTTGAAACATATTATCTACTCCATGCTTTTTATTGATAACGGTCTAGGTCTGGGTACGATGTTTGTACTCGCACTTTGTATGACTGGTTTCTAGCGTCTTGTTTTGAGCGTCATTGATGAGTCTTATGTAAGGGAAATGCGCTTCTGGCGTACTAAATTATAATACTGGTACCTTTGATAACTATTTACACCACTGGGTCGATGCCACTGCTGGTGGACGTTTCGTCTCCGAGGGTATCACCAGCCCAGAAGTCAACACTTCTGTGTTGAGAGGACTATCAATAATGTGGTCATTTTTATAAATTTCCTGTTAACAAAACTTTGAATTTTCCAAAAACTAAGGATTTTCTTATCCCAGGTATAGATTACCTAAGCCTTATTTGGCACATCATTTTTTAGAATTTTGGATCCTCAAAGCTATTCAACTTTGTTCTTGTTTGGCTTTATAAGTATCTTCATTTAAGCGTCACTGATGAGTCTTATGTAGACGAAACGCGCGTCTGGCGTACTTAATTATAATCCTGGTACCTTTGATAACTATTCACACCAATGGGTCGATGCCACTGCTGGTGGACGTTTCGTCTCCGAAGGTATCACCAGCCCAGTAGTAAACACTTCTGTGTTGACACGAATATCAATAATGTGGTCATTTTTATAAATTTCCAGTTAATAAAACTTTGAGTTTTCAAAAAAGTTAAGGATTTTCTAATCTCAGGTATAGATTACCTTAGCCGTATTTAGCACAACTTTTTGGAATTTTGGATCCTCAATGCTCTTCAACTATGTACTTGTTTGGATTTATAAGTATTTTGATTAGAGCGTCACTGATAAGTCTTATGTAGACGAAACGCGCGTCTGGCGTTTTAAATTATAATCCTGATACCTTTGATAACTATTATTTCTTTATCTTATGTTGATTGATGATATTTCGTCATACATGTAATGTTTCTGGTTTAATATCATATAAGTGAGAGGTTAAGTGCTATAAAACCGGGTTCAATCCACCATTTTCTACATTTGAAAATGCCTGTACCAAGTAAGGCTTATGACAGTTGTTGTCCATTCGTTTGATGTGATTTATCCTTTGATTTTGTCATTTGATTAGGGACTTTCAGTTTTGCATTTTCCTATTTTTGTGAATTTACCTTTTCATTTGCAGGGGCAAGTAAAGCCACAAAGTCGGGTTAGTAGTATATGTTATTGATTAAGATTTCGAACGACATTTTTGTGCAGAAAATCGACTAATGCAAACATTTTCTTATATGTTTATTGTTCTAACAATGCATTTCTGTGATGTAAACCTAACCCGAAAAAAAAACAGACATTCAAAAGGTTGAGGGTTTATTCGATACTAAATATCTGTCGAAGATGTTTTTTTTTCTTTATTTCCACTTTTGCTACTTTAATCTATACAAACTTGCAGCCACTAAATAATCAATCACACTGAAAATCATCCATTGAATCAATAATATAAAACAGCGTCTTTTTCACATGCATTTTTAATAGTAATTCAAAAAGTTATAAAATACTTACTAATTGTCTTGTCTTGTCTTGAACATCAGTAAAAACGTTTGTTTAACAAAAATGTTATTTTGTAGCTTTTAGCATACATCGCAATCCGTTGTCTATTCCCAAGTCAGGAAAATGATATTGTTGTTATCCATTCATCTGATTAAAATCGAAAATGGAAATGTGAAATATGTCACAGAGATCATATTACAGCTTTGAGCTTTTGATTTTGCTGTTTGATTACGGAATTTCCGTTTTGAATTACCCTCAGAATTCGGCGCAGCAACAAAAGAGGGACGAAAGATACCAGAGGGAGAGTCAAACTCATAGAGAAAAAATAAACTGACAATGTCATGGCAAAAAATAAAAAGACAAACAGACAAATAAAAGCAGAGAAGACACACCATAGAAAACGAAAGACTTAACAATGCGAACCCCACCAAAACCTGGGGGTGATCTCAGGTGCTCCGGAAGAGTAAGCAGATCTTGATCCACATGTTGCACTCTTTGTGTTGCTTATGTTATAACAAATCTGGTAAATAGTCTTATTCGGTAGGTCACATTAATGAAAATGGAAAGGTATTGTATTTACGACATAAGCATGGTAAGAAACATATCCGATAACATCTGTGAAACGGATGATTTCATAACGGTCAACCAACTCGTGATAGCGTCCGTAAAATTTACGAAGGGATGATTTTAACTTCACCATTTGGAACACTTGGTTTTATAGCTTCCTTGTGAGTAGCAATCCTCTTTCAAGCAAATCATGATTGGGAATATTGTATCCATTGGGAGATATGTACTCCGTATGCAGGTGCTGCTGATACATACTCCGTATGCAGGCGCTGCTGGAATGTTGCTACACAGAAGTGGAAAGTTTACAATTGGGAACAAACTGCAACCACCGAATTAACGTTTCTGACTGAGGACAGAGACAAACAGGTTAGGGCGAGGTTACACTGGTTGGATGGCGCAAACATTCCCTCTAACCTCAATCAATGTAAAACAGAACGACATAAGAACATAAAAACAATAAGGTCAGATGTAAAAGGTTAAACTCATCAGATGAATATAAATAGAAATCGTCTAACACGGCAAAAAAATCTTAAAATACGGACACTTTTACATCCCAACAACAAAGTACAGATCTGAGATAACTCGTAGTAACTGGCAGCTAGTTCAAAGCCAATAAAACTAAGTAAATCAGGCATCTTACACTAAATTTTCAATCAGTACAATTGACAAAGTGTAAAGTTGTCATAAACAGTCAAAGAAAGTTACCTTTTACAATGTTAAAATACAGATACATGATATGATGAACGAAATATGAATTCAATAGATAAATTGTATTACTCTTTGCATAATTGTAAAGCTGTATTGTGTACAAGTTAATAGATAAGAGACAACAAAGTCATTTTAGTCCTGGAAATATCCTTAATCTCAAGCTTACTGAGATATATGATTTTAGTCTTTGAGAAGATTTTTTATTTAATCCTTACTCCTATGAATATAGAAACAAGTCGAAATAGGTGTTAAAGTATTAATATAGCACCTTTGAAATATCAATTTAAAAAATCTCAACAAATACATTGTCAATCAAAAAGTCTAACATTTTGGTAACTGTATCTAAGGCAAAGTTATTGTTGACATCTGTATGTTTCTTCAAAAAGAGTTCTCGAGGTCTATAACAAGGAGTTTGTCTTTACGTATCAGTGTGTTTGTTTTTGAGATATATCTAATGAAAATTTAGCGGGATATGATTCTCTCTATGATTTTATACACAATAAACTATAGTATACATTTTCTGTCAGAATGAAAAAAATAACAAGAATTACATGTGATTTTCACAAGCTGACACAAAATTCAGAAACAAGAGGAGCGAACATCCTTAAACATCTCAAAGTGTGGCTACTTTGATCACCTTTATAACGTATAAACCATTTCAGTAACAAATTAGATATATTTGATACCAGTGAACGATCATCGCAAAGTAACATAATTGCAATGCATTAATTGTCAGATCGGGTTGACGACTATCATAACAAGGCCCAAAAAGTGTATTTCGTGTTCTCCATTCTGACAATTTTTTAAATATCTAAAATTACAAGTCACCGAAAGGGTATTTCTTGTTCTCCATTCTGACAATTTTTTAAATATCTAACACATGTGGAGCAGGATCTGCTTACTCTTTCGGGGTACATAAGATTCCGACAGTTTTCGATGGGGTTATTGGTGTTTACTTTACTATGTAGAATTTTGTATACATTGTTTGTCTGCTGTCTGAGTGTCTTTGTACTTTTAAGCCAAAGTCTTGTCAATTTATTTTCGATTCATTAATTTAAAAGTTAACGTTTATTGAGTTTACATTTCTCCACGCCGTGTATGTGATACACAATATTCAGTCAGCTTCGTAATAAAATGTTTAGTGAAGACCATTGTTTAGTTTTATGTATTTTCAGTAAATTACAAAGTTATACGATCTAAAGAGGAGGAGAGAGATAATATAAGTGTGTCCTATGTTGAAGGTAATACAATACAACTCAGCAAAAATGTGTTTTGAATTTATTATTACAAATATTTTCAAATTTAAACAAATTGTCACACGAATTAAAACAAAATTTGTTGGAAGGACAAAATAGTAGTTAGAAAAAATACAATAAGTCTTTTCACAGAAAAAAACATGTTTAGTGAGAACCCCTTTTTTATACCTCTAGCCAAGGTAGAATAAACGAACACACAACAATATCAATACTTAACTTCCTTAAGAAGAAGTCCGAGTCCGATGTTAGAATAAGTAACAAAGGAAACGAAGCGAAATGACAATGTTCAACATATATTTGACACAAAACTGACACACGAGCACCGGAATTGAATTTAACTGATTGAAAGATTCTGTCATCATCTCATGAAAATGAAACTACATTTCAACAATAAGAACTTAAAGTGGATCATCGGTATTTATTACCTCAGATAACATTTTCTTATACTTTGACAAAATGAAGATTTAACTCTGCTTTCTTTCAAACTATTAAAATAGAGATATGTACAAGCTACAAATTGCAAAATTGCCCAAATTTGCACAGATTTTTCATGAAAAAACACATTTTACATGAGATATTGTTTTTAAAATATGAAGACAGGTTTGAAATATGCTTTAAGAAAAAAAAGACACAACGAGGTCACCGACGACAAATTATTATCAACATTTCCCTATCATTTGAGTATAATGTTTTTTTACGAATAATGTTATCTCCCCTTAAAAAGCTCAGTTGAAAACATGATTCTAAACACACAAATATTTGGTACTTATTTAAACATTTTGTAGAATGCAATACACACTTATATGGTACTTTAATACCATTCCTGTTTACAAAACTTTTTCAAAAGATTTTCTTCTACCAGGAAATGATAACCTTTGCCGTATTTGGCACAACAATTTTGGAATTTTGAGTCCTCAATGCGCTTCAACTTTGTACTTGTTTGGCTTTATAACTATTTTTGATCTGAGCGTAACTGATGAGCTTATGTAGACGAAACGCGCGTCTCTCGTAATAAATAATAATCCTGGTACCTTTGATAACTGTTTACACCACTAGGTCGATGCCACTGCTGGTGGACATTTCGTCCTCGACGGCATCACCAGCCCATTATTCATGCAAATGTACAATCAACGATGGCGGTTTACCATGAATCTACATAAAAAATAAGTTGTTTCGGTCTTTGCAGATGAGAATGTGAACGAAGAAGATTCAAATACCAAGCAAGAAAATGAGGACTTGTCCATATATCTTAAAGATGATCATGAGGGATTGTTTCTTGAAGTTAGGCTAACTGAGCTGAGGTGTCAAAGAAGAATCTTCAAAGTCGAAAGTCCAAATGGCGTGAAACTAGGATATGTTAAGAAAGGGTGTGTAACCACGGTTCAAAATGGATTAAACTACATCAATGGTGTATTGATTTTTATAAGTAGTACATGCTACATGCTTTCAAATTAAGACGTTACAGTAAGAAAAACAATATGATTAAGGTTAAATTTCGATAATTTTAAAGAAGTAAACACCAATTATAATCTCTAATAGTGAGTCACTTCACGTGGGAGAACGAAAGCATTGATCTCAATTAATATCACTAACCATATGTGTGTATTTGAGAAAGTTTTGAATTCTATGCATTAACCGAAAAGTGTTTATTATAAAACATGACCTGTATCGCTGTATCAAACACACAATAACCTTTGATTTATGTGTTTACTAATCTAAATAATATGAAATATTCATTCATAAATAATTTGACAATTATTATATGTTATTCTTTTCTTTGTTTTTCTTCAAATTAATGGATTTCTTTTTAATGTTAAATGCACTTCCGTATTACTTTGTCGATCTATTTTGTGCCAAATTTCCTATTGCACTATTCAAGCTGAGAAAGCCAAGAAAGCGGAAGGCTGCAGTGCAGGCGATTTGGTGTCACGATATCGCAGTAGCATGGGTTCGAATCCTGGCGAGGGAAGAACAAAACATTTGCGAAAGCAAATTTACAAATCTAACATTGTTGGGTTGATGTTTAGATGAGTTGTATATTTATATATATATATCATTTCTATTACATTAAAGAACACCTAAATATCAAATAAACTTAAAGTATTTTTTTCCCCTCCAATTGCAAGTTATTTCAAGCATAACTGTCAAGTTTTGTCTCAGTCAGAGCTATAATTTCAGAGAAAATCACTATAATGTTAGGCCATATCCTACGGCAATTTCAGTCTAATTTCTTCGAAAAATCCTCATTTCAGTGTATCATTATAAAATGCAGTGTTGACTACTATCTGATCATAAACTCATGATCTATGCATATTCAAACAATTAAATAGAATACAAAAGACAACTTTAAGATGATAAACACTTTTATTGCACCTTTTAGAGTTCATTTGAAGGTCTGTTTTGGTCTGTTTTGGTCTGTTTTGGTCCATTTTTCCTCCTTCCTTCCTTTTTCATCAAAACTTGATATCTTTTGTCTAAAAAATAAAACAAATGTGATTATTTACCCACAAAAATAAAATAAATATAATGTTTCTTTTACGCATATATTAGTTTTCTGCAATGCCATCTAGTATCCCTACATGCATATCGTATATATTGGATGCATAATTTTAAAGAGAGATAGTTCAAAAACTCATTAATCTATTACAACTGATATTTCAAGACAAATTAATCCATCCAACTAATGGGTTTATCATGTGAGACCTTTTGAAGGTAACAATGCATTGATTTTAGATTAAACTAATTTAATCTATAGATAACCGGCGCAATTTTCGTCATAAGTATAAAAAATGAGTATATCTATAAAGATAAATAAGTCATTATCAGGGGAAAATAACTGCTGCATAATTTGTTTAATACAAATCACGTTCTAACATTGCAGATGCTTTTCTGGATATGAAATATGTGACCCAAACCAAATTTCTCTTTTCCGTTTCAAATTGAAATCGAGAAACAATGAATATATGGCTGAGGTGAGTTAACAAAACTGATAATGCTAGTTAATATAAAAAAAAGTAATATTATTTGCAGTATAAAATACTAATCGATGTTTTATTGTACATGTATTTGTAAGCAATTATAACATTTTGAAACGTAAAAAAGAAAAGCTCAATCCATTTCAAGTATATGGTGTAAATAATAATGCAAGTCTATTTGCAATTCCTACACATTTGTTTATGTTCTATTAGTTGTTAACTTATCATTAGACAAAATGTACTATAAAAATGGTAGCGAATAGGTATACTTAGTATCCATTTCTTTTTGTTATTTAATTGTTAGATCACAGATGCTAAAACTGGGAAATTAACAGCCATTTTAACACAGTGTAAAGTTGAACCAGACAAACAGTCATTTATGATTAAATGTAAGTATATACTTTATGATGATTTGGTAAATTTAAAACTGCACGATACCATCTCTTGAATAACAGTTATCATATAAGGCAGATAACAATTGCGTAAAAAGCGAACAATCAAAATTTATCCTTATTCCTATAGAATGTTAGATTTAAAGCAGAATTATAACTGCCAATGAGAAATTCGCGGTACAGAAAAGATGAATCAAGTTACAGTTGAAGAAAAGAGAATCATTTTACTCTATAGATATAGGAAGATGTGGTGTGAGTGCCAATGATACAACTCTCCATCCAAATAACAATTTAAAAATTAAACCATTATAGGTTAAAGTACGGCCTTCAACACGGAGCCTTGGCTCACACCGAACAACAAGCTATAAAGGGCCCCAAAATTACTAGTGTAAAACCATTCAAACGGGAAAACCAACGGTCTAATCTATATAAACAAAACGAGAAACGAGAAACACGTATATATTACATAAACAAACGACAACTACTGTACATCAGATTCCTGACTTAGGACAGGTGCAAACATTTGCAGCGGGATTAAACGTTTTAATGGGCCCAAACCTTCTCCCTTTTTCTAAAACAATAGCATAACATCACAACATATAAAAACATACGATAAAATATCAATTAGCAGACTTAACTCAATCAAAAAACGTATGATTACACAAAGAACGAATAAATTTGATGTACACATTCCGGTACTTTTACTATGCATACTTAAAAACAAAACTAATGTTGAAAAATCAACTTAAGAACAAATGGGTGAATATATAACTGTTCATTATAACATTCAGTTAATTCAATAATTTGACAGGACATGACAAGTCGAACAAAAAATTAAAAAGCAGTCATTGCGAGTTTGGTTTATTCAATGTAGATAGATATAGGAAGATGTGGTGTGAGTGCCAATGAGACAACTCTCCATCCAAATAACAATTTAAAAAAAAGTTAAACCATTATAGGTCAATGTACAGCCTTAAACACGGTGCGCTTGTAAAGAGAAAACTAATGTGTTTGACATTTCAACAGACATCTCTTAACCTCTACAGAAGTTGTTGCAACAGTTATCATATAATTCAGAAAATTCTATCAACGCTCTTTTGAACACGAGTTTTGCTGCCGCATTATATAGTAACTTCTACACATTGGGTATGTGAACAGCGGTCTGCATACCATTGAACATGTTGAATGTAGTAAGAAAAAGGCTAACAACACCAATAAGAAAAGCTTCAATGTTATATCGTGTAAATTTAAACTCCCTTTTTATTTGACATTGAACAAACGCACTGCTCAGTTGGTATAAAAAAAAACCGACGTATTAAAAAGAAGCAAGTAAATAAATCAGGCCGTTTGGTTCCCTGCTTTTAGGTTACGTTATCCAGGACCCTTTTGTAGGTCATTAAACGGTATTATGTCTGATTTTTGTCGAAGGCCTTTCATGTCCACTTTCTATCTAAATGTATTTTTAAACAGCCAATAAAAAAAAATGGAATTTCACATGTTAGACTATACACAACCTGTAATCAGCACTTCTGTGTTAACATGTATCATCATCAATTACTGATGAGTCTTCTGTAGAAAAAACGCGTGTCTAGCGTATTAAAAATTACCTGAACACTCTGATATTATGTTATATGAATAAACGGTCGGAAGGTGCTGTGTAAGCGATCAATATCATAACTACTGGTAAAAAAGTATGCCATCCTAGCTTACTCAAATATTGTTTGCTAGGGGAAAAGTTTGTATCGGGACTAAGTTAAACTATTCTACATATCAAACTAGAACATAAACATGGTTTTCTTTGTTAATACCCTAAATATGTCCGAATATCGACAGACCGATCATACTCATTACTGAATAGAACCTGTTTTTGTTTTTAGATGTTATAAAGCCGCCTGTTTTACAGAAAATATTGATTTTGTCGGCTGGATTAAGTGAACTTCTACCGCGCACTACAAACGACTGCTGTTATACATGTTTCTTAATACCCAAGTTCACTTTTATGTTCATTTTGTATATCATAATTGGATCGTTCAGTATTGTTTTATATGTTGTGTTGTTTGTTGATGTATTGCTATTTATTGCATTCGCTATACTAGTAGCCTTAGAGGGGAAAGCAAAGAAAGGAAATGATTTGTTTTCAAATTGGTGGAAATGCATTGCAATCGCGTTTAAAATTCCCATTGAAATTTATGTTAATTTGAATAATGTTTTTGGCCTCAAGATATGTAAGTGAATGTTAATCCTGAAGGCAGTATGCTTAAAATAACTTTCACACACATGATGTTATATTCATATCTTTTATTAGCTGGGTGTTGATGAATTTGATTCAGTTTGTATACAAACATCCTTTGTGTACAAAAACAACCATAATAAATAAACCTATAAGCTCCATCTCCTCCCCAAGTTATCGACACTTGTTTTACACATGATGTATGTTCATCGTTGAGAAAGACAATAGTTTTATACCGCTGTTCACAAGACATAAATAGTTCGAGAGAAAACAAATCCGGGTTACAAACCAAAACCGGCCGACACACATCAACTTTAAAAAGAAAACAAGGAACCAACAAAAAACGAATGCAACAACAAACAAAGGAAAGTATAACATATATAGCAAAGAAGTAATAGAGACTGTCATATTCTCGACCTGGTATAGGTTATCTAAGAAAAAATGGTAAAGACGGAAAAATCCAAATAAATTTTTTGAAAAATGTAATTGTCAATTCAAATTATGGCAGTTGTCATTTCTTTACGTTGTTTAATAAAGTCTAGCAATTGATTTTTTCTTCGTTCGTCCTAATTGGGATTTTTTCCCGTAAATGCGTTTCTTAAAATTATTGTTTTAAAATATTTGTCTGTTCAGATGAATCAAATTGTACAACAAATGTATTTGTAATATTTCGGAGAACTTAAAAGAATTAAGAATATAATAATTGAAGTTTAAATAAATTAAAAATGAGAGCAAGTAACGGAGACATTTACTTTTCTGATTGGGTTCCATTAATATATCCCCCAGAACTAGAACAGAATTTAAAGAAACATACAGCCACGGTTTCCTTCGCCTCATTTTTAGACTTATATCTCGAATTTGACTTACACAGTCATCTCAGTACCAGAATCAATGACAAACGAGACGATTTTAATTTTGAAATTATAAATTTCACTCAACTTAGTAGCAATATACCAACTTCACCTGCATATGTGATATATATTTCCCCACTTATTCGATATTCAATAGCTTGCAGCCCCTACTCAGACTTTGTAAAACGTCATCAGTGTCTGAGTAGAAAGTTGGTGAACGAGGGAAACGTCAAAGAACGTCTCGTCCTTTTTCTTATAAATATCATCGGAAGGTACCAAGACCTTGTTGATAAATATTCCGTATCAACTTCTCAAACAATACACGATGGGCTTAATGTATAGATTCTGCGTACTGGTGTTGTTTATCGTCTTAACAACGTGTTTTATAGTTCTTTCATTTGTCTTTGTTCTATTATTAATATTACTTTTGCTGTTGAATGGTTTTATGTGATATCCGTTTGACGTGGCTCGGTACTTATACATCTCGTCAATGTGTTTGTATTGGCTTTCATTTTTTGGTGGTTTGTTTTGTATATGCGACTTTTTGTATTTCTTTTGTTCTTATAACGTGACTCTGTACTTTAAAAGATCCCGTCAGTATGATATTGTTCTATTATATGTCATTATGATATATTTTTATTATGAATTACAATATACGTTGAACCACAAACGTCAAAATCATCCAATCGCGTAGTGGAATTAACTTTTTTTGGATTCTTATAAATTCTGTATATAACTTTTGGACTAGTTTAAATCTCAGTCTATTTCTGAAATTTATTCTTACATACTTTTGATTTTTTAACCCTGTATGCTTACATTGCCGATGTAAATTTAAAAATTGTTTGTAGGCACATTGAACGACAAATTTATGTGACTAAGAAAATTTTCTGACGTCAGACACTCAAATCAATGAATGTGATCGTAGAAAGTAGATGTTTTTGTGTTCTGTTAAATTGTTCCTTTTAAAATTGTTATACGATGATGACTAATGTACCCATATTTTTACTATTGTAACGCATCAATATAAATATAACGGAATTTGGTGAGACAGTCATTCAAGTCAGAGAGTTAGCGCTATAGAACCAGGTTAAATCCACCATTTTCTACATTTGAAAATGCCTGTACCAAGTCAGGAATATGACAGTTCTTGTCCATTCGTTTTTGATGCGTTTTGTTATTTGATTTTGCCATGTGATTTTGGACTTTCCGAATTGATTTTCCTGAGTTCAGTGTTTTTGCGATTTTACTTTTTGTTAACATGTCTGATCTACGCTTAATATGTTTGCCTGAATTCAATTTTCTTATAAAAGTAGACTGACTATCGGGTACTATGTGTCAAACAAAAATGGTAACATTCTCGGAAAACAATCATAAACGGTACATATTTCAATATACCAGATGTGGATGTAATCACTTGATGTACCTTTAGTGATGCTTCTGGACATACTGTATGAATATACAAAACTTTAAATAGATGTTGTCGAGCAGATCAAAAAAAAAGTACAGCCTGTTCCATGGAAGGAATCCGATCTTTGCTTGAAGAAGACATATTCCTAGATTATTTCAAACAGCAAATTCTTACCAATCAATATTCGTAATAGTCTCGTGTATTTCAACATTTTACCATCTTTATGTCACAATTATTTTGGTTGACGAAATTGATGTATGTTTTTCACTATACAAAAAAACTTGGTAAATGTATAAAAATAGACAATTTTTGTAAGTTTGAAGATTTTAACGTTGTTGCAATGATCTGTATACAGAAGGGCATGTTTAGTTTATTTCAATGTGTATATTATATATAGTTTAGTTCATGCATATCGGTTTTCAAATATGATAATAGCATTATAAAGTACACCATTCAGCACTTTCTTTTTTTTTTTAAATCAGTATAATTATAGATTATCGTGGATTATCTCAACGAAATTGTTTTTATCGCTTGAGCTGGGACAGCGAAAGTGAGAAAAGCAATCGAGTTGAGATGACCAACGATAATCTGTTTATCACTATTTTAACTCTGGCGACGTTGTCAATTTCAATGTCAATTTCGTTAGCAACGCCACGTGGCCTCCTTAATTTCTAGCGATAATTTTTCCATCTCAAGCGACAAGCTTGATATGAAAATTATCACAAAAAAGATCAAAGGAAAAATTCACAAAATCGCGATAACATTGTTTATCAATATGTCTATGAAATAAGTTTAAGTCGCAGAAAGTAGTTACATTTAAAAATATAAAATTAAAAGTAATAAAAAATCAATCAAATATAAATTATCATTAGTCTGTTCGATATTTTTTTTGTGTTAAAATAATATTTAAGGTTTAACAGAACTTAAATTAAAAACAGCTTGTCATATTAGTCGCCAAAAGCTTACAGAATTATTTTTTTTTGCTACAGCAATGATGAATCCTATGATGGATGTTAATTTATATAGTTATTGATTGCGGTTTATGTTGTATAATATTCTAAAAAGTTCATGTTTTCAAATAAATAAAAATGAGATCTTAACGTACATTTCTGAAACCACATTGACAAGATTTATCACTTTCACTTTAAAATGGTATATATTGCAAAGTTAATATTGTTTAATTTCATGTGCAAAGCGTTTGCAGCTGTTTACACGATTTTCTTGTCATTCATGCCATGCATTTTCTTTTTTATTTGAATTTGCATTTAATCGAATAAGTGAAAGAATATTAAAGTTTTAACCTATGACCTATAAGTAATTCGTTCAAATTGTATATACTTAGTTCTCCTGGCTAGGTTTGAGTAATGTTTATTCTTCTGCTGTATATAATGTCTTAACTATTGAGAGATTGGCACAGAATATCAGATGAGATACCAGTATGTTGAAATATAGACCAAAGAAGAAGGTAGAAATGTCCATCTGTTAGAAGTTATAGATATAACTAAAGGCAACATTAGTATTCTGCTGTCCAATGGTTATTTATCGATTTTACTGAAACAAGTCTCGATCTCAAACCAAAATTTTAAAAAGCACAACCTGTCTTAGAAGGAAAAAAACCCGGAATAACAGAAACACTAAATTGATAAATAAAACCAAATGCCAATATACGTACAAACGGATGTACAGTCGTTTGTTTATGTATTTTATACGTGTTTCTCGTTTCTCGATTTTAGCTCACCTGGCCCAAAGGGCCAAGTGAGCTTTTCTCATCATTTAGCGTTCGTCGTCCGTCGTTAACTTTTACAAAAATCTTCTCCTCTGAAACTACTGGGCCAAATTAAACCAAACTTGGCCACAATCATCCTTGGGGCATTTAGTTAAAAAAAAGTTTGGCGTGACCCGGCCAACAAACCAAGATGGTCGCCACGTCTAAAAATAGAACATAGGGGTAAAATGCAGTTTTTTGGCTTATAACTTAAAAAACCAAAGCATTTAGAGCAAATCTGACGTAATCAATTTGTTTACCAGATCAGGATATATCTGCCTTGAAATTTTCAGATGAATCGGACAACCCGTTGTTCGGTGTTGCCCCTGAAATGGTAATTTTAAGGAAATTTTGCTGTTTTGGTTATTATCTTGAATATTATTATAGATAGAGATAAACTGTAAACAGCAATAATGTTCAGGTAAGTAAGATTTACAAATAAGTCAACATCACCGAAACGGTCAGTTGACCCTTTTAGGAGTAATTGCCCTTTATAGTCAATTTTAAACCATTTTCGTGAATCTTAGTAATCTTTTAAAAAATCTTCTCCTCTGAAACTGCTTGGCCAAATTAATCCAAACTTGGCAACAAACATCTTTGGGGTATCTAGTTTTAAAAATGTGTGGTGTGACCCGGCCAACAAACCAAGATGGTCGCCACAGCTAAAAATAGAACATATGGGTAAAATGCATATTTTGGATTATAACTAAAAAAAAAGCATTTAGAGCAAATTTGACCATGGTTAACTTGTTTATCAGGTCAAGATCTATCTGCCCTGCAATTTTCAGATGAATAGGACACCACGTGGTTGGGTTGCTGCCCCTGAATTGGTAACTTTAAGGAAATTTTGCTGTTTTTGGTTATTATCTTGAATATTATTATAGATAGCGAAAAACTGGGCCAAGTTCATTATAGATAGAGATAATTGTAAGCAACAAGAATGTTCAGCAAAGTAAGATGTACAAACACATAACCATCACCAAAACACAATTTTGTCATAAATCCATCTGCGTCCTTTGTTTAATATTCCCATAGACCAAGGTGAGCGACACAGGCTCTTTAGAACCTCTAGCTTGTATAGATTAGATCGTTGGTTTTCCCGTTTGAATGGTTTTACACTATTAATTTTGGGGCCCTTTATAGCTTTTTGCTCGATGTGAGCCAAACATCCGTGTTAAAGGCCGTACATTGAGCTAAAATGGTTTAATTTTATAAATTGTTATTTGGATGGAGAGATGTCTCATTGGCACTCACACCGCATCTTCTTATATCTATGTAATATCCAACTACCATATTCCTGACCTGGTACATGACAATTTAAATAATTGTATTTTCAGAAACTTTAAAGATGATTATTTTCAATAACCATTACGTATTTGAAACCTTAAATAAAAGCAGTTATGACCGAAATGACCAAATATGCGGTGTAGTATATTGAGATGAACAGAAAGGGATTTAAATGTATAAACAATAAAGTTATCCTACAAGAAAAAAGATTTTGAAGTTTGAAATCGTAACGAAAATATTACAAAATCAATGACATCGACATTGACGTCTTACAAACTATTATGTTATGAACATCAGAATTATGTTAGGTGAAAGATTCATTATGTATTTTAAATCTAAACTCAAGCAGCCGTCAAGTTGTAAAATCATACTTCAATTTAAAAGTGTCAAAGATAAAAAAATAATTCAAACAAATGTACCCGGTATTACCATCTTCAAAATAATTTCAACCGTACATTCAACAAACAATGTCTGCAGAGAGTCGATATAATTATTTCCTGATGAACTCAATGTGCCAATACTGATTTACACGAAATAGGTGTATTGCCAACTAAAGTCGGCGTCACATATTAATCTTAAAAGTGTATCATGCAAGTAATTATGTAACCCATTACTGTTACAAGACTTCAAATAACATATTGTACAAAAATGTAAATAATAACAAATATGCATCTGTTACATTGTTCTAAATTTTAGCATGTGTAGTTAACTGATTTTCAAATAGAATAAATTGACAAATAACACAAATTATGTTTACAAATAAAATCAAAGAATCGAATAAAAGAGGGACGAAAGATACCAAAGGGACAGTCAAACTCGTAAATCTAAAACAAACTTACAACGCCATGCATGAATAAGCTGCAAAGGGAGCATTCTAACTGATTAAGTTAGTCCTATTGTTTCATCCAATTTATACAATGTATATTATTGGTAATCTTTCAACTATAGTTTTAAACAAAGGTAGTGTCATGAAATCTTTGGGACTTTGTATCTCTGTTGTACCCTCGAAACCATATGAAATGTAAAGTGCACAAAGTGCACATTTGGCGTAGATTTGTAATTTCAAATTTTCGGGAATCAACACTAGTCAGGATACTTTATAGTTCTAACTGAAATGACTGCCATTTTACTTGAGCTATCTAAGCTTGAAAGTGCAGCCATAAATATAAAAAGCAATGCGGCTATGAACTAGTGGTTTTATACCCTAAATGATACACACGCGTAAAAGTAAGGATACAATTACCAAAAAAAAAACTGACTTCAAATGAATCAACAAAGAAAAAGAAAAAAGAAAACAATCAGATATTTTGACTTCTATACTTCCCTAATGAATAGTTAAGTACCTATAAGTGTGGTTTGCAACAAGACCTGTTAAAGTAATGACATTGAAAACTCTTGGAATGAATACAATAATTGACAATTCTTAAAATTCGTATCCATTTGACAATTTCTTCACTACTAACCTATTGTCTAACACGATATTTCCCATTCAATCAAAATCATGCCAAAACACAGAAATTGATTTGGAGCAATTCAATTAAGTTGTCCCTTTGTATTGAACGTTTAAATTGAATTAAAATGACCATAGCTGAAGTGACCTGATATTTCTAAATCTCGAAAATTGAATATAAAGGGAGAAAGCACGGCAACACAATAAAGGTAGTTGTTCTTTATTGTATGGATCTACAACCATACGAGTTCACTCAGTCAAAATGAAACAATCAATAATACACAGCTACTGTTGCATAGGTACTTTTTCTGTACAAACATATTTAGTACTGGAAATTTACTTTAACAATTTAGTACTATTTCTTTACTTTAAAATTATTGTAATATTTAGGTACTTGTAATTTACAGTACTTAATTTGAACCAAATATTTTGGTACAAAAATAATACAATATTCATGTTTGAAAATTATAATTTTAAGAGATTTGAAATAGAAAAACTTTCAAAATGCTGAAAATGTAACGGTAGTAACCAAAAATCTGTAGTACCTAAATTTCAAGTACAAATAAAGTACTGTAAAATACAGCTACCTAAATATTACAATAATTTTAAAGTAAAGAAATAGTACTTAACTGTAAAAGATTTTTAGTACAGAAATAGTACAGATGCAAAAGTAGCTGTGTAGGTCACAGAATCGGATCGTTTGCATATGCAACACTAGTGTTAACTGACCATTTTTAGTCGCGAAAACATGTCGATATTGAGTTAAAACATCAACACATTGTTTAGACTGACCAATGTGTATGGTGCCAATAAAAGTATCTATGCATAATTTATCAGGATATTTTATTTTTTAGGAACAGAATTTGTTGACAATTTCAAAATTTATACGGAAATTTCGGTTCTAATTTGCAAAAAATAATATTTTGTTAAATAATTTTCTTATTAAGAAAACAATGATTTGGTTATGATTTTGTTTTTTGCAGTATGAATTCAATTTGTATATGAAATTAGTTTTCACAATAAGGAGATTAAAATTTACCTGATCTTCAAATGTCAAAGTTGCGTTATTTTGTATTCGATGTAATGCCTCAGTGTCTGTATTCGGCTGTAAATGATAAATATTTCACTACAAATGCCTCTTGGGAATAGAAAAAAATATATTCTTAATACTATTTCTTACCTGTACTAATGAAAACAAATTGATTTTACGGTGACAAATGAAACAATATAGGACACATTTAATATCAGAATCATAAAATCACAATGACAATGTCGATCTCCAAACTTATTTAAACAAAACGATTTACATCCACCATAAATATCACGCGGATCATGATTATCCAATTCAAGTTTAATATAGTGTAGTTGCTAGCCTCATATGAATTGAAGAATGGTTTTTCTTATCTATGCTAACTATACTATATGTTGAAATTATATAAGTTTGAAATAATAAAAGTCAGATAACACAAATGATGTCTACCAAACAACAGAAGTTTTCGCAGGTTATGAGACATATCGATAAACTAGATACAATAATAATTCATCAGACACGTGAGTACTGAATATATGTTACTTCTTCATACCATTTTTATTATTGAAAAATGTTAAAAAATCATATGACACTGACACAATTAAATATAGATATCCTATTTAGATATTTTAAAGATTAATGCGTTGTTTATGGAGTAAATGAGAAGCAAAATCTAGCATGTAATGCAGTTTTTAATAAAATGAATGCTGTATCGTAACAAAATCCCTTTTAAATAAATCTGTTCAAAGGTTTTGCTACCTTTTGAGTTGAATGCCGACATTTTCGTGCTTTGTATGGAATTTGACCTGAAAAGATTGAATGTGAAATACCTGAACGTTCAAAATGTCTGTTTGGTGACAAGGGAACGTCCAGGTCTTAAAAAAATAAGTCATAATCAATTGGAAATGCAACATCATCTGTTTTATCATACATGTTTGTTTAAAGTTTTTCTGTTCCTTATAGGTGTCACACCACCAATTACTCCCTCCAATTTAGAAAAGTAAGCCTACTCGGACAAAAAATTATGCATTTGATGTCATTGTTTACTTAATCTAACCAACAATTTGGCAGAAATGAAACTTTTGGTGAAAGAGACAGATATTTAGACCATTTTGATCTAATGGAATACCCCAGTCCCACTAGGCCACGATCGCACAACGATCTGCGAAAAAAATGCAAATTTTGATGATCGTAGTACGATCATGTAGATCGCAGTAAGGTCGTAGCACGGTCGTGGTGAGGTCTTCAAGATCGTGATGAGCGTGGCCATTTTTGAACATGTTCAAAACAATCGTGGTGCGGTCGTGATGAAAACAGGTCGTAGTAGAAGCATAGTGAGAGCGCACTAAGGTCGTGGAAAGATCGCAAAGGTCGCTGTGCCATCGTAGCGAGAGCGTAGCAAAAGCGTGGTTCTATTCGGATAGACTGCGTTACGATCTCACAGCGACGTTATTACGATCTCACTACGACCATCACGTTCTCAACGCGACCCAACTACGCTTCTACTACGACCATACCACGTTTACACCACGCTGTTAAAGATCACAGTACGATTCTAGCACGCCCTTGCCGTCCTCATCATGCTCTTCTTACGACCTCACTACGTTCATACTACGACTTTCATTCTAATTGTCATTTTCACATTTGAAATCTCTATAGGTATTTGTTTGTCTGTTTGTAGTTAGGACTTCTTGTCCATTTTCCAAACCATGCTTCTCGTTTTTATATAGATTAGACCGTTGGGTTCCCTGTTTGCAAGTTTATACACTAGTCATTTTGGGGCCCTTTATAGTTTGCTGTTCGATGTGAGCCAACGTTCCGTGTTGAAGGCCGTACCTTGACCTAGAATAGTTTACTTTTATAAATTGTTACTTGGATGGAGAATTGTTTCATTGACTCATACCACATTTTCCTTTATCTACTTATATTGACACATGTGTGTCATCTCTGCTATCGTTCGCTGGATGTCGTCGTTTGAGCTTGATGAACCAGCAATAGGTTGTAATTTATGTTGCATTGGTCGGTCCGTCATCTCTGCTGGATCAGGATTCGTTACTATCAGAACTCCCTTTGCCTCTACATCAACCCAACGTGTTCTAGTAGATTTTGGTGGCATGACTGTATTGTTTCAGAGAAATCTACGTATTAATCAGAAATAGAAAGAATGGAATTGTATTGATATGGAACACGATGTTTACGTTTTTGCTGAGAACGTAGTAAGATCGAAGTATGAACGTAGAATAATCGTGGTAAGAACGTGCTAAAAGCTCAGTAGAAACGTGCGTAGTGAGGTCGCAGAATAAGCGCGGTGAGAACGTCTATAATCGTAGCGCGTTCGTTGTACAAGCGTTGTGGACGTAGAAGCATCTTGCAAGCAATTGAAATTTACATTTTTATGCCGCTCATATTGCGACCCCACCACGATCTGAATTTATTTTAGATCGCGATGAGCGTGGTGCGATCGTGGTCTATTGGGACTGGGGCTTAAAATTAACATATCAATGAGTTTGCATTAAAAATTGAGGATTAATGCGCTCCTAAGTATACTAATTTAAGATTTCCTGAAAACCAGGGGTTTCTTTTGGAGTGCCTCTCTTTGAAGGTAAGTTTTCTTGTTAGAAGGCTTTAAAGGTTTGTTGAAAATTGGCATGCAGAAAGCTGATACATGTTCAATTCAGGATATACCTGAATTCTATGAAGTTAAACTTAAAATAAAATATTTAGAAAGCTATGAAAATAGCGAAATTTGGTTGAACAGATAGGGACTTTTATTTAGTGGTCTGACACCAATAGAAATCAGATATCACTTCAAACCATTAAAGTCTGAATTGACAGAAGATATGAGAGCTTATTGAAAGCTCATAATATAAAAACACACTGACAACGCCATGGTAAAAAAGAAAGACATGTAAGTCAGTGAGGCCCTTGGTTAGTAACTTATTCGTATGCAATAACAGTGTTTCAAGGAGATTAAAATACTTTATACAGATGCTACTACAAACTGCTCCCTAGCAATGAAAAGAACATTAACGAGTAGATGAAATCTACCTTTGACGTAACGCATGGTTTTCAATCGATGCACATTGGTTTTTTTATATTTAAGTCAGATGTTTGAAACAATGAACTGTAATATCCTTTAATTCAATTGCAATGAGTTATTTGTTTTTCAAATATTTTTTTAAACTTCTCCGTCTTTGACATATTGTAAATATCTGTATTCTACGTGTTTGTTAGCATCGTCCTGTACTTCATTTCCATTTCGCTTTCGTTTTCAGGGAGAACTAAAGAGACAAAGTCAGGTTAGTAGTATATAATGAGGATGCGCTTTGTCTACATGCCTCTTTGTACTGCTTTGTGACAAATTTTGTTTTTATAGGGATTGAGATTTTAACAATATGTTTACTGCTTTACAAATATATTTGACATTTGTACCTATTATGTATTTGTTTTGTTTACTCACACATGGTTGTCAATGTAATGGAACTTGATGCGGCTGTCATACAGTTTAATCCACCATTTTCGATATAGAGAAATACTTGTACCATGTAAAGGATACGGCAGAGAATATAAAGTCTTCGCTAGCCACTTTTTTGCATTGCAAGAATCCATATACTACATTCAAGATGCAGGGTCTAAGGGAAATAAAACTTTCTCAAAATCTTTATGACATTAGGCCACATAATACTTGGTTCTAGCAATAAATGTAGGTGGGTTAAAGTCACTGTGGTTAAAAACATCATATTTTGTCTATTTTTATTACTTTTATATCTAAAATAACGAAATTCATGTAATTAGTTCCAATAAGGCGATCATCGAAAGCTAAGGGACGACATCAAAAGTTTGATGAAAGATAAAGAAGCTTAATTCATATAGTTTTTTTCACTGAACCCCCTACCCCCCTCTTAACTTAATTTGGGGAAAATTGATTGACCAATAAGGATATATCTAAAATCGATGTCAATTTATACAAAACTATCATCAATTTGACCCCCAACCCCAAAATATTTGAATTAAGTGTTTTCTTTTTCATTAATTTATGATGTCATCTCTAATGTAGGTACAACAACAAATCAATTTGTTAATTGGGTTGAGATCTAGAGACACCATTCAAAGTATAAAGGTTGTTATTATATTTTTCCTTCTGACAAATGCTTAAAAGAGGAACGAAAGATACCAGAGGGACAATCAAACTCATAAATCGAAAATAAACTGACAACGCCTGGCTAAAAAAGAAAGAAGACAAACAGACAAACAATAGACACATGACACAACATAGAAAACTAAAGAATAAACAACACGAACCCCACTAAAGTCACGTAAATATCTTTACTTTTATTGAGTGCATTTTATTTCTTGATGACAAATTATTGATAAATTGTAACAATGAATCCAGTCAATGTCGTTCCATTGCATAAAATAGTTAGTGCAGCAAATTATTAAAATGTCTTGTGTTTCCAGTAATTAGTTACACAGTTATGCGGTCTACAGAAGAAGCCAGAGATATCATAAGTGTGTACTATGTTGAATGTAATGATATATAACTATATGAAAGAAATGAATTTATAGTGTATGAAATTAATTCTTACCATAAACGTGAAATAAAATTAAAAAGATTTGCATGATAAAGGAAGACGATAGCTTTTAAATAGATTAGTTATTTCTGCCTTTTATGACTTTATGTTTTAAAAAACGTTTTTTTCCAGAATATATCAAGAGATACCAAGAATTAAAAAAACACCTTGTCGAATAAATGCAGGTAGAAACCTAGTTGAACTATATTTTTTTTTCTGTCAAAATCGAAAAGATCACCGGGTTCCCTACATAACTACATTCATGATGATTTTCGTTCCCGTCGTAATGATGAGTTATAGACAGTGATAGAAAAAGCTCAAACACACTACTGTCGTTGTGATATTCTCGAGGCGGAAACTTCCACATAGGTTGTAATTATATCAATATAAAAAATGCAAAATCCAAGAAGAACTTTTTACGGCTAAAACTCTGCCACTTTTACGTTTGTAAAATTTTCTATCCTGGAATGGAAAGTTGATGTGTACGTCGTTTTTATTTATAGGTAAACAATAGGGTTATGCGGATTTTTTTTCAACATTTTTATGCCCCGAACTTCTCACTTAAAACATTATTGTGCACCTTTCTCTCTTACTCAGAATCCACCGCCCGCCATGTGCCTTTATATTGGTAACATTCCCATCTTATGTCTCTATGATGAAACATAGAGATCATATCTGGAAACCAACGTAAACAAAACAAGATTTCTATCAAGATTATATATCTCCACAAGAGAGACGTGGGTTATCTAATAAAAGCTACCTGTAGTATCTTCCTATATTTTCTTTATGAAGTTCTCTGCATAACATACCGATAATATCAAGGATCAGCAAACTTGTAGCATAATTGAATTGAGTAGTCTTGTTTGATTCCTTGACATTAAGATGAGGTGACCGGGAACTGTACTTGCAAACAAATATGAAAAAATTGCATATTGATATCCACTTTAACTTCAATTGGTTCTCATTCCAAATCAATGTAAACAAGTTATAAATGCATAAAGTTAAATGTAAGCTTTTTGCGCAAATACAAAATTTCATTTATGGCATCTATGATGAGTTTATTATTTACAGACGAGAGTGTGAACAAAGAAGATCAAAATATCGCGCAAGAAAAAGGAGACATACTCATAAATTTCAAAGATGAGCACAATTGATTGTTATTTGATGTAAAGCTATCTGAACTCAGCTGGAGAAGAAGTATTTCAAAAATCGAAAGTCCAAATGGTGTGATACTTGTATATGTTAAGAAGGGGTTTGTAGTCGAAGTTTAAAAATGTTATGCACATTCATAATATATGCTCTTAAAAACCTTACATTAAAGATACATTGTTTTCTTGAAAAATACACAAAGATCGATATACAATATCTAATATTTATCGAATTGAAAAACAAGCATCAACGCATTGATATTACCCAACAAACTAAAACAGTTGTGTAAGTGATAATTTTTCAAGCTTTATGAGCATTTCATAATTACTGGTATGACAAACATAGAATTTTAAGGGATACATGTTTTCTATTTGTTTGTGTTTATGCTTGACTTAGATGTATATATGTACTAAAAGAGGGACGAAAGATACCAAAGGGACAGTCAAACTCATAAATCTAAAACAAACTGACAATGCCATGGCTAAAAATGAAAAGGACAAACAGAAAAACAATAGTACACATGACACAACATAGAAAACTAAAGAATAAACAACACGAACCCCAAATGTATGTAATGTGAAAGCGTTGTTTAAGCGTAATATACTCATTTTTCTATCCAAAAAAAAACCGTATGTTCTGCTGTTTCAGAATTGGGAAATGACTGACAGTTGATATATTTACTTTTAGAATTTGCATTTTTTCAACGGAACGTATACAAACCAACCCTAGGCTTTAGACATTTTAGGTGTTTAGACATTTAAGTGCTCGTTATATAAATTAAACCGTTTGTTTTCCCGTTTACAATTGTTTTACACAATTACTCTTTGGCGGCCCTTTATAGCTTGCTGTTCGGTGTGAACTAGGCTCCGTATTGAAGACAGTAAATGGTTTACTTTTATAAATTGCGACTTGAATGGAGATTTGTCTCATTGTCACTTATGTCACATCTATTGTCATATTCAATGTCTATGTCATCTTTATGCCTTATTTGTGTTACTATCCTGTGTGTAGATAACTTTTGTTTAAAAGACAAATAACAAATATTTCGTTCTAACCATTTCAAGTTAGAATGCTGTTGTAGTTATAACGCATACTTTAAGATTCTACCTAAATATGAAAAAAATATTTAACACTGGTCGTCAAGCAACCAACAATCAAGCAATCATACTTTATTAGACCGTTGGTTTTCCCGTTTGAATGGTTTTACACTAGTAATTTTGGGGCCCTTTATAGCTTGTTGTTTGGTGTGAGCCAAGGCTCCGTGTTGAAGGCCGTACATTGACCTATAATGGTTTACTTTTTTAAAAGTGTTATTTGGATGGAGAGTTGTCTCATTGGCACTCACACCACATCTTCCTATATCTATCTAAAGTTAGCTTGAGAGATCGTTGTTCGAACCTTATATTATAACACGTTTAACACAACATTTATATTATAATAATAATTCATTTTAAGATGACTTTAATAAGTTGTGTCAAATAAAGGCAACAGTAGTATAACGCTGTTCAAAACTCATAAATCCATGGACAAAAATCAAAATCAGGATAACGAACTAAATCCGAGGGAAACGCATTAAATATAAGATGAGAACAACGACACAACACTGAAATGTAACACACGCAGAAACGGACCAAACATCAGACAAAATCCCACTAGAATAACAAATATAACATCAAAACCAAATACATGAATTTGGGATAGACAAGTATGGTGACACGTCTAATCGCAATTTGAATTTACACTTAAAAATAAGGGAAAACAAACGACGCAACTTTAAAATGTAACACACACAGAAACGAACAATAATATCACAATGGCCATCTTCCTGACTTCAAGACAGACGTTTTTGAATTAAGATATAAAAAAAGTATTTCTAAGAATTCAACAATTCTCTGCTATCAAAAGGCAACAGTAGTATACCGCTGTTCGAAATTCATAAATCGATAGAGAAAAAACAAATCCGGATTAAAAATTAAAACTGACAGAAACTCATTAGATAGAAGAGAACTACGACACAACTGAAACACAACATTAAAATGTAACACACACAGAAACGAACTATAATATTACATTGGACATTTTCCTGACTAGGTACAGGGCAACAGACGAAATTTTCGCAACTAAAATTTATCAATGAATACGTTCGTAAATTCAAATAAGTTATTTCCAAGAGATTTTATGCAATACCAGATCTGTTCTAACTTTGCAGACGTTTTACTGGGTATGAAATATGCAATGCCAATCACAATACTCTTTTCAACTTCAATTTGGAATCTAAAAACAATGAATATAAGGCTGAGGTAAGCCATTAAAACTAATTAACACTGTTTTCGTGAGATAAGAATTTTGACATCCAGTTCATTATCGACAATCATGATTTTACAGTAATGTTTGACCCCTTGATGAATACTTTGACAACATAATGTTTATTTAGTTATTCTCTATATCATACTATTTTAAAATCCACAATAGTATACGCACATTGACGAGTTTATATCACACACATAATATTCACTTGACGATTAAGAAACATTTATATCATAAAGGTTTGTTATACTGGTCAAAACATAAGTGTTAAGTAACAGCATTCACGTTTAAAATCAACAAAATCATAATGGTTGGTATTGTGCTAAATCATTAAACAGATTTCTTTTGCGTTTTTCTTGTTAGATAACGAATGCCAAAACTGGCGATATTACAGCAATTTTAACACATTTTGAGGTTGAATCAGACATGTTGTCATATACACTTAATTGTAAGTATTCACTTTATGGCTAATCGGCACCTTCTAAAATAGTTTAAAAAAAAAAAATGATCGTATGAGAATCGAAATAATACAAACCGAGATATTAAGTAACATATGGCCATTATAAGTCCTGTATATATTCCTGAACATTTCGACAAAAGAGAAACGAAAAATAGCAACGGAACATTCAAACTCATAATTCAAAAATCATCTGACAACGCCATTGTTTCATGACAACAAATGCAATGACCAGTATGTAATGAATATAAACCAGAATTGATATTTTGAACGCTAGATGGGCGTTTCATAAAAAAGTATAATCAGTGACGTTTGCATCATAAAAATCATAAATGGCGAACAAAGTATCGTAAACAAGAATTCGACTGTTTCAATGCATAGACAGACTTGCATAGATTACCTAAGCTGTAGTAATTTTAGTCCTCAATGCTTTTTAACTTCGTACTTTATTTGACCTTTTTAACTTTTTTGGATTCGAGCGTCACTGATGAGTCTTCTGTAGACGAAACGCGCGTCTGGCGTATATATAAAATGTAGTCCTTGTATCTATGATGAGTTTATTTGCACACATAACTCATTATAATAGCTTCCCATAACAAATATGAAGCAATTTATCAGAACAGAACAAAAACCCTGAAAGATATTTAACAAAAACGTGATGCACAGTAGACATTGTGCAATTCAAATCATTGCAAAATAAGAAGCTATATAGAGTAAAAGTCATTTGTATCCAAATCTTCGTTTGATTTGAATGCTCAATTTATATCTGCAAACCTTATATCATATAATTTATTGCATTAATCGTGAGTCACAAGTTAATGTATGATCGTGTTGATTTATATGTTCTATCTCAATTACATTTTTGTTATACTGTCCTCGAATAAAGTGCAACCTATATAAGTTTTAATTATAAAACAAACCCTTTGTTTTCATATGTCTCTCATGACATTTGATTTCTGAAATTTAAATATATATATTCTTTTATATCTAATCCTTTCATACTCACTGGCTATACTGTGTATATACAAAAGGTAATTGAAAAAAACATTTAATACAAATCAATTAGGGAAGATAGTTTACTCTATAAAAAAAGGATCAAATTTTATTTAACAAAAGATACATTCAAGACCAGATTACTCAAACCGTAATCATAATGTTTTGTTGAAATTAATTATGATTGATATTGATAGATTAACAGTTTACTACAAATTGAGCTGTTCGAAATAATCTAGATTGTCTACCTCAATTAAAGATTGTGCCAGTTGGCAAAATCTCTTGAAATTTGTTTTGCATCCTTTTTCTGTTAACCTCTTACTTTATCTTGCCTTTTTTTTGTATTCACAGTCACTGATGAGTTTTTTTTTAAGAAGATTCACGTGTTTACTTAGCAGCTTACTATAACTACCTATAAAATTACTGCCGTCTACACTAGAATATTGTTGCATCTCATTGAAAATTATCATGTAATGTCATTCACTTAAAAGAACATGATTAGTTTTTAACGGTGTTAAACTGTGATACTACATTTCAATTAAACAAACTCGTTTATCATATACGTCATAACATTTACATAATCTCAGTAAATTAATTTGTTTTAGATATTACAGAATCGACTATTTTACAGAAAGTTTTGATATTGTCCGCTGGCATTAGTGAACTTCTACAGCGAAATGAAAAGGATTGCCATCATATATATTTCTTGCTACCAACATACACGTTTGTAGTTATCTTGTATGCTATAGTTGGATTGTTTAGTATTGTTTTATATGTTGCGTTATTTGTTGATGTATTGATATTCTTTGTATTAGGCATACCAACAATCTCAAACAAGAAATCCGAGAAAGAGAAGGAGTTTTGGTATAACTGGTTTAAATGCATTTCTATCACGTTTTACACTCCTTTTCAAATTTACAAAACCTTAAATAACTTCTTTGGTGTTAAGATATGTCAGTGAATGTTTATCTTTAGAGCATTATAATCTTTGACAAAAATTATGCCAGAATTACATGTATATTTACAGTATGTGCTTATGTTGTACAGATTCTATTCTTAGTATGCAATGATACATATATGTATCATTTAACGCAACTGTAAACAGCAGTCATACATATAAAAGCTGTAGCTAAACTCAGGTTTTAACCTGCATTTTGTTTTGGAAAATGCCTTTCTCAAGTCAGAAATATAACAGTTGTTTTCGTTTTGTTCTGTTGGTAAATATAATCGAATGATAAATTTCTTTCCCGTTCGGATAAACCTTGGATTTTTTTTCCATTTTTTTTTCATTTTACTATTCACAAAATATTGTACTGTTAAGTTTGAAAACATTTATAACCCTGCTGATGTTCAGCGGTTTTCTTTTGCTGGAATATTGATTGGTACATAGATATAGGAAGATGTGGTGTGAGTGCCAATGAGACAACTCTCCATCCAAATAACAATTTAAAAATTAAACCATTATAGGTTAAAGTACGGCCTTCAACACGGAGCCTTGGCTCACACCGAACAACAAGCTATAAAGGGCACCAAAATTACTAGTGTAAAACCATTCAAACGGGAAAACCAACGGTCTAATCCCTTTTTTAGACTGTTGATTTTCGCGTTTAAATGGTTTTACACATGTCATTCTTGGCCCCTTATAGTTTACCTTTTTTTTTATTGTGATTTAGATAGAGAGTTGTCAAAATTAGCACTCATACCACATTGTGTTATTTATATTACGTCTTTGGTAGGTGTCATACAGTTTGACCACTGTATTCTTATTATTGCCACATTAGTTATCACATATTGTTTCCATTCATCCATGTCTGTGATATCCCCTGGTACACACAGTTTGCATCACCCGCTGTGCATATTCGACGTTAGGCAAAATGTAATAATCTGAAATTGGCCTCAATGTCTGAATGTCATAAATGAGTTAAGTTAAGTTAAGCTGGCTATAGAATCAGGTTTGATTCACCAGTTTCCAAACAAGTAAATGTCTGTAGCAATTAAAGAATATGACAGTTGTTATCCATTAATTTGATGTGTTTGAGCTTTAATTCTGTCAGGAAATTTCCGACTTAAATTTTATAAGTATTGGTAATTTTGTTATTTTGCTTTTACAACTGTACTTTCCAGACAAAGGTAATGCATGCTTTTGATTGAAGAAAACTTGCGCTTGAATGTTGTCTTTTTAATAATGTCAATCACTTTCCTTTTCCCTTGTTATTTTTGGCAAATGGATAAAATTTTAACAGGTTTACCCCTTTTCACGATTTCGCTATGTATACATCGTCCGTTTTTTATCGTCTGGACACATATCTTCGTTAAATTGTGATTTATAACATATAATTTATCTTTGTTTTATTGTTCACATATAAGGCTTATAAATTGTCTTTAAGTTTAACAATATGAACATGTCAATAAAACAATTTAAAACTATCAATTATGTTACGATAAAATATATTGTAATAAATAATGTGCGATCTAAATATGAAAAATAAGCCGTAAATTACCTTTTTTTTTACATCCAACAAATAACCCCTTTAATATTACATCGAAATTTGTATGTACGTTGGATGATACGGACGTATAAGGACTAAATACAGACAACAATTTCATATACCCGAAATGCAATGCTTTGTTGTGACTTTGATTTATTTTTGAGGCGCGGGGGTATTAAAGGTACTTATGTCACTGTATCAGATATGAGTTTTGGAATTCAATGTATCTTTACTGAAGCACGAGGTAAAGAAATCTTGAACAGAATGTTGAACAGTTGGGGTAACGAAAACAAAACTAAGATAGGCCCAAAAGGAAAGCCGAACACGGGTCGCGATTCACCCTTCAAACGTAGCTATAATATTCAAACAGAGCAAACAATTTTTTGAATTGCGTAAATTCTACAGCAATATCTAAAAAATGAAATTGTGAATTTTTCAATATCTCATACAATGCAGTGTTTGATATAAGAGATCAAAAGTTCTTGGCATGAGAAATGACTTACACGTTATACGAATAATTTTTTTTCCAAATCTGTCGAATATCAGTAAATCTATGATAATCATTGTATTTTAGTCAGTTGCAGTTGTTGAAATGAAAATTTATGAGTCAGCACATCAATAATGAACATAATTTAGATCTATTTTGATAATAAAGTGAGAGGTTTAGAAAGGGATTACCTCAGCTGTGTTTGACAGTTAGAATTTTTTTGTAACGTTCGTCAATTCCGTAATTGGGAGCTCTTTAAATTTTTATAATTCGAGCGACACTTATGAGTCTTTTGTAGACAACACGCACATCTTGCAAAAATGTAAAATTTCAATCCTTGTGTCAATGGAGAGTTTATTTAGCTAGTTAAAAACAACGTTTAATCCTCCATATTCTACATCAAAAATGCTTGCACCAAGTCAGAAATACGACGTTTGAGCTTTTGGTTGTATACGCCAGTAGCATAAAATGCCAGTTCATTACCAAAGAGTGTAATTTACAAAGACAAATAACAGAACAGTATAATACGTAATCAAGATGATTTACAACGTCAGTACATAGAACAAGGAATATTTATCAACAAGGTCTTGGTATCTTCCGCTAAACATTTTCTTTTTTTATAAAAAAGTACTAGACTATCTTTGACTTAACCTTTACGAAGGCATTATCATAGGATTGTAAGTATGTTGTTATATTTGATATCAATAAAATAGAGTCAAGATCTTTTACTTTATTCATGTATGTATGCAACCAATCGTTCTTTTTAATTCATTTATAACTCAAAGTATAGATTGATGAGTTTTACACAGATCTAAATACCTTTTAAAAATAGGCCTTCACCATGTTCGCTTTGTAATAGATGTACAATAAAAATTGTCCTATTTCGATTGGGTTTGAACTTTAACACGTGCATACATTCTCTTTGAAATATCTGTATTTTGTTTTTGTAAAAATTATGTTCAAAATCATTTTTTTGAAAAAAGTTTTAATGAAGATTACGAAACATATTTGTAAAAAGAAATACATGTGTATCATCGTTTATAATGAAAATATTACAATATTCATCAAGATTCCAAGCTTCTTGACATTCCATTTTATTCATCATTGTTAACCCATGAAGTATCCAGCTGAAATTTTGATGAGATCACTGAATTTTTTTTATTAGACTTTCTGTATGCTTGTACTAGTAACTAAAAGGTGATGTACAACTATCATTTTGTGTGACATCAGACTAATGTGTTTTCCGAAAATTGGATTCAAATCAAAATTCGATGTATCATAAATGATGATAAATATGAAAGTTGGCATGAAGTCCGTGAACTCCCAAGTGGTCAGTCGTATTTATATTACAGAATATTTGCCTAACCATATATTCCTAGTGTTATATAAATGTATTAAATCTTGCTATCATTTAAATAAATGTATTAACATGGTCGAAGTACTCGAAACTTGCTTTTGAAAATTGAGAGCAAATTCTTCAAATGCGATAGAATTATTAATTAATAAGCACGATTTACCAGAATTATTTCCAGTAACTGGTATGAAATGACTTTTTAAATCAAAATTGCATACACGTAAATTGCGAGTAGTCTTTTTAGGAAGTCGAACTATACTAGTGGATTTCAAAATACATATAGTTCGAAAATGTGAAAACTTACAAAAAGTAAGTCTTATTATAAAGTTAATTAAAGGTTACAGTAGTTTGTTGACTTCAAACGTTATAAATGGATAAGCAAACAACCAATGTAGCAAGCCCAAATAAGGGAATTATATAAAGTGCGAAGGGAGCACAATACCCGTCGACTCTTGTGATACTTATGAATTCATCGCCCACCATGTAAGTCCAAATAAGACAAAATCTCACAATATGGATGATATGTTTTGAAGATGTAGCGGATATATTTCTAATGTGGTAACTACAATCCGTTTCCTTTTTCCTTGATGTGATCTCCTGATTTTTTCTTATTACTTGGTTTGTTCGTACATAGGAACATGGCGGGAACTACATGTGGAACAAGATTAGCCTATCCATCTAGAACACCTGAGGTCACTGGTCATTTATGTTTTGTTGGGTTCGTGTTAATCAGTCTTTAGTTTTTTTGTGTATTCTATTTTGGGCACGTATACTAGTATTTTCTATATGTCTTTTTGTAATTATCCATGGCGCAATTTATATAATTTTTTATTTTACGAGTTTTAATATTTCTCTGGTATCGTTTGCCTCTCTTTTGGAATAAGACAAATTTTCTTGCGTTTCATAATTGCAGCCATGATTATTAAAATGAAAACATTTATTACAGTACGGTGACCACCGAGTAAGGAAAAGTCGCTTTTTTAAGGAGTTTAATTATCATTCAGACTATACGGCTATAAATCACAGTCTTTGTAGTTCAAATGTTAAAGTTAACATTTTGACTTGTCGTCAAAAAATCGTACGGTGCAATTTTCGTAAAATGGACTTTGAAGTTCGTTAGTTTATTTGAACGAAAAATCGACTTAGAAAACTTTTGATGTCTACATTGTAAAAGAACATCCGTGTAATGATTTGTGTTGTTATATACATTGGTGTTACACCTTATTTTAACGATTTCAAATAAGTTTAGCAAAATTAATCCGTTATTGAAGAGTTTATGTAAAAGATTTTTACGAATATTTTGCATTTATAAGAGTATGTTTAAATTTAATTTTTTTTTTGTAACGCAAAATGTAAAATAATTAACATTTATATGATATTTCATACCTTTATTAATCAATAATATTAAATTCATTTATCCCAGAAGCATAATTTCAGCATTTCAAGCTAGACACAAGTCCTTATGATCATATGAGAGAGCTATTTGAAGCTCATATGCAGCCTCTTAGAGATAATATAAACAATGCTGTAATGTGCTGTATCACTTACATTCAAATACTAGGATGTGTTTCTTGAAGCAGTAGACATTATGCATTCAAATGTTAGTGCAGAACGAGAGAGAAGTGATCAATTCCTTGAGATATTCATCCCAAATGTATCCTTATTATTTTTGTAACCAAACGTACCAACGACTGAAGGTGGATGCCAGTTCACATACTCGATATGATCACCCCTAGTTTTGTTGGGGTTCGTGTTGTTTACTGTTTAGTTTTCTATGTTGTGTCATGTGTACTCTTGTTTTTCTGTTTGTCTTTTTCATTTTTAGCCATGGCGTTGTCAGTTTGTTTAAGATTTACGAGTTTGACTGTCCCTTTGGTATCTTTGGTCCCTCTTCAACTTTCTGAGAATTTTATAGATAGCTACTTTGCTTTAAGACAGACTCCTGGACATTTAACGGTACATGGGCCGACAGGGGAACAGAAGAGACCGTTATAATAGCCCAAGGGGATCAGGTGGCACTGTAGGCTAAACAAATCAAAAGTCCGCGCTTGTTAGATTGACCCTTACTAGACATTTTTTAAAATCCCATAGTCGTGTAACGCTAAAAAGGGCTGGACTTGCTGCAAATAATGATAATTCATCAGAGGAAACAAAACGAACAGCAATGAAAAGAGATGAAGAACATGTTATTGCCATTGTGAACTAGTTGAATAATCCATTACTGATCCGTTTGATATCTTCTCCATGTCTTATTAATATCTCTTCTAGAATGTATGATACAAGAGATATTCGATATATTTGTTCACAGTTGTAGATGAAGGCCTGAACATGTCTAAACATTGTATCACTAGTGCTCTCTCTTTATATCCAGTCAAGGAGTTTTTATTGTCCAACATCAAAGTAAAAACTAAAAACGTTTGAACATATGAATACAAAACATACCTTAAACATAAATAGGGGGAAATACTTTTAGGTCACATAAATCCATAACTTGTATTTGGACGTGCAATGATTTTGGCAAAATGTAGAGATGATGTTACCGTAGAAAATGTTCTGTCGCACCCTCTAGGTCCCATTTGAATTTCCTACAATTTCCGAATTTTTCAAGATGATGGCACCATGAGAAAATCATGCACGTCTGGTGAAGCAATAGGAATCTGAAGTCTCTGGTGCACTTTCATTACCTTCCTTTGTACAATCACTCTCAACTTACATTAGAGATGGTATGACATTGGTTAAATGTGAAGATATTAAGCTTTCACCAAAGTGTATCAGATTATTGAGGGGAGAAGTATTCACTGACTGCAAAACTTTGAAATATCCCTTATGATTCCACCGGAAATTTTTAAAGGCATTTATACTAACACTGTTAATGGCTGTCGAAACTGGTTTAGCACTCAAAAGGAGACCTAGGTCGATACTAGCTGCCTTAAACTTTGACACGACGTTTAGAGAAATGAGAAAGAGCGGAAGAACAATCATACGGACCTCTCATACAAAGGTGATTTATCTGTGTGTTCACTACTTTAAATACATTTTAAAGAGTTTATATTTCTGCAATTGTGTTTTCGTTGAAGGGAAAATCGCCATGTTAAAGCCAGGTGTATGTTCACAACAAAACCCTACATGCCCAGAGCTTTGCAAAATACGCCTTCATTATAGAAGGCTTCTTAATGTAAAATAATAATAATTATCTGTTATTGCTGAGGTTGTATGTACGGTCGGCAAGGTAACTACTGTAACTTTAGCAGAATTTGTGTATAATAGATCAAGTGTTTGAAAAACGCCAATTACAAGAATAAATCGATTTCTTAATCTATTTTTTTTTTTAACATTTTTGAGATTATTCGTTGTTAATTGATTTTAAAACATGCCTGTATCTTAAATATAACCTAAATTGGTGTATATATCTTCAAATTTTAAAAGTATGGAAGTTTTAAAAGAAAAACACAGAATTTGACATTTGACCTTATTTTATGCAAAACTGTTATCACATTTCTTTGATATTATTAAAGTACTCATTTTTTCCGAATCCAATAATATATAATATATCCATATAGTATGTTTGACGATTAAATATAAAAAATATTGGGTCTGGTCATTTGACTATTAGTTTTAACGTCGTATTCTATGTTTTCAATAAAGGTTTGTAGTATACACAGTGTTTGTGTCGATAGTGGTTTCTATTTTCTGGACAGATACCATGTGTAAATTGGAATTTAAACAAATGTTTTTCCTTTGATAATTGTTTAGTTTTATGGCTTATAGATTATATATAAATTGAATAGTCGATTGTTATCGTTTTAAAAAAAATCCCCTACAAATCGTACTTGTACCTCTTAACTCGATTGTTCTGTCAGAACAAAAATCCACATTAAATATAACATACTTAGTCAGACATACATAAAAATTGTATCTATGATTGAAATAGGAACAGTTAACCATAGATAACCTTTTTATCACATCTTATAAGTAACCCACTTGAGGACCGAGAAATTTACATGTACATTTTTTTATATAATCAAACACGTAAAATTTAGTATAAATTCAAAATATTAACTAATAAAGAATAAAGATGAAGAAACAACTTAAGTTAGCAAACAAAATCTGATGGAATCGCATGAATTTGAAAAATAAGGAGACCTGTTCAATATTTTTGTTTATTTGAGATGAGTAGTTTAAAAATGCCGTAACTAAAAATAATATTTTTTTATACACCATAGGTATCCACTAGATACACGTCTTTGGTGATTTTTAGAATCATTAGGACTATGGCATTGCCAAGGATAGGGGAACGGTTTTCCATTATAACAATGACGATCTACAAGGCAGGTCACATCTAATGAAACTTTAATAAGATGTACCCTGAAATATGCCAATAAGGTTAAGAAGGTGATTTTGAAAATAGCACTGTTACCTTGGAAATGTAAAAATTGTCCAAATTGATAGAAATGATAACTGGCATATGCAAAAGGGATGTTTGCCTTGGAACGTTACCGTTAACATGGACATAGCAAAAAATTTAAGATTTCAAATTTGTCTAAACATAATGAAAAGTATTAATCGTGTTAATTATGAAGTATAGATAAAGGTTTTAAACTAGGGGTTTCCAAAAAAAGTTTCTGGCATAGAAACAACAAAAAAGAGTAGAACCTTCAAAATGTTTCGAACGTGCTGAAAATTAACAGAAAGTTGATGACGCATGCATATATGTTGATCAGATGTTTAATTTCTTTTAGAAATGTGTGCTGCTCAGTGCCATAAGGGGAAGGCTTTTGTTTGCAGTATCAATTCTAGTCCTGGTTATTTACTCCTACTTTATGTACAAAGCACATTGAATTAACCTGATATACAAATTTCAAAGTTCTTTCATCTTGTTTTTCAACCTATGACTAGATATAAGTCTCATAGAATACAAAAAAAATCTTTTGATATTATAACTCACCTAAAATACTGAACAACACTTCATTTAATGGTAACACCAGAACAAATATATGGCTCTCCAAATGTCAGAAATATAAATTCATTATACCGAAGTCAATTGGCAAAAGTATCAACACCAGTTCATTTGAATCAACAAACATTGCATAGGTTATAAATATCTTATTCAAGTTTGATTAAGCAATGCTGAGTGCATTTACAAAAATTGTTGGAATAAACATTGTGTTCCATGGTCCAGCTTTCTGATACTATTTGTTGTAAATTAACATTCTGCATATGTATATAAAATGATAAATAAAGTAATCAAATTGAAAAGACCGATTCAGAAAAACGCCAATGGCATCTACAAAACAACAGAACTTTGTGCCAATATGGGACATATTAATAAATTAAATACAATAATCATTCATCAGAAAAGTAAGTATTGAATTAATGTTACTATTTCATACCAATTTATGATATGCATATGGTAGAAACTAACAAATTTTTATCAGTTTATCTTATTTTTATAAGCCAGTTTATTATCAGCTTGTTATATGATTATTGAATATAGCTAGCTTAACTGAACATTGTCGTATCCGTTCTCCTGTTATGCACTTAAACATTCGTTTGTCCGCTTCCAGCAGAACACATTCAGATAAGGTACTTAAAGCGTTTTTGTTATTGTCGTGATAATTTTTTTTAAGTGTTTGTGTATTTTATGAAGTGGTACATATTTCCGTGGAAGAATAAAAATATAGTAGTCACTTTTGGCGTTTCACAATATTTCGTATCAAATTTCAGAAATACGTTTTGACCTGTTTATGGTGATACACAGCTACATGTAGGATTTTTGTTTTACGAACTGTTTTTATGCACTGATGCATTATGTTGAGAGTTTTGATTACTTTGTTATTTCTTCTCTCATACGAGTTTGCATGTCCAATTAGTAGCTTCTTTCTATGTTACACAGGTGCTCTTAGAACGATGAAAATAGCTCAGAGAAAATGGAAACAAACTCACACTATAGATAGAAAAGCATTAGTAGTTAAAGTTTTGAAAACAATTCATTTATAATCATGACCGTATCTATGGCAATTCATGTCAACACAGAAGAGCTTACTTCTGGGCTGGTGAAACAAAGTATTTCTGCGGGTTTGATATATTTTTTTTAGTGGTGCAAGTTTGATAAAGTGATGCGAGTATTAATGATAAGGGAGAGTGTTTGAATGGTACAAGTTGCCCGTAGGTCGAGTTGTCATACATTCAAGACGGACTGCATACAAAACAATTTCCGCCTGCTTACAAAACAGAGACGAAAAGGAATTAGTTAGTGACCTTTGTTAAGGTTTCAATTACATAATTTACACGTATTAAAGCAATTTTTATATGAAATTATACAATACATTACATACACAAACTATCAATTACTATATAATACTTCTTCTGATTTTCGGCTCGGAGAAAAACCTGGTCTTTAAATTTGATAGTATATAATTTAGAGAAATAATCCCTATGCAGGTGGTAATTGAATGTCGGAACACGGAAACGGAAAACTTACAAAAGGAAAGCCGAAATCGGCGCATTTGATACTTTTTTGAGTAACGTCCCCTGGGCTGTATGGACGTGCTGTTTGTCCACCTGAGTATTTTGGGTTGTGTTGACTTACAAATGATGGAAATATGAGTATCACTTATGAACTTTTAAGTGTTTGTTATATTGAGTACGGATGGAACAAAAAACTAGACCAACTAAACCTCCAGCAAAAAGGAAACGAGTACAAAGTAAAAGTTCCAAAGGTGCGTTGGATTCGTCCACCATTTTGAGTATGTCCCAAACAACAAGTTCAAATTCTGGGTCGTGTAATTTTTCAGCAACATTACCTACGCAAATCCCTAACCCATTCAGTGTGGTATCACAGCAACCTCACCATTATCAATTTCAGCAGTCTACATCACCTGGTATAAACATGTCCCCCCCTCCTCCGTCGTCATATTCATATTCAAGCCCGCCACCGTGGATGACCGACCTTATTAAAAAGGTAGACGACCTAGGCACAAAAATGAACTCGGTAGATGATATAAAATCTTCTGTGAATAGCATTGACTCCAAATTGTCGCAAATGAAATCTGATGTCGACTGTCTCGTTCGGCGTGTGGGTGACATGGAGGGAAGTCAGCAATTTATTTCTCAGAGTTTTGAGAAAAATAAATCTGATGTTGAAAGTATTGCTACTGAAATGGTCGAGCTTAGATCTATAAACAAGGAAATTTCAGACCAACTTGAAACCCTTCGTTGTGAAAATTTAAGGGACAATTGACTGTTTTTTGGTGTTGAGGAGGGGGAATTCGAAGGTGAAGAATGTGTTGATATTATTAAAAATATTTGTTCTACAAGTTTGTCTATTTCTGAACCAGTTGAAATTTCTGCTGCTTATAGGATGGGAACAAAGGTATTGGTAAAACAAATTCTGATAACACTCAAACTACCAAGTCACGACCAATCGTTGCTAAATTCATGCTACGTCAACAGAGAGATAACGTACTAAAAAATTCTCCTAAGTTAAAGGATACAAACATTTCAATCTCAGAACATTTTCCCAAGTCTGTGCATGAAAAGCGTAAAACTTTGATTCCAATGTATAAAAAAGCAAAACTTGAAGGAAAATCAGCATTTCTTACAAGGGATAAATTGTATATAGATGGGAATTTAATTGTGAATACAGATGAACAAATAAACCAAACCATACGCATAAACAGTCATATGAAATCGAGTAGGTCTACAAAAAACACTCACAAGTCAGATAATTCGACAACAGGTGCTCAGTCAGCTCCAGGATATTTAGATACCAAGAAGAAGGCAACCAAGAAGAAGGCAACCAAGTCCAGAATTCCTACCAAGATTAGTAGTCCGAAAGCTAGTTCTAGTTCTCAAAATGGGTCCCGGTTTGAAATGTTAGCCGATATGCATACTGAATCTGATTAGGAAACATCGAGAAGTATTTCATCATTGTCATTTCTGTATTGGAACATTAATGGGGGTCTACATGACAAACTGTCTGAGCCTAACTTTTTAAATTATATTTCTTCTTATGATGTAATTATTTTATCTGAGTGTTGGATTGATCATGCATATGAAAATGTTATAGATGGTTTTACATGTAAAGCCGTTCCTTTCTTAAAAAGTAAATATAAACAGGGAGGAGGTATTTTTCTCATGATTAAAAACTGTTTTTCTAACTTTATTAAAGTTGTTAAAGTTCTCCATGATACAATTATATGGTTACAAGTATCAAAAGATGTGACAATTTGTGGTCAAGATTATTATGTTGGTTGTGTCTATTTACCACCAATTAGCTCAAATTATTATAAAATGTATGAATGTGATATATTTTATGAACTGATTAATTATGTTGAAAAATATTCAACTGAGTCTTCTAAGGTATTCTTATTAGGTGATATGAATGCTAGAACTGCAATAGGTAATGATTTTATTAAACATGATAGTTTATATGGATCAATTTTTGACGATTTCAATCACATTTTTAACTATATGAGTGACAATAATCTACCTGTTCGAAGGAACCCTGATCAAGGTACTAATGAGTACAGAACAAAACTGTTAAATTTGTGTAGAAGTACTGGACTTCGAATTGTGAATGGTCGACACAAAGACGGAACGGCAAACGATTTTACTTTTTGTGGTTCGCGGGGTATGAGTGTCGTTGATTACCTGATAGTACCGTTTGACTATTTTCACATTGTGGAACAGTTTATAGTTAGTAACTTTACTTCGTTCAGTGATCATGCGCCTCTCCACATTCGTCTACAATGCAAAGCGCTGTCTTATACACATGAACAACAACACCTTAATGTATCTTCAAATACATTTGACAGTTTTCGGTGGAACGATGACTTAAAAGAACAGTGTTACGAATCCTTAATTTTGAATAGTGGGTTACTCAGCCAAATAGTTTTTTGTGATGCTAAAAAATCGCAAGATGGTATTGATAATTATATTGAAACTTTTACTACTCAGTTAACGGATATGGTTGCTCCATTTTTTTGAAGTACCAGTAATAAATCTATTGACTGTCAACGTACGAGCCGAAAATTTGTATGTAAAACTACTGATAAGCCATGGTTCAATTGTGAGTGTAGAAGTCTCCGTCATGTTTATTTAAGTGCGTTAAATATATTTAATAAGAACAAAATAGCAGAAAATCATCAGAGACTTATCTCTACGAAGAGACAATACAAAGTGTTCGAAAATAAGTTAAAACGGCAGTATAAACATCAAGAAGGTGACATGCTTGAGCATCTACGTAAAAGCGACCCTAAAAAGTTTTATAGAATGTTCCAAAAGAAGCGCGCTAAGAATACAGAAGTGCCCCTTTCGTCATTTTTTGAACATTTTAAAGAGTTATCATCAAGTAACACTCCAATAGTCAATGACACACAGAGTATACAAGACACTACATACGAAGAACTTGACCGTGTTATCACGCAGGACGAAATTTTGAAATGTATTTCCAAATTGAAACGTGGGAAAAGTCATGAAATTGACGGAATTCTGAACGAAATGTTAATTGAATATAAGGATGTGCTGATTCCATTCTTAGAGGAAATGTTCAACAGGGTATTGTCTTCTGGTTACTTTCCGACAACATGGACAGTTGCGATACTTGTTCCAGTTTTTAAAAAAGGCGATCCGTCTGATCCTGTAAACTATGGCGGCATAAGTTTGGTTAGTAATTTGGCCAAATTGTTCACGTCCATTATGAATATGAGATTATTACTTTGGTCCGATACCTATGACATTATAACTGATGCACAGTTTGGATTTCGTCCGGGCAGCAGTACAGTTGATGCGATGTTTAGTTTAGTAACTGTCATTCAAAAAACACTCTCCAGTAAGAATCGTTTGTATTGCTGTTTTGTAGACTACAAACAGGCGTTTGATACAATATGTAGACTGAATTTATGGTTGAAATTGTCAAAAATTGGTATAACAGGGAAACTTTTATCATTACTAAAATCAATGTATTCAAATGTAAAATCATGTGTACGAATTGATGGTTTTTATTCAGAGCAGTTCACGAGTACAGTTGGCTTAATGCAAGGGGAAGTACTCTTTCCAATCCTTTTTTCATTGTACGTGAACGATTTTGAAATGGAATTTTTAAATAACGGTAATGTACCGTATGAAGTACAAGAATTGTCTCTATTTTTGCTTATGTATGCCGATGATATGATACTATTTTCTGATTCTGTAAAAGGTTTACAAGATATGTTGGACACACTTTTATTGTACACTCAAAAATGGGGTTTAACTGTGAACAATGCTAAAACAAAAATTATGGTATTTAGAAATGGTGGTAATGTGAGGGTTGAAGAAAAGTGGTATTTTGATGGTAGTGTTATTGACATTGTTGATGAATTTTGTTATTTAGGTATTCTGTTGAATTATAACGGAAAATGTTTGAAAACTCAAAAACAATTAGCTGAGCAAGGCAGGAAAGCTGTATTTGCCTTGAAATCAAAAGTGTCATCCTTATATTTGAATGTTTTCACGTACCTTAATTTGTTTGATACACATATAAGTAGTATTTTATGCTATGGCAGTGAGATATGGGGCTTTCATAAAGCTCCGAATATTGAAAAAGTTCAGTTAGATTTTTGCAAAAATATTTTAGGTGTCAAACAATGTACAACGAATGTAATGGTGTATTATGAACTTGGTAGATATCCTTTGATATATTATAGATTGTATAATATTATAAGATACTGGTTTAAACTTTTATCAACTAATAATTGTATTCTTGTAAATTGTTACAAAGAGCAGGTACGGAATCAATGTAATAACAGAAATAGTTGGATTTATCAACTGAAGTATTTATTGTTTAATTTGGGTCTAAATGACTTCTGTTATAACCAAGATAATTTAGTTGTAAATGACACTCTTAAGTATTTTGTCAAAACTAGAATATTTGATCAAGCTTATCAATATTTGAATCAATTGTTGGATGGCTCGCCAAAGTGTTTTTTATATAAATACTGTGTAAATAATGTTCGTTTACAATTTTACCTTACTAAACATGTGAATTTTAGAGTGTATCTAACTAGAATAAGATTGTCTTCACATAACTTATTTGTTGAAACAGGACGATATCACGGGGTTAATAGATCAGAAAGATAATGCACTCTCTGTACTTTAAATACGATAGAAGACGAGTTTCATTTTATTTTACAGTGTGATTGTTATAATGAAATTAGGAGGCAGTATATTAAGCCATATTATTATAAGCGTCCATCTTCATTTAAACTTATACAGTTGTTGGTCACAGAAAATGTAAAAGACATATGTAACCTTTGTAAATATCTTTTCCATGCATTTAAACGTAGAACAGACATGTTATAAGTTACCAATACTTAATATAGATTATTACTCTTCTCGGATGTATTCATTTATCAGTTATGTATGTTTTTTGTATTTATTTATAATATATTGTATTTGCATATATATTATATTTGTACTGATGAGCATCATTTGCTCAAAGTAATAAAAGAATTGAATTGATACGGAGATACAAATTCAAACGACTTTTGATAAACACCTTGTAATGTGGCATACTTATATTTTTTTCTCTTTGTAATTGCTTTTTCTTTGGTTTTGTTTTACAAATATGTATACTAGTTCAGTGATAATAGACGTCATACTAAACAACTTAGACAATGAACGGTCAATCCAACTTCTTTTTTTTAATAAATTAATTCGTAAGCACAACTTCGCAGCTTTGAACATTTAAAGTGTACGTTTGACCGCTCGTGCAATCGTTCGGCCGACTATTGTAAGTAAGATATGTAATATTAGTCTTTTAGCGTTCTTCATGTTCTTACCCAAGATAAATCAAGAAAAAATCTTCGGGTGCATGAAGTGTATACAATATATATAAGAAGATGTGGTATGATTGCCAATGAGACAACTATCCATCAAAGTCACAATTTGTAAAAGTAAAACACTATAGGTAAAAATAGGGTTGAATTTATTTGTTGGCATGCAAATGCGAATGATTTGATTGATTCTGACATGTATGAGAAGTCGAAATTTATGTTACAAACTTTCTTTTCCTCAATAGTAGGAAAAATTAAAGACACAGCGACATGTTAGTTTAGCATTTATTTGGCTTTTTAACTATTTTGATCCGAGCGTCACTGATGAGTCTTATGTAGACGAAACGCGCGTCTGGCGTATAAAATTATAATCCTGGTACTTTTGATAACTATTAGCATTGATACACGACATACCTTAGCAAATGTTTGTTCGTAGACAATTGATCTTTATAAAAACATATAAAAACCAAAAGAAGTTGCATAAGCGCCAATGAGACGACACTCTAACGCAGTCAAAAGGTGTCAACAGTTAACCACCATAGGTCAAAATATGTTGCAAATATGGAGACTTGCCTCAAACCGAACAGCAAACCATTAAGTGCAATAAGAATAACTAGTGTAAAACAATTCAAACAAGAAAAACTAACGATCTAACCTATATAAAAAAGGAAACACTTATGAACAACATCAACAAACGATAACCACTGAAGAACAGGTTTTTGAATTTTGACAGGTGCAAACAAAGCAGTGCGTTTAAATGTTTTAACAGGCGCCAACCTTCGCCCTATTCTGAAACAGTATTATACTATTGTAATATAGATACACACACCCCTAAGATATCAATTTAAATGGCTAAACAAGATCAAAAAGTCTTTTGTCACGATAGACTTCCCTAATGATGACTTTCTCCTTATGAACTGCCTATGCTAGCTTTATGTATGTAGATGTTGCTGTATTGTAAGCGTCTATGCAGGGACACCATTTTCGTCACTTAACCTGATTGTAATGTTACACAAGGCACTCGACTTGTTTAACAATAAGGTCCAGTTAGCTGTATAAACGTGGTTTTACAGATGATGGTTGGCGACTTCTTGGTCTATTGTTTTATGCTATCGTCGCTGCGCTTCTTAAAATGTTGTATATGACTTTTTTTGGCTAAAAATACTTTTTGACACTAATGGTCTGGAATCGTTGTAGAATGGCTTTGGGAAAAAAAAATTGTACATTTCTTTATTTCTGTAAAAATGTATGTAATTCTTGGATAATCCAGAAATGTCAAAGTTTTTATTTCTCAGCTATTTACCAAAATCTTCAAGTTCACATACCATGCATACGACATTTTGGAAGTATGCATTTGCCAAAATTTTCAAAGCCTGTTTGTGAGATATGTTTTTCTTGAAAAAATTGTAATTTACAACACTTTAGAAGCCCAGCGACGCTATGCTATATATCGTCAAATTTGTGAACAAAGTTAACAACTCTTAATAATAGGGCTTTGAGTATGTCACCAAAATTTCGACGAGAATATCCATTTTCATTTCTATAATGATTATTTGTATTTGTTTTCACGACACTAAAAGGACGTACGACAAAAAACGTCACATGACAATAGACCATGTGTAGCACAATGCTACTAATCATCCGTGACGTAAATGACGTACGGTCAGGTCATTCATATCTCAATCTGTTGTCAGTGTCAAAGTGGGGCGCTATTGTGACTGAATGTGTTTTGTATACTTTGTCTATGATCAAAAGGTTTTTTAAATTGTAGTCATTAAAATCGCTTTAAGGTACCAGTCTTTTATTCCAGTTTCTGGTGCATGTCAAAACATGGAAGGAAACAAAATAGTGCATTTTTTCTGAAATTTTTTCTGAACTCATTTTTTTTCTGTTTGAATATAGGTTTATGCAGTTGAATCATATATATATATATATAAGAAAATTATTAAAAGATAATAACGGTTTCAATGCATCACTTTTTTACTAGTACTTTCACTGCTTCCGCAGATCTTCAGGTAATGTGACTTGTATATAAAAAAAAAATTTTTTTTTTTATATACAAGTCACATTACCTGAAGATCTGCGGAAGCAGTGAAAATACTAGTAAAAAAGTGATGCATTGAAACCGTTATTATCTTTTAATAATTTTCTTATATGTTACCAGCATACGGACTTTACGTAACTTTTTCTTATATATATATATATATACATTTTTTTTAAATATCGCAACTTTTGGGGGATATCAAACAGGAAAGTGGAAGGATATCATATTCACTAAAAGTGGTGCGACCTAGTTAAAACAGCAAACAGAAAGTAGAAAAAATGTTTTGACTTCAGGATAACGTAACTTTTTATTCTTCGTGGCATGACCCACTTTTTTGGCGATTAAATCACAATTTTACATTAGTACATACATAATATAAACATGATTTTTTTTCTATGTAGCATTTTTCTATTTTCAGAGATCAGCTGTTTTGCATGTAAGCCTATGGAGCCGTCAATTACAAGACTGCAACCTTAATGGATGTTTGGAATTTACTTTGATTACCGCTTAAGACAGTTTCCATTGATTGATTTTAAAAATTGACAGTGCAAAGAAAAAATAAGAAAAACCAATTTATATTTGGGCATATTAATAATCTTATTGTTGATTTTGTAATACCTGAGGATATTTCAGATTATGTAATGTTATGCTTTTGTGTATATCAAGTTCAGTGCGTCCGAATTACATTTCGGTATTTTGCTTCATCCGGAACAATCAAATACAAAATATGACAGCAAAGAACTAATAAATATTCGAAAATATGTTGTTGTTGATTTGCCTTATCATTTTTGAGGTAATTAACAAAGTTAAACGATGTCAACAAGACGACAAAGACATTATAAGCGTGCCTTAAACATTTGCAGAATTCGTCCAAAGATAGAAAGATTTTGTTTTGAATTTCAGTTGTACCAGTAGAAAATTATTTTCAAACGAGATAGAATATCAGCATTCTTACAAAGATGGTGTTGACCATGCCAAGAAATTTAAAAACAGTTCAGTAAACTTATCGATCTTTATAATAATCTTATTTTAAAAAGTCACCAATTCAACACTTTAACTAGATTTTTCAGTATTATTTTCGTTGGTATTCATATTGATTTAAGGCAACCTAATATTAAAGTTACATGCATATGCACTTTCATGACGCTACAATTTGTAGATAACTGTATCTTTGCATTGCACAAGGCCATAATTTTCTCTGACTGTTTATGACGTCTTTACACTAAATCCATTTGATGACGGATATGTACTGATTGATACTTCAGTCACAGATGCATAATTGTTTTCATATTGCCTTTGAACTCGCTCTCTGATCTGTACTTATTGTCTTGTTTGTTGTTGGTTGTACAAGGTACTGACAACGTCTACTTTTTTTTTGGTTAAATGTATATCTATTTGTATCAACTAGATGAGTGTAGCCTTTTACAACTGTAATACAAGTCCAAGGTAGAATAACACCTGCATGAACTCCAATAAAGGGAGGCCGGATACGTATACAAGGTTTGCATATGAGTATTCATACAAAGTCAAAACATTTCACTAAGAAATTAAACAGATCGAATAACTTATTTTATTTGATAACCAGAGAACATTTCGGTAGTGCTATGATCATTTATATGACACGCCTCATAGATGATAAGTATTGCATGAAGTGACATTACATTATTGCCTTATTCTATTTTATTTATCACCAACTTCCAGCGTTCAGATGTATATTAAGGTGGTACCTAATACTACAGGGAGATAACTCTGTAAAGTCAGCTAAACGTTTTAATTACATTCTGTTGAAAAAGGAATATCAAGCTTCACAATGATCAAAATTGGTGTTTGTCAAACTGATAATATAACCAGTGTAATTTTTCTAATAAAACAGTTGGTTCAAAATTTTTAAAATTTTTATATTTTTGTTTAAGGGTCAAAGTTAATACTTTGATGAAATTTTATAAAAATTAAACGAGCCAAATTAATGTTAGTGAAAGTGTTGGGTACCACCTTAAATAAATAAAAAAAAAAAATATGAGGATAAAGATAAATCTAATACCAGACAAAAAGCTTGAGTGAAAAAATAAAGTTTAAGCTGTACCGTTTTATTTAATTTTAGGCATTTTCATACAAGTGGGAGATTAATCTAGCCATACATCAACATAGAAAGATGTCTGTACCAAATCAGAAATATGACCGTTGTTATCATTTGTTTGATGTGTTTGAGTTCTTGATTTTGACACTTGATGAACGGCTTTCCGTTTTAAATTTTCCTTGGTATTTTGTAATTGTACTTTTCTTGAGTGCTGTTGCCCTGTTGTTGTACTGTATTCCTGTCACGTATTGTTGTCTTTTGCGTTTCTTTTAACATGATTTAGTTATCCATAAAACCAGGTTCAATTCACCATTTTGTTTCCGTAAAATCTTTTGTTCCAGATCAGGAGTATTGTAGTTGTGATCAGAAAGTACGTTTATAATTCAATATTGGCCTTTGTTATTTTGTAACAGTTTCGTTGTTTTACTGTTGAAGTAGATGTGTTTCCTTAGGTTTTAGTTAGTGACCCGGAGTTGTTTAACCGATTTATTGAACACGGTATGCTACTGATGCATTTATCTATTCCTCTCAAATATTCTAATCAACAAATAAATATTACAAAGGAAATACCAAAACAAAGACATTTAGCATTTGATTAGGTCTAATTATATATTGCTTTTCCTTCATGTTTTGATTTTGCTGACGTTTTTTCTGCATTTGATATTTGCGATGCCAACCATCATAGTATTTTCAAGATTTGAAATGAAATTAAAGAACCATGAATATAATGCTGAGGTAAGTCAACAAAACAAATTTTACTTAATAAAATTGAGAATGGAAATGGGGAATGTGTCAAAGAGACAACAACCCGACCATAGAAAAAAGCAACAGCAGAAGGTCACCAACAGGTCTTCAATGTAGCGAAAAGTTCCCGTACCCGGAGGCGTCCTTCAGCTGGCCCCTAAACACATATATACTAGGTCAGTGATAATGAACGCCACAAAAATTTCCAAATTGTACACAAGAAATTTAAATTAAAATAATACAAGACTAACACAGGCCAGAGGCTCCTGACTTGGGACAGGCGCAAAAATGCGGAGGGGTTAAACATGTGTGTGAGATCTCCCCCTCCCTCTATACTTTAGCCAATGTAAAAAAGTAAACGCATAACAATACGCACATTAAAATTCAGTTCAAGAGAAGGTATGTATAGGTATTGTATTATAAATTAAGGACAATAGTGTTTCGGATAGCTGAAGCTGGTTTGGCAGTTGACATACACAGTCCGTTTCTGTTTGTTGGCTTTTGCTTGTGTTGAAGTTTAGAGTTTCTGTTGTTACGCTGTTTTCCTCTTATACAAGTTATAATTGATGTATTTCCCTCAGTTTAAATTTGTTTACCAGGTGTGTTTGTTTAATAGATTTATGACTATTGAATAACAGTATACTACTATTGGCTTAATTTGGCACAGTTTGTTCTGTATTTTTCTTGGGTATGTTTTGTGTTAAATACTTCTTAACATTGATTTATCCCCTTTAGGATTCTACGTGATTACATTAAGTGATGCAGGTGAGTCTTATACGGACAAACGAGTGTTTATTGTACAATATGTTAAGCATGCCATATTCTTTTAATAACAACGTTTAACGTTTTTAACTGTTAATGCGCTACTAATGAGTCTTTGTAGATAGAATGCAAGTCCTGGTGTTTTTGATGTATGTATGTACAACCCTCAACCGGACTGATTGCAATTCTGTTACATTCCATTCGAGTTATTCCTTATCCAACGTGTGTCCGTCCTTAAACCTTACTTATTGGACTTGTGATTGTGGTATAACTGTCTCCCAGCAATCCTGATTCTATCTTATGATAACATAATTTCTGGTCAATATTTAGAATCTAATTAAACTGCCAGGTCATTGTATATATATTTATTTTTCTTTAGAAAAAGGAATTACGTTCTATACGTTTTTGTGTACTTAAACATTGTTAAATGCATGTCTTTACTTAGGACAAAATCAATTTCTACACTCATTAATTGTTTTATGCTTGAAATCTGCATTTTCAAAATAATGAACGTCTGCACAGATTAGATTTCAATTACACTGTGAAGTTAGCAACATACATATTATTCTTAACGTCATTCTCAGGTTATAGACACACAAAATGAAAATAAAATAGCAGTAATCAAACAACTTGAGATTGATTCAAACATGTTGTCGTTTCAAATTAATTGTGAATATCACATTAAAAAATTTACCTTATGAATTTCGTGCATACATTGTACCGTTCTAGATTTATTTTTACCTTTATCAGAAATGTTTAAATTATACCTGAATATCATAAATAGATACGTTTTAACTTGTCTTCAAATCCGTATTAAATTCAAGGAAATGTAACATTCTGGTTCATAAAAATTAACAAAACAAAAACCGAGATAAAACACAATTCAACCAACCATTTTACCAATTCAGGAATATGGTAGTTGTCATCAAACATCACATAGTTTGTCTCTATGTAATTTGCTATGGCGTTTAGTTTGTTTTTGTTGTACTTCAGTATTTCTTTTGTTCTGTCGTTTTCCTCTACAGTTGATGTGTTTTAGTTTTAGTTTTAGTTTGATACCCGGATTTATGTTCTGTCAATCGATTTATGAATTTTGAACAGTGGTAAACTATAGTTGCCTTAATTAAACTCATTTGTTCTGTCGTTTGGGGGTATTTTTTTAGCCGACTTTATACTTTTTCATTCGCTTCATTGGAACGTTGACTGATAGATGTGTTTTTCATATTACTGTAAATTCAGAAATTATTGCGAGGTTTTTATTATTGCGAAAAATGCGACAGAGTTGTAAACGCAATAATTTAAACTCGCATTTTGAAATATTTTATATGAATTAAACAGGATTTTTCTCAAAATCGTAAAAATTAAAATCGCATTTAAGTCTCAAATGACAAAATCGCAATAATAAATGCACGCAATAATTTCTGAATTTACAGTATAAGTTTGCGCTATAGATTGCACCCTATGTGTTGAAATGTAGACTTTATAATAGTTATCAAAAGTACCAGGATTATAATTTAGTACGCCAGACACGCGTTTCGTCTACATAAGACTCATCAGTGACGCTCAAATCGACATATTTATATAGCCAAACAGATACACAAAGAAAAGCATTATGAATAGTGCAACAATGGCTTCAATTAATGAATTGTGACGATCAACAGTTGTCCTTTTCAGTCACACCAAAACACATGATAGACAAAAAACTTAGTTTACCAAACACACTAAGTATCAATTCCAAAGTGACTTAACTAGGTTCGTCAACAGGGTTTGTATATCTTTCCGTATATAAATATATATATATCGCCAAGTTTAAACGATATTCCCGAGCATCTACTTCTTATCATGATTTCCTTGATGAAAAGATATGCTGCTCAGAGGGTAAAGTTTGCGAACATCATTACGAGCGTTATGGAACATCTGTTTCACAGATGACGAGGGAAATATTCCAATCGTAATGACCACCTTTTTGTATATTTTTTATTGTCTTCCGGGGTCCTCTGTGTCGAAGTGGTCTAAGTAGCTACTACAAATAACACTAGTCAGTCAACACTGAGGTTAAGAGTTAGAACCCCGCCCGTGCGGGTGCACTCGACTCCAATCTTAATTGACTAGGGTTGTCAAAGGTGGATGGTTTTCTCCGGGCACTCCGACTTTTTTTTCACCAATAAAAACTGGCCGCAACGAAATACATGTAGCCTTAATAAAGTGGCATTAAACATACAAATTCAATCAATTTGATTGTCTTTTGGTTTTATATTTCTTTTTTGCAAAGGCGTTGTCAGTTTATTTTCGACTAATAAGCCTCAGGTTGATTTTTTTCTCGGTATCTTTCGCCTTTCAAACACTTTTATTTTCCAATCATTTTTGCTAGTAACATCAAGTCAACACATTTCTTAAATAATCTTCCTTATGCATGCATTATCTATAAATAGTTATTAAAGGTACCAGGATTATAATTTAATACGCCAGACGCGCGTTTCGTCTACATAAGACTAATCAGTGACGCTGTAAAGATGCAAAAAATGCAAATACATAATCTTTTATCGTTACGGGCATATGATTTTTTTTAATATTACGTTTAACAAAGAATAGTGTGCAATATTTTTGTAAACGAAGTTCAACTTTAAAAAAGGAGTACAAGTTCCAATTTGTGACTGCAATGTAGTTAATTGTGATCATTAAACTAATATCAGAGGTACAATAATACACATATCAAATTCCGAAGAAAATTCAAAACGGAAAGTCCCAAATCAAATGCCAAAATCATAAGCTTAAACACATCAAACGAATAAATATTAACTGTCATATTCCTCACTTGGTACAGGTATTTGTAAAGTAGAAAGTGGTGGACAAGACAAGATTTTATAGCTAGATAAACCTCACAATTATATGACAGTCGCATTAAAATTCCACAATAGAAACAACCTTACGGTACCAATATTGTCTGCACCAGATACGCATTTCGACAATCAATGTCTCTTCAATGGTGCTCGAGGTCAAAATATTTGAAAACCCAAAGCTAATTCGAATAATGAAAAGCCAAAAAAGGTTAAAAAAGTAAAGCCAAAGCACGAACCTGGCAAGGAATCACAGCTTTGCATGAGGGAGATGCATTATATTAACTTTAAATAATTTCAACTAATTTGCAACAGTAAATTTCAATAACACAAAATCCGTATTTTCATGCCAGTACCAAACTACTTGCTGCTGGGATGTTAATACACGCGGGAACTATCCGTCTATCAGCAAAGACATCGAACCAGTGGAAGTAACAACATAAACGGTACCAATAAATGGATTTTGTTACTGACATATACTATACGCTTTTTGAACGTTATAAAGATTTATAATTTTCATATATGAGACAAAAATTACGGAAAGATCCACATATTTTAAAAACTTTTCAAAGCAACACAATGTAGAGAAATTATGACTAAATGATTTATTTATGTTAGAACAATTTAGAAATACTGATCGACAATTTTTGCAATAAAATACTGACGTACTTTAAATAATGAAGTGCACCTTAATTTTGAATTGAACATTCATCTTACGTTTAATTAACCCAAAAACTATATGTAAATAAGACGCGATTCGTTACTACAAAATATTTAACAATTGCATACTATAATGTACTAGACAATAAGAATGCATTCAAACTGAAGGTAACTTCTATATTATAAAACATATTTATGTTTTAATTGAATCTTAAATGGATTAATTTCAGATATATTAGCAACAACCATGTCACAGAAAATGTAATCATGGTTGCTGGAATAAATGTCAGTCTACAGCAACGGAATATGAACAATATTCTGTGGCAAGATATTTGTTACTACCCAAATTGTTTATTGTAGCTATTATTTATATCATCATTTGGGTGTTCAGTATTGTTGTGTTTATCGGATTACTGATTGATGTTGTGTTTTTCATAGTATTTTTCATTCTAGTAAATGTATGTTTAAAAGGTAAGGACAAAAATGTAGATGAGTACATGGACCAATGGGGGCATTGTTTTGGATTCACTATTTTTATTCCTTTAAAAATTTTCACAGGGTTTAATGATGCATTTGGTGTATGTCAGGAAATGTAAATCGAGATTGTAAAACTCTTTTCTTTCTGATAATTTTGTAAAGATGTTACATGAATAAACTGTCCAAACCGACTTGACTCTCTTTCAAATATACATATGTTAATTTAATCATCAATTATGAAATATGAAATTATTTGTACAACCTTTTTACCTATAATAGTTTTAGAAAAGGAAAATAATAACAGATGTCACACGGACACTTTTCAAGGATAATTTCACTTGTTCATTCAGTCAGTTCATATGCGCTTTGTCGTACATATTGTGACCTTATTACCTTGTTTCATAAATATCATTCATATAAAAAGTAATTAAAAATTACAGTTATAAAAATAACTTCATATGTCTACGAATTTATTGGCTGCAAGAGTAACTGCTACCAAACAGAAAGCGTTTCTATATATAAACATCTCATGGGTTTGCTTAGTGTTCAGGTGAAACCTTGCTAAATAGTCCAAATTAAAAATAACTGAGGATTTTCCGTTTTCTCTTTTTTTTTTACGGAATTTGCATAGGTGGAAGTGTGATAGCACAATATCCGTCTCAATATAGATATACATCCACCAATATTAAAAATAGGGATGGAAATGAACCAATCATTGTGTCATTTTTCCATGTTATCAATACCTGGGTCTACTAGAATTTCATACAATTATACTTTGCAGAAAATTAAACAAACACAAAATCGATTTCAAGCATATCATTAAGAAAAAAAATTAAAACGAGAAATGATAAGTTATTATTCAATAAGTGTTGATAAAAATAACGGTACCAATTTTCTTGCACAAGATGCACATTTCGACAATACATGTCTCTTCAGTGATGCTCGTGGCCAAAATATTTGAAATCCAAAGCTTATATAAAAGATGAAGAGCTATAATTCAAAACATGCAAAAGGTACAAAAAGTATAGCCAAATCCGTGAAAGGAATCAGAGCTTTGCATGAGGGAGATAAATTCCTTAATTTATAACAATTTCTATCATATCTATTTCATGGTAAAACTCATGAAATATTGAAACGAGTATTTTGATGTTTATCTATTATGTTCTTTTTTTTAATTAATGTTAACCATATTTATACCATGCGTGTTTGCGTTTGTCACATTACTCTTTTTATTTCGTTTGCATACATTGGTAAATATTCAAATGTCTAAAAGCCATTAATCAGATTTCTTTTTTCTTCATTTGGTATTTTATTTTATTTTTCGTTTTTTTTGTTGTTTTTGTTGTTTTTTTTTCTACTGAAGAGGAAGAGAAGTTGTGAACTCGGGTGAAACTTCACTACTCTTTTTGTAAATTTAAAATTTACTATGAAGAACAAAAAGTGTAATGTGCCTGTCATTGTTAGGATAACTTTCAATTTTAAGTTTTATATGCGAACAGATAATGTTGTTATAAGGAAAGAATGTCGTCCTTCATACTCAATCTGTTTTCTCTTCTGAATACTCATTGATGTTATAATTAGAATTAGAATAAGGTTTACACAAAATGACACCAAATAGGGGGCGCATTTAACGTTATAAAATACTCATAGCATGTGGTTCATTAAAATACTAAGATCAGTTTCTCATTGATGGAAAATTTTAAGTTCTGCAACTAAGAAATCCATAGTCAACTCGTCATTTTATCAGGTTGAAGTGTACGTAGTAGAGTGGTATCAACGTTTGGCTTTTGATCCATCTTTTGTTGTTTAAAATATATCACGCATTTTGTGTGATGCACGTTTTGAAATAAAAACTTGCTGTCACAAACAAGCAAACTTAAAAACAACAGAATAATATGCGATACATGTGGTAGTTATTTTGATGATCCTTATTCTACTGCAATACTGTCATGTGAATAAACAGCTGATGTTCAAGATAAGTTTGGAGGAGAGTATTAGATATGAACCAGATTATAATAAGTATTCAACTATGAGTTGACTGACCATAAATTGCTATGTTGTATTTTGACCCAATACACCGTTCTTTTCTATAAAATGAGACATGTGAGCAGCTTGGTGAGGTTACATTTTATCTTCAATTCTTGAAAACTGTTAAGAAAAATGTTATCAACCGAATGTTTTATCCTGATCCCGTTTACAATATAACCTTCACTATAAGTATGTTTCTGTGTAAATCAGAACTCAGTGTTGTTTGTATATATCTAAATGTAATTGTTTTTTCTTTGTTATATACTCTCTGATATGAGACCAATCAATTAAATACCGAAAAACATAGACGTTACCCATGACGACGTCGCCAGAAATCATATCCTTGACGATCTGTTAAACAGTGAAACCGGTAGGATACTATGGAGGATACTATGGAGAACATTAGGATTATTCTGATAGTGTAATAGACAAAATGTAAAACTCCATATTCAACACCTAATTTTTTTATTATATATATCTTAACTGTCGTCACCATTCAAATTTTAGAGTTGTATCAGTTCATATCGCACATTAATATTTGAAGCATATCTTAAAAGTCTCTGTGGTAAATAGTTTTATAACTTTCATTATGCATGTTATGTTTAAACGAATTGTACCAACGTCTCTAGGATGGGTGTTTTTAACTGTGTTATTGTATAAATTTCAAGATTTTTTTGGTTTCTATACTATTAAACGAGAAGACCTCATTTTGGGTGTCGCTTCTCTTCCTTCCACAATAAATCAGTCAACACGCCTCTGTGTCCTATAGGTAACATGCATAGTCGCATTTGTCATCCATTCTTATGATTATTCAGATTGAGTTATTTTGGGAGAAAAACGACAAAATAGGAGTCCGGATATGATTCCGTCATCGGACTAACTTTTAGTCATAGATTAGATTTCCGGTTTGAAAGATGCACAAATACAACCAATCGTATGATAGATAACTAAATATGAAAAATAAATAAGCCAATCAGAGCGTTATCCATAGCATGGGGCTTAGATCGCATGAACCACAACTATTATACCTCCTTATAGGGGACAATGCTTATTTTTCGCGTTTACATATATGTAAACTATGATAATGATACTTTAATATATAGAGACTCTCTGTATTCTGTCTACTGTGTTCTTTGAAGTGTTTACTATTCAAGGGGTCATACCAGTTGAGGGAAGAACCAAAAATTTGCGAAAGCAAATTTACAGATCTAACATTGTTGGGTTGATGTTTAGACGAGTTGTATATATATATATATATATATATATTAAAATAAGTAAAAATTTTGACACAAGTACAACCAATCGTATGATGGATAACAAAAATGGAGAAATAAGCCATTCAGAGCGTTCTCCATAAATGGTGTTTAGATCGCAAGAAACACAACTATTATACCTCCTTAGAGAAGATAATTATTTTTTGCGTTTATCTACCTGTAAACCACGATTATACTACTTTAATATATAGAGACTATCTGTATTCTGGCAGGGACTTTTTATGTTAGCATAGAATGTCGGCCCTGATTCTGTCTACTGTTTTCTTTGAAAAGTTTACTACTTAAGGGGTCATACCACTTGCATACATATTAAAATAAGTAAAACATGCTTAACTTCATCTAAAACTACCTCGACCAAAAACTTTAACCTGAAGCGGGACAGACATGAACGGACGGACGAGCGAGCGAACGGACGGAAGGACAGACTAGCCTGAAAACATAATGCCCAAAATGGGGCATAAAAATTTATTGTTGAAAGGGAAAATAGTGATTTGGCAAAAATGAAAGAAAGGTAGAGATTAAAAGTAGGCGAGCATTTTTCGGGGCGTCAGGATAGTGTGTTTTTAAGCTCGGGATTTGGGGATTGATCCTTACTGGATCCGGGAATATATTTTTCGCTTTCGTGATTTCGAGATATGCATTTTTTTAATCCTGCATCTCTGGATTTCATGGTTTTAAGCGCGGGATTTCGGGATCAGGACACCTCCGACCACCCCTCAAATTAGCCTTAGTCATTTATACATGATGCATATCCTACCATTGACATCTTAATAAGGCTCTCTAAATAACAAAAAACACAGACGGATTTTCCTAGAAGCATATTTTATTAGACTAATAATGGTCTATATATTATAAGCAGTTAGATTTATTTCATGTTTGAAACGGTGCAAATTGTTTATTTCATTTGACTTTTACCAAAAGCAGCATTGTAGCAAAGGAGAAGAATAATTGTGGTCTGAGGCCAGACACACGAAAATATTTGAATTTAACAGATAGGAAAAAATATTGGACTTTTGAACAAGGGAGAAGGCTGTTGATACCTTTTATGAATTTTCCATACATACTATCTTTTACAAAAAAAAATCATCCTACAACAGTCCACAAGCTGTAAATACCCGCGATTTCGCGGGTGTGTTCTAGTTATAATTAAAAAAGTTTGATATAATTTTGTATACATCATAATCATACTGATGAAGGATATATGTTATCAGAAATATTAAACATTAGTTCATTTTACGTCCCATAAAATGTATTGCTGGCTATTATTCAGGCATTATATATATATGTTAGCGACAATAAATTAAATTAGGTCCAATAACTGCACACATTTTCCAGAATTTAAAACTGATGTCTAACATCATTTAGGCAATAGACATACAACGTAGGTGTTAGCTTATTGCCTAGGATTTAAGCGTAATGCCTAAATTCCCTCATTGCCGCTTACATATATATGTTAAGTACAAGTTGCGATTTGTACAGGTTATATGGCTATAGATTGCTTATTTTGGCGTGAATATTGATTCACTTATAGAGTGTTTGCATAGGAACTAAACGCATTTATTCAAAAACCAGTTGTTAGCATGACACGGGTTACGTTCTTCTCATATCTGTTATGATGGTATGATACTAAAGCCTTAACGGGAAGGATTGTGCCTGATATTCATATGATGAAATCATAATATTTCTATCAGTTTAATTGAAGTCTGGAGCTGGCATGTCAGTTAACTGCAAGTAGTCTGTTGATATCTATGTATTATTGTCATTTTGTTTATTTTCTTTTGTTACATCTTCTGACCTCAGACTAGGACTTCTCATGAATTGAATTTTAAATGTGCGTATTGTTATGCATTTACTTTTCTACATTGCTAGAGGTATAGGGGGAGGGTTGAGAACTCATAAACATATTGAAACCCGCCGCATTTTTGCGCCTGTCCCAAGTCAGGAGCCTCTTGCCTTTGTTAGTCTTGTATTTTTCAATTGTAGTTTCTTGTGTACAATTTGGTAATTAGTATGGCGTTCATTATTACTGGACTAGTACATATTTGTTTAGAGGCCAGCTGAGGACGCCTCAGAGTGCGGGAATTTCTCGCTACAATGAAGACCTGTTGGTGACCTTCTGCTGTTGTTTTTCTATGGTCGGGTTGTTGTCTCTTTGACACATTCCCCATTTCCATTCTAAGTTTTACTGTTGCCTTTATTTACAAAACACCACAAAACTATTGAAAATTTGCTAAAACTTATGCAGCAATTTGTTTTGGATAATTACATAGATCATTTTATGAGATGAATGTCAATTTGGTGCACTTCAGCGAGGTGACTGCGAAACTTGATCAAACTGCAATCATTAAGTATCATTATTGTGGTCATTTTTATAAATTTCCTGTTTACAAATTTAGTTTTGAATTTTTCGAAAAACTAAACATATTTTATTCCAGGCATAGATTACTTTAGCCGTATTTTGTTTCCATGATCTTCACCTTTGTTCTTGTTTAGCTGTATACATATTTTGATATGAGAGTCACCGATGAGTCTTATTTAGACGAAACGCCGGTCTGACGTACTAAATTATAATCCTGGTACTTCGAAATTTTCGGGAATTTTGAAAAATTTCTTCTGTATCCTCATAGCACTTAATATAAAATTTTCTTTTGATTATTTTTTCTAGGGTTCAGGCTGTCAATTTCTCATACTGCTTCAGAAAGGTTCTTTCTTCTTCAGTGGTTTTAGCTGCATCTTTAGCCTTCTTAACTCTCCTTATATAAATTTCTATCCTCTCCTTTGAAAATAGGAAATTGTTTGCAGAGGAATTGTTTCTTCGACATATCAAGGATTTCATTGTGAAATATATACTGGCTATCCACTTGCATAATAGAAAAATATTTTTATTTTCAAATAATTTTGTACAAGTTAAACCCATTTTTAAGCAATACATTGTACATGTTATAACATATACGAGGTACTTTTGTACATGTGATAACTTGTATTTGTGCCTTGTACAAATGATAACATTTACACCATTTGTTTACTGTATGCAATTATTCTCTGACAATGGAAACCACGAAAAAAGGTCGTCCTTGAATATCGTTACTTTTTACACGTGTTACTCTGCGGAAAATTCACTAGATATGTCTCAATCGAATACGATAGATTTGAAATATTAAAGTTATTGCAAAATAAGTTCTCTTCAGAATTATAAATCATATATATAATTATTTAAAGCAATTTCTATGGTTTACCAAAAATTAACAAAAGTGAGGAAATTTCAAATACGGTTTCAGAACAGAACAGTGACTATATCGAACTTTTAAGACCAAATGATTGAAAATTTTGACCTATTGTAGGTCGACCCAACAGCGTTACACAGAATGTAAGCCATTTTATAGACATTGTGCTTAAACCTTTGTGTCGTGAAGTTCCCAGTTTTATAAGAGACCATTTGGAATTTTAGATCATCTACCAAGAACTGTAAATCCTGATACAGAACTCGTTACTTTGGATTTTGTCAGCCTATACACAAATATCCACAAATATCCCTCTTGACTTAGGAACTACAGCCGTAAAATATTGGTTAGAAAATACGGAAAACGTCATTGAAAACAGATTAACAACAGAATTTATACCTGCATCTTTGAAACTTATCATATACCATTTAATCTAGCGTCAAGAATAATTATTATTACTAGTACAGACATGTTACGCAACAAAAGACTGAAAGAATTTAAAATGTATTTGAAAAGCAACAATACCCGGAATAAGTAATAAATTACGGAATCCAAAAAGCATTAACAAAAGGACCAATTGTTACAGAATCACGGCAATCCGAAACTACCGAGAAATAATCAAACAATTTAAACCAAATTATTCCGTTTGTCACAAAAGATGGACAAAAGACACTAAGGGGACAGTCAAACTCACAAATCTAAAACAAACTAACAACGTCATGGCTAAAAATGAAAAAGACAAACTGACAAACAATAGTACACATGACACAACATATAAAACCAAAGAACAAACAACACGAACCCCACCAAAAACTAGGGGTGATCTCAGGTGCTACGGAAGGGAAAGCAGATCCTGCTCCACATGTGGCATCCGTAGTCACAATTTATAACCCGCGAGATTATAATATATTTAGTTTTATGCGACAAATTGAAACAAATGTACACAAAAGTGAAAGAATGGACAAAGTCTTACAGAAAAAGAAGATCATCTACAGCAAAAGACAGCCGAAAAGTCTAAACCGTTATTTAACATAGTCAAAGTTCGACTTTAATGAAACTTTGCCTATTGTGAAAAAATGTACCAATAAACGATGTATGACTATATGTTTAAATTGTGAGGAATTCTATGTTGGAGGGAAAAAAAAATGAACTGTGAACTAAAATGACTTTACATAGACAGCAAACCAACCATGAAGATTTAACACTCATCAGGGCAAACGACCATTTCCATCGTTGTTCTAATGGACGATATAAAATATTCACATTGTATATGGTCAATCATAAAAATGATTTTATCCGGAGGAAGAAAGAAAATTCATTCATAAATATTCTCAACCCGCGATTAAATGATAAATAATATTCGTATTTTAACGTTACATTTTGCAGACTTGAAATGACATTACAAGTCTCCCTTGTATTTGTTACGTCATGCTATTGTTAACGTCAATTAATGGTTTTATATACAAGTCACATAACCTGAAGATCTGTAAAAGCATTGAAAGTACTAGTAAAAGTAAAACCTTATTATCTTATAATATTTTTTTTAATATTTTTTTTTATGTTTTTTTTCGCAAATATTGTGTTCCCCCCTTGACGGGATTCGAACCCATGCTAGTGAGATATCGTGACACCGAATCGCCTGCACTGTAGCCGTTCCGCTAGACCACACGACCACCTGGGCTTTATAAAAATGAAGCTTACGGAGGCCGGGTGTTACCTTTCCACGTCAGTTGTAATCTAGCGTCGTACTACAGTTAATGATATATAAGGCATGGAGATGTTATTTTTACAAATCAGCTAAACTATCTATAGTAAAGGATCCTACAAATTAATGTAAGATACAGCAACAGAAAATAATTATATTTCTAAGTACATCTGAGCCAGTGACAACTCTACAACAGGTTTTTCCATCGGATCACCAGCAGTGATGGTGATACATGGCTGTGTACGTATACATTATGTATATACAACTCGTTTAAACATCAACCAAACAATGTTAGATCTGTAAATTTGCTTTTGCAAATATTTTGTTCTTTCATCGCCGGGATTCGAACCCATGCTACTGAGATATCGTGACACCAAATCGCCTGCATTGTAGTCGCCCCGCTAGACTACACGTCCACCTGGGCTTAATAAAAATGAATTTTTTGGTGGCCGGGTGTTACCTTTCCACGTCAGTTTCAATCTAGCGTCGTACTGCAGTACATGATATATAAGACATGGAAATGTTATTTTTACAGATCAGATAAATTAGCTATAGTAAAAGATCCTACAAATTTTAATATATATATATTATTATTTATTAGTAATCTCTCTCTATATATATATATATGTATATGGCCTTCCAAATACCGTTTCGATCCCTAACATCACTGAAGAGACATTTATTGTCGAAATCCGGATCTGGTGTTCTCAAGAAATATTGACACCGTATGTTTGTGGCACAACATCGTGGCCACTAGTTAACAAAAAAAAAATTCTGTTTAGTATTAAATTTATATTAAGATCCATTTTGTTACATCTTGTGATCAATTTTATTTGGCAATCGCCAATGGCAGTCAGCAGGGTTAAAGAACATCAGTTGTTCGACCTGTTAGTCAAACGCGTTTTGTTTAAATATACTTTTTCACTTTTTTGGTCTTTTGGAAAATGTTGTTTGTGCTGTTTTTAGACCCTTCTACAACGAAATTTGTTTGACATGCACACGTATAAAAATTGCGGTTTTTATCCAACGGAATCATAGGTTTGAACGTAGTTTTCAATTTAGACTCGTTTATATTTTTTGTTTGGGCATGTATCATATTTTCCCTCCGGTTTATATGATCCGTTCATCCTATATTGACTCTTAAAATTCTAGAGTTGATCTAAAAATGAGGGTACTTTTTCTAAAAATGTGGGTACTTTTTATATGGCCTTCCAAATACCGTTTCGATCCCTAACATCACTGAAGAGACATTTATTGTCGAAATCCGGATCTGGTGTACTAAAGAAATATTGACACCGTATGTTTGTGGCACAACATCGTGGCCACAAGTTAACAAAAAAAAATAATTTCTGTTTAGTATTAAATTTATATTAAGATCCATTTTGTTACATCTTGTGATGAATTTTATTTGGCAATCGCCAATGGCAGTCAGCAGGGTTAAAGAACATCAGTTGTTCGACCTGTTAGTCAAATGCGTTTTGTTTAAATATACTTTTTCACTTTTTTGGTCTTTTGGAAAATGTTGTTTGTGCTGTTTTAGACCCTTCTACAACGAAATTTGTTTGACATGTACACGTATAAAAATTGCGGTTTTTATCCAACGCAATCATAGGTTTGAACGTAGTTTTCAATTTAGACTCGTTTATATTTTTTGTTTGGGCATATATCATATTTTCCCTCCGGTTTATATGATCCGTTCATCCTATATTGACTCTTGAAATTCAAGAGTTGATCTAAAAATGAGGGTACTTTTTATATGGCCTTCCAAATACCGTTTCGATCCCTAACATCACTGAAGAGACATTTATTGTCGAAAACCGGATCTGGTGAACTAAAGAAATATTGACACCGTATGTTTGTGGCACAACATCGTGGCCACTAGTTAACAAAAAAAAAATTATGTTTAGTATTAAATTTATATTAAGATCCATTTTGTTACATCTTGTGATCAATTTTATTTGGCAATCGCCAATGGCAGTCAGCAGGGTTAAAGAACATCAGTTGTTCGACCTGTTATTCAAATGCGTTTTGTTTAAATATACTTTTTCACTTTTTTGGTCTTTTGGAAAATGTTGTTTGTGCTGTTTTTAGACCCTTCTACAACGAAATTTGTTTGACATGCACACGTATAAAAATTGCGGTTTTTATCCAACGCAATCATAGGTTTGAACGTAGTTTTCAATTTAGACTCGTATATATATGTATATATACTTCAACGAAATTTGTTTGACATGCACACGTATAAAAACTGCGGTTTTTATCCAACGCAGTCATAGGTTTGAACGTAGTTTTCAATTTAGACTCGTATATATATATATTTGAATATTTTTTTCCTATTTACAAACAAAAGTTAAGTTGCAGTGGCATCGACCTAGTGGTTTAAATAGTTATCAAAAGTACCATGATTATAATTAAGTACGCCAGTTGGTAACATTTTAACTAGACTTTGAGTAATAATATACAATATACATATATAATGTGTTTTGTGTATGATGTTATAAAGCATAAAACACTGCTCCATATTAGGTAAAAAAACAATCTCTAAGTGGCTTGGTCTAAATAAATAAAAACGAAATATAAATTCAAAACAAATAAAACCAATTTTGAGACATTAATTTCTAGATTCATTTTTCTTTTTAGCAGTACATATTTTTTTATACATCAAACAAGATGATTCTTCTAAAAGGTAAAATCACCAAAATACTGTACTTAGAGGACAAATCAATTCGGAAAGTCCATAATCACATGTCAAAATCAAATAACAAAACACTACAAAAACGAATGGACAAGAACTGTCATATTCCTAACTTGGTACCGGCATTTGCAAATCTGTAGAAAATGGTGGACTAAACCTAGTTTAACATAGAACATTTTATTCCTAATATATATTAAACAATATGTATGCTTATAAAAGAGTTTTATGCATAACACATAATTATTATGACTTTGGAAAAAAACCATTACCAACAATACATCATATTGTTTACTTTAGTGTTTAGATATTTCATTGACAGTAGGATGGACAAGAGGACTCTCTACACAAAATGTCAGCCAACCAGTTAGCAAAATGGTGACAGTTACGTGTAAAAACGTTATATGGCCTTACATTCCCATAATGTCTTGCGCATCTCTTGACACATTCTGTACTAAGTACTCCATATCCTGATGCGTACGATTCGGTGCCGGCTCTACAATTAGATCGATGGGGTGAGGTATTGTATGTTGCTCCCCCGTCAAAAAATTCATAGTAAACGCCTCGATATTTAATGTAACGATGGGCTATTCTAAGTTCTTCTCTGCTCGGAGACCTCTTCCTTTTCCCTTTAACACAAGCAAGGTCTTGTGTTCCAAACTGGAATCCATATCCTGCAGAACTACCTAAAAAAAACATATTTCTGGTTTTACTCATGGATTTAATGAGTATACATACCTACATGTACTGTGACTGGCAGTTATGAGAGTATTGTTCAAATTTTGATTGTATTGTATTTCTTGTCGTATTAGAAAAAGAATCATTAATTAGATATGCAAGATTTGCAAAAAGGCAGTAATAGTAGCTTTTCAATAAATATTTTCCCCTTTAACTACGATGATGTCCATTTACGACAAAATATGATAAATGTGTCAATATTGATCCCTATGTGGCTGCAGATCAAATGAACCTCCTAGTTCACAATGTGTTCTGGTCGGTTGATGAATTGTCTATTGCAACAGTTTCCTTTTCGAAATAATTTGTTAATATTCCATACATTTCATTATATGTATCGCTAACGAAACTATTAGTGATAAATAGATTCATGTTCTGTACCTTTGATAACTATTCAGTATATGAAAAAAGGTAATGTTTGTTCAGACTGGTTTTTACTTTGGAATTTCATAAGGCATATTTCGTTAATAGTGACAAAAAAAAGGTAAAACATACTACACAGAAGAACAAGTATGCTGGAGTTTCGTATCGACAACATTTTTGTTGAGTTTGGAGGTAGACTTACTAACAAATTGTCGGCATTCCTATGGGAACAAACTTGAGCGCCTCCTTTTGCCGACCTCTTCTTATTTTCATATGAATCGGAGTTCCTCCAGACATTTTTCAAAAACAAGAGGATCAAAGAAGCCAGATTATTTAATTTCACTTCAGATGATGTTCTTTCCAAAAACAATTCGAATTTTTCTGATTGGGTTCCATTTATATATCCCCCAGAACTAAAGATTAAAGAAACAACAGACACGGCTTCCTCCGCCTCATTATTAGACTTGTATCTCGAATTTGACTTACACAGTCCCAGTACCAGAATCTATGACCAACGAGACGATTTTAATTTTGAAATTATAAATCTCTCCCACCTTAGTAGCAATTTACCAACTTCACCTGCATATGGGATATATATTTCCCAACTTATTCGATATTCAAGAGCTTGCAGCTCCTACTCAGACTCTGTAAAACGTAATCAGTGTCTGAGTAGAAAGTTGATGAACCAGGGCATGTCAAAAAACGTCTCGTCCTTTTTCTAAAAAAGTTCATCGGAAGGTACCAAGACCTTGTTGATAAATATTTCGTATCAACTTCACAAATAATTCACGATTGTCTTGATGTATAGATTCTGCGCACTGATGTTGTTTATCATCTTAACAACGTGTTTTATAGTTCTTTTATTTGTCTTTGTTCTATTATTAATATTACTTATACTGTTGATGGTTTTATGTGATATCCGTTTGACGTAGCTCGGTACTTATACATCTCGTAAATGTGTTTGTATTGTCTTTCATTTGTTTGGTGATGTGTTTTGTATATGCGACTTTTTGTATTTCTTTGTTTCTTATAACGTGACTCTGTACTTTAAAAGATCACGTCAGTATGATATTGTTCTATTATATATCATTATGATATATTTTTATTATGAATTACAATATACGTTGAACCACAAACGTCAAAATCATTCAATAGCGTAGCGTAGTGGAATTAACTATTTGTGGATTCCTTTAAATTCTGTATATATAACTTTTGGACTAGTTTAAATCTCAGTCTATTTCTAAAATTTATTTTTTAACTCTTTTGATTTTTTAACCCTGTATGCTAACCTTCTGACGTCAGACACACAAATCAATGACAGTGTTTGTAGATAGTAGATGTTTTTGTGTTCTGTTAAATTGTTCCTTTTAAAATTGTTATACGATGATGACTGATGTACCCATATTTTGACTATTTTATTTATTGTGTCTGTTTAGTTAACGCAGCAATGGAAAAATAACGGAATTGGATGAGACTGTCATCAAAGTGAGAGGGTTGGCGCTATAAAACCAGGTTTAATCCACCATTTTCTACATTTGAAAATGCATGTACCAAGTCAGGAATATGACAGGTCTTGTCCATTCGTTTTTGATGCGTTTTGTTATTTGATTTTGCAATGTGATTATGGACTTATCGAATTGATTTTCCTCTAAGTTCAGTATTTTTGTGATTTTACTTTTTATGAACAACTTACATAAATTGTTTCTGAATAATAGTTTTCGACAACTGCATTTTAAACATGCTTCTTACCGAAACAGTCCTCTTTATTTCGGCGTCCACAGCCAATCGATTGTTCAAAATAGACGAAAGCAAGTATCCAAAACAGCTGTTTTAAAAAAAAGGAATTGATTATTACATAACATATTTTCATTACAAAATGTAAGCTGAATTAGGTTACAACAATTTGGAGATACTCTATTAGTGAGTAGAATTTCCGACAAAAATATAACAGCTACGTCTGTGAATGATATATGCTAGAACGTTAAAACAACGAATAGTTAACGAACACAAACAAAATGCTTGATATAACTCTCAATGTCATGGTTGTAAATGTAAAGATAATAATTAATTTTATTTTGATTTTTGATTTAGATTTATAGGTGAAAAAAACGTAGATCGTTCGCCCATTTGTAAAATGTAGCGCTGCTGTGCTACGTAAAATGTTCTTAGATGAACGCTTTTTCACACAAACTGAATTATTAAAGACGCGTTCGATTCTCAACAATTGAAATTTATTTTGTACACAAGCGATCTGTTGAAATAGATGGATACAACAATTGAAAAACTATTATTTAAAGCAAGGAACAAACTTTTTACAGTTATTTTTGCAAGATAGAAATATAATTTTCGATATATTTAAGACATTCGGTGAGCATACGGTTATTAAAGATGACACTCGTCAGCTTAGTCCTAAAAATACGTTGACAGAGAATAATAATAATAATAATAATAATAATAATAATAATTAAAAACCAATTGTTCAGAGAACAATTGAAGGTCTTTCCACAAAAACAATGTATTTTAATATGAAAGGTGTAAAAATAGGTTTAAAATGTCATTTCAATCGTCAAATGATAGCTTATTGTACGCTGATTCCAAAAATATATGGTTTCTAAACAATATTTTTTTAGATAAGGGAGATAATTTCTTACTTCCGGTTTGAAAAACTCTATTTCCGATAATATTTGACTATTTACTTGACACTGATTCCAAAAATATCTTGTTTTTTATACTTTCATGTAATAAAGTACAATAAATAGCTACTTCCGGTTTACACAAGGTCACTTCCGGTTGTTTTTTTAAGTTTAAATGGTTTGATACCGTTTGTCAAAAAGTCTCATGACTTTATTATGTATACACATGGGGTAAAAGCAAAGGTCAAAATCTAGAACGTCAAATTAAGCTATGACCTTGTGATCAATTTCAAGGTCATTAACCAAGAACCTCAAATCAAAAGACCATAGGTCTTTATTATGTTTAGTTAATGAGTTATATCACCATACGCGTATTTTTAAATACCAAAGGGGAGAAAACTCCCTTTCACATTCAACGTACCCTTGCAATCAAAATTTACATGTTACGACATGACACAACAAACGATTTAGAAAAAATAATTTGTCGATAACTTAAACGTTTTTTTGAAATGAGTGGAAATGAGCCATATTCAAAAATTAGAATATGACCTTGACCTTTGACCTTGACCTTATTTTCATTTTTTTTTACGAAGGACCTCAAATCAAAAGATCCTAGGTCTCTATCAATTATGGTTTACCAGTTAGAAATGCAATTCACTTATATCAAATGAATAAGGGGAAATAACTCTCATATGGAGCATTCATATCACTTCGGTCAAAATAGGACATATCATGCAAATTAAAGGATATAACGAGCAATTTTGTAAAATTAATTAGTCATAATATTTTACGTTTGCAAAGGAGTTGCGCTCACAAGGAAAACAGTGTTTGGGGAGATAACTCATACAAAGAAAAGTTTTCGGTTACGCAGGGTAAATTTCAAAAGCGCATCAATTGTTCGATATCATATACCAAATATCTAAGCGACATATTGCGAAACAAATGTTTATCGCAAGAACAAAATAAAAAATTCAGAGAACAATTGAAGGTCTTTCCATCCTTTTTGATATGAAAAGTTGTGAAACTAAGTTTAAAATGTCATTTCAATTGTCAAATGATAGCTCCTAGTAAGCTGATTCCAAAAATATATTGTTTCCATAAATTTTTTTTTAAATAAGGGAGATAATTTGTTACTTCCGGTTTGAAAAATGTTACTTCCGATTATATTTAAATATTTACTTGAAACCGATTCCAAAAATATCTGGTTCTATATACTTTTATATTAATAAAGTACAAAAAATAGCTACTTCCGGTTTACAAAAGGTCACTTCCGGTTTTTTTTCAAGGTTAAATGGTTTGATACCTTTTTCTAAAAGTTGTATATCTTTATCATGTATACATATAGAATAAAAGCAAAGGTCAAAATATAGAACGTCAAATTAAGCTATGACCTTGAGATCAATTTCAAGGTCATAAACCAAGGACCTCAAATCAAAAGACCATAGGTCTTAATTATATTTAGTTAATGAGTTATATCACCAAACGCGTATTTTTTAATACAAGAGGGGAGAAAACTCCCTTTCACATTCAACGTACGCTTGCAATCAAAATTTACATCTTACGACATGTCGCAACTAACAATTTAGTAAAAATAATTTGTTGATATCTTATACAGTCTTTGGATATAAGTGAAAATAAGCCAAATTCAAATATTAAAATATGACCTTGACCTTTGACCTTGACCTAATTTTCATTTTTTGAGACCAAGGACCTCAAATCAAAAGATCCTAGGTCTCTATCACTTATGGTTTATAAGATAGAAATTCATATCACTTATATCAGATGCATAAGGGGAAATAACTCTCATATGGAGCGGTCATATCGCTTCGGTCAAAATAGGACAAATCATGCGAAGGATATAACGAGCAATTTTGTAAAATAAATTTGTCATAATCTTTTACGGTTGCGAAGGAGATGCGCTAACAAGGAAAACAGTGTTTGGGGAGACAACTCCTACAAAGAAAAGTATTTGTTTACGCAGGGTAAATTTCAAAAGCGCATAAACTGTTCGATATCATATACAAAATATCTAAGCGACATATTACGAAACAAATGTTTATCGCAGAAACAAAATTAGGCGGAAGAAAAAAAAAAAAAAAAAAATAATCAGAAGAAAAACAATAGGTCTTTCCACAGAAAAGTGGAAAGACCTAATAATAATAATAATAATAATTCCTTATTTGAAAAGGGTTACACAGTTAGCTATAACGAAATTCCCTGTGACCTTCATGAAATGTAATGAATTATTACATACAAGTAAGTTATAAATTAATCAAACAATACACACATATAAAAAATATTTAATCAGAAATTGTTATGAAATATACAATTTTCAAAACAGGTAAAAATAATGAATTCATATAGTATGGACATCATGCAAATTACCTCCACAATAGTAAAAGTTAAAGGAAAAGTGTGAAAATTGTTATGCATATAAAAATTCACATCATCTGAATGTTCCAACAAGTAATGTTTTAAATATTTTTTGAATGAGCTTGTACTTGAGGATGATTTTTCCCAGGAATATTAGCAAAAGTTATTCCATGAAAGAGATTCTGAACATATCAAATATTTCTTATTAAGCTCTGTTTTGGCTTTTTGGACCTTGCAATTGTTTGCAAGACGTATCTTTAAATAATATTGGAAAAAAGTAAAATTGGAAAATTCAAATTGGAAAACCCTAACCAAATGGCAAAATCAAAAGCACAGATATATCAAACGACTGGATAACGACTGTCATATTTCATATTTTGTACAGGCATTTTTTAAAATAGGAAATGGTGGATTTAACCTGGTTTTATAGCTAGCTTATCCTCTCACTTGTTTGACAGTTGCATCAAATTCCAATATATTGACAACGATTTGTGATCAAAACCAACAGACATAATACATTTTATAGGAAGAAATGTAAAAAATAGGGGAACAGCAGTCATCATTGTGTTATAATCTTAATCACTATAAAAACAAACAAATAAGTAACAAAGAAGCAAAAACAGGTATACGAACAGGGAGGTTTGGCATGCCACAAAACAAGGTTCGACCCACAAAGTTTTTCTTAAAATGTCCTGTCCTAAGTTCGGAAAATGACCATTGTTATATTATAGTTCGTATCTGTATGTGTTACATTTTAATGTTGTGTTTCGGTTGTGTCGTAGTTCTCCTCCGATACTTGATACGTTTCACTCAGTTTTAGTTTGAAACGCGGATTTGTTTTTTTTCTCAAACGATTTATGAATTTCGAAAAGCGGTATACTACTGTTGCCTTTATATATAAAACCAAGCAAATTAGCCAAAATTAAAGACGATCATTCAAACATTTACCACAGCACAATACATCAATGGATGGATGTATAAGTACAGAGCCACGTCATATGTATCAAAGAGACACAACGGATATAGACAAAGCACAATAGAAAAATAAAGACCAGAATACATATTTTGTTTACAATAACACAATGACGTATAATTACAGAGCTACGTCATATGTATCAAAGAAACACAAAAGACATATAGCCCTGTAATGCAGTAGTTGTCGTTTATTGATGTGTTATATTTATTTCAAGTTCAATATTTTTCTATGAATTAGGCCGTTAGTTTACTTGCTTGAATTGTTTTACATTAATTTTGTCATTTCGGGTAAATTATTGGTGTTAATTTCTGAGTTATTGGGTCTCTTTGGGAGAGTTGTCCCATTGACAATCATACAACTTATTCTTTTTTTATATTTAGAGAATGCACATTTACAAAAACGAAAGACAAGAATACAATAATCATAATAGAACAATAACACAATGACGGGATATATAAGTACAGAGTCACGACAAATGGATATCACATAAAACAGACTAACCAGTAAAAGGTATATTCAAATAAAAAAATTAAAGAATACTATAACATGTTATTAAGATTATAAACAACGAAAGTACCCAGAATACTTCAAGGCCATCGTGTATTTTGATGACGTTGATATGAAATACTTATTACCAAGGTCTTGGTATCTTCCACATGTTCCAATAAACATTTTTAGAAAAAGGCCGAGACGTTCTTTGAAATATCCCTTGATTCATCATCTTTTTACTTAGACACTGGTGAGCTTTTACAAAGTCTGGGTAGGAGCTGCAAGCTCTTGGGTGCCTAATAAGTGTGAAAATGTATATTCCATATACAGGTGAAGTTGGTATATTGCTACTAAGGCGGGGGAAATTTTAAAAACAAATAGTTATCAAAGGTACCAGGATAAATCGTCTCGGTTTTTTTTTCATTGGTGTATTTCTGGCATTTCTTTATATTTCTCAGTTAAATATATATATATAAAGGGGTCATGAAATTGATCAGCATCTAAAATTAGACTGGCATCCCTTTCTCTGCAGTATATAATGTCGTAGAACACACCGAGTGGTGTCAGGATTGATCAAATGAAAGACCGACCGGAGGGAGGTCTTTCTTTGAACAATCCTGACATCCCGAGGTGTGTTCTACGACAAGAAAAACCTTAAAATATGCATTATCTGACTTATATACCGTCAAAAAAAATTAATTTTATAAAGATTTGTAAAATTAAGTATCCTATTATACCGACAACACTTTAGTGGGATATTCCTTTCTGATGCGTTCAGGTTTTAATACGCCCTGCGGCTCATTTAGAATGTGAAATAAAACTCACTAAATAATTTAGATATAAACCTTTTAAAAATTATTATCCATACACAATAAAAAATATTACTGTAACTGCATGAAGTAAGACACACATGTATTGTTACCATCCGATAACGGTGTATGACAAATACAATGTAAGTAATTTATTGTACCACTTAGCCTATGGAAAAGGGGGAGGGGTATGGGTTTTTTCTATTTGTTACGTTTTTTCTATCGCGGAAAAGTAGTTATTTTACTTGAATTTCACTTGAATCAAATGAAAAATTCAGAAAGATTGTCTTTTGACTAGCAGTACATTTCATTAAAAGATAATCAGGATATAATTATATACCATCCGCACGTACCGACCCTTTCGTGAGTTACTTTAATGTTATTCAATAGAATATAAGATTATCTTATTAGTTGATCATTTGATAGAGTAAAAGGTATACATAAATTTAAAAAAGTTAAGAACTGACACGAAGACGAATATAAATACATGTAGGTCACAGTACGATTTCCTATTCAGTGTGTATCGTTCTGAACATGCATGAAATATTTGCCACTGGACGTTAAGCAAGAAACCATAAATTAATCAACCTACTCAGTTTGACTCAATAAGATTTTCAAAATCTTACAAACGAATATGTTAAATCTGGATTTATTTTATGTAAGTCTACTTTAAAATTCATCTGACATATATGACAATGTTTTTTATTGTAGCGATACATTAACAAAACTTCACGTACTTCACGTTATTTGTTTCTTAAATTAAAATGCGGGACTAAAATGACGGTTTCTTTTACACCTATCATCGATTGAACTTTAAAAAATAAATTTCCAAATCGGCAACAAAAACTATTAGACGAATAAAGTTTTGAAGTAAATCATAGATTGCATGTTTATCAAGAAAAATAATGACCTCACACAGGTCATTATGTTATGCCTTGGAGCATATATCATTGAAACATGGTATCGTCCGGGTTGATTCTGAAAAAGAATGCCTTGTCGTTCTGAAAGAAAATAACTCCATATAGGTATATAAAACACCTTTAATTTTTCTATTGATTGTTTTTGAAGAACGTTATATCAAATAGTTAGATCTGCTTGATTCAAAAGCAGTCTTCGTCTTGTAATTTTAATTGCATATCAGCAATTATATTTCCTGATGTATGCATAGTTGTGTCATCAGCGTACATGTCTGTATACCATTTTCTTTTAAATGAAAAAGTAGGTCGTTTATGTACAACACAAACCAATAGGGTCTATGTATTGACCCCTGTGGAACACCGAAATTTAAATTGTGTATCAAAATATTGACTACTTATATGGACTTATATGTGTTCTTTCTTTCAAATATGATTTAAAAACATCAACAGTATTGTCATGGAAGCCATAAATTTGAGGTTTTTCACACAAAATGCCATAAGCAACAACATTTTTTTTTTAAATCCAAAATCATTGCCATATTGATACTTCTTTTTTTTATTTTATGTAGCCATTTATCAAGAATGTTAATGGGGGCAGTTTGATATTAATGGTTAGGTATAAAACCTGACTGGAAAGGGTGTATACTTTGAAACTTAGTCAAATAGTTGTACAGATGTTTAGATTTAGTCTCTCTATTGCTTTTGATAATGTTGGCAGAACAAATATTATTCTGTAACTGCTAGCTAAACATCTGTTATTTTTATCTGCTTTGAAAATAGGATCTACCTTGGATTTTTTTAAACACACAGCCAGATAAATACCGGATTTAATCGCTCGATTAACCAAAAAATATATATGTATAGAAAGATGATATGAAAGGAGCACTCAGTTTGAAAATCTTTTGACCACTATTGTCAGAATTAGAAGATATCCTCACATCTAGTTTGATAATTTCATCAAATAGTTCTTTTACTGGGAGAGTGATTTATTTTTTTTTTTTTTTTTTGCAAAAATTTAATTTGTGCATTGAGTACTTAACTTTATTTAAAATTGAATTTTTCAACAAATGAGGTGAAATGGTGATTGAGTGCGTTAGCAATTTCAATATGATCTGTATTTATGGTCTCCAGATGTAATAAGTTCATGTGGTTTTAAAGGTTTAGATAAATTAAGGAAATAAATGTTCCATAGTGTTAAAGACATATCAAGTGATCAAGCATCACACGATACCGGATTGTTAATCGACTCCCACAATCTAACATTATTTGAAAATTGTCGGCATATCTTATTTTTGCTGAATTTTCAAATGTTCAAACATAAATACTATACAAACAATTGTCCATGATATTAAATCAAAATACCAATTTTACTGTTTAAGTACGGCAAAGATTCGATGTAACATCGACTTCTTTCATATCCAGCTAATAAATTTTCATTGGAAGAATATGAAATGAAAAATAGCTACAGTTCTTTGTTGTTTAATTAAATATCATATTCTTCCTTTCTATTCTTACTTGATGACCCTCTTTTTCATAACAGTTCATTTTTTATCACCTTTTTACTTGCATTTACTCTAGACCTTCCAAATTATATTTTTAATGTGTCAACCGTGTTTTTGACAAGAATGAAATTGTTTAATTTTCGTCATTGTTTTGGAGGCGTACGGTTGCCTATAATTGCTTAAATCCACTTCAGTTGAACTTTAGTGGATAGCTGTCTAATTAGCAGTCATACCACAAATGCAATGAAAGAATAGTAACTCGTCTTGAAGCAGTTTGTTCAAATTTTGAAAAGCTACTTCTGAATAGTTATCTGGCATATCATGCAAAAAGATTGAGCACAAAAGATATATGAGTGTTACAACACTTAAGAATACATGTAGCTAAATATCGAAAATATATAACTGTTGTTTGACACTACACAATGCATTGGAATTGTTTTATCAAAATACTCTCAGCAATACATTATTACCGGTGCAAAAAGTGTAAACATGACGAAGACGATTATACGGTAATGATATAACACACGTTAACAACGCTCATTTAACGTTAAAGTTTCCATATCATTGTTTAAAATGTACAACCAGTGTTTTGTTTTAAATATTCAATAAGTGTTTAAATTTAAATATTCAATAAGTGTTTAAATTTAAATACGTTATTTTTGTATAAGCATGATAAACAGTAGTAACTGCACCTATATTTATCCGTAACATTCAAGAAAAGATTTGATTTTTTTCATAAAATGTATTCAAGTTATGAAACATTCAAAAATACCTTACCGCAAATCCAAAAACCTTCATGATGTAATATCTCACTAGAATTGAATGTGTTTACAGTATATATGTAAGAATAAACATATTATTAAGTGCTTGACATGCGTAATGCATGTTTAAGAAATATGTATAGTAAAACCGGAAATTTATAACTAATCAACATTAACCCGAGATAAGATTACCTTACGGTGACTTTTAGTTGCTTACTTTCTACGCAGATTGGTCTCTGGTGGAGAATTGTTTAATAAAAAATCACACCACATCATCATATTTTAAAAGAGATGGTAAAACCCATACCGAATTCCACGCAATGGAAAGCCATGATCTACCTAAATCACAAATATCAAAACGAAAAATTTAATGACTCAATTTATGTACAAAACAAACATCAATAAACAACAGAATATACAACATGATACAATAAAAAAAACACCTGCTGCATTACAGATCCTTGACGTTTGACAAGCACTGTGATGCGGTGTATCATGTTTTTTATAATGCACAACCCTTCCATAATATGATAATATATCTGCTGTACCTCTTATTTTATATGTGGAATATGCCAGTTAATTTCCATTCACTATTCAAATAAAGTGGATGTAGGAAATTATAGGCACACTTACGGCTTTCATGAATAAAAAAACGTATGTAAAACAATCCCTGACATGAAAAATACAAAATAATACTATTAAAAAAGTATTGGCCCAATTTGCAACAAAACAGTTTGCGAAAAACCGACAATGACAACCACTGAAATGAGGTTCCTGAATTTGGACAGGCACATTAAGAATGTCGCAGAGTTAAACATGTTTGTGAGTGCTCAACTCTCCCCTTACCTGTGACATTGGTGTGACAGTTCAAAATAAGAACAGACAATAAAAATCAGTTGAAAATCGCTTAACTTATCAAATGTAAAAAAATAAAGAATATGGATTCATTTCTAAATACTACTGATTGTTGCTTAGTGCTTTGTATTCTATGTTGTGTCTTCTCTACTATTATTTGTATTTTGTCTTTTAATATTTAGCCATGGCGTTGTCAGATTATTTTCTATCTATGAGTTCGACTCTCCCTCTGGTATATTTTGTCCCTCTTATCTAAACCTTCATTGTTTGTAGTGAAAAACTACTAAACAATGGTTACTTTATTTATCTAAGTTATTTATCAATTTAAAAAAAAAGTCAACAATAAATTGGTAACTCTTCGTGTACATACATGTAAATCCTATTAAACATTTTATGTCTGAGACAAATACTTTTCGATATTAAGCTTTCCTACTTAAATAAAATAGTAATCAGTGTCTCTGTAAAGCTTTTATACTTACAGTTAATGTGAATCAATCAGTTTTGGTGTTTGATCCACTTAATCGATTCACGACTATTGAACAGTGGGTTACTAATGTTGCCTTTATTTACGTCTATTACAAATTGGGAAATACATCGTGAAAGATTCACGCGACGACATTTAATATTGAAATTAACATTGGTTACCGTGGCATTCCCTGCTAGTGAGTTTTGGGACCATATTTATTTTATGTGAAAAGATAAGAAAATTAACAACTATCCCCCAAAGTTCAAAGTAAAGAATGTTAACAATTATAATCAATCGTACGTCCTCCAAAATAAGAAAAAAAAATACAGTAAAATGATTACTAAATTAGGTTTTAAAAAGCACTTGAAAATACGGCATAATCTATCAGAAATCCAGAACGTAAATAAAATATAAAACACAACAATCAATAAAAACCCCTATAATACAGGCTCCTGACTTAAAACAGGCACATAATGAATGTGGCGGGGTTAAATGTGTTTGTAGCGGGAAAACCTTCAAGGGGACATAAACGCCCAAACTTAGAAACCAAATCCTCTGTCAAAAGTGTTCTATAAGTTGTGGGAAGGAAATTCCTAAATTAATTATTTCCCCTTATTAAAATCCAAAACGTAACTACATACATGGGCATAGCGGATGCGTTGTGATACTAATCACCGAAAGATGGTGCCAAAGTAACGTCACCGTTCACAAAAAGGAAATTTAACAACTGTTATATTCTTGACCTGGCATAGACATTTCCTTATGAATGGTATTATGAATTGAGCATGGTTTAGAAATCCCTGTACCTAGTCAGGAGTACTGTTTATGTGTTTGATCTTTTTTTTTTATTTCGTTTTGTTATAAGACTTCCTCTTCCCGGTTTGAATTGTCCTTGGAGGTCAGTTTTTTTGTTATTTTACTTTTTATGACTAACTTAACCTCCTACTTGTATGTCATTCATATAAAATTTTGTTATATTGAAAACAATGTGATAGCAAAACAAACGGAAATTTGAGCACATTAGTCAACATTGTGATATAATCTACATTTATAATTTACTATTACAACACAAACCAAACATTGCAACAAAGAAATACAAAATGGCATATGGACAACCAATAGACAAAGTTCATACGCAAAAAAGAGAGGCAAGCATACAAAAATAAAAATAGAATAATAAAGCAAAGTTCCGATGGTGGAATGTATAAATTCCTAGCAACGCCAAAAGTATACATTTAACAGTAAAGTTAACAAAATAAATAGAAAAGATATAAAAAAAAGAACGCTATAACAAGTGATTATTGCAGTGGAATAAAAAACGTTAGTACCTAGAGTGAGAAAAGGACAAGACGTATTTGACATAACCGTGGTTTATTAACTTTTTCCTTGGATACTGGTGACCCATTATAAAATGTGAGTAGCCGAATAAGTATGGAAATGTATATCTACATGAAAGAAAAGTTGTTATATTGCTGGTTAGGTTGGAGGATGTTTGATTTTAAAATTACAATCGTCTCGCTTGAAATAGATAATCGAATTGAAATGACCTTCTTAATCAAATTCGGTGCATAAGTCTAAAAATGAGGCAGAGAACGCTGTGTCTAATGGTTATTTCATTTCTAGTTCTTGGTGATATATTCATGTTACCACATCAGAAATATTTGGATTGTTGATAGAAACAACATTTATCTAAGGATCAAAAACATATTTATCGTGAGGAGATGAAGGGCGATTCACAGTTTCGTTATCTTTAAAACGGACTTTGGTCGATCAATCTACCAATTTGCCGACCTATAGGTTCTACTTTTTATCAGGGACCTAATTGATTTGACCCATTCTGACAACGTGCTCAGTTCCTCTAGTTTAGCCAATAATCTTGTGTAGTTCTTAATAGAATCCATTGATGTTTTTGAAGTTATGGTTCTATGGTAAAATGGGTTTGAGTTATCTACAATTTTGACATTAGATATCATTTATGTGAGAAAGTCATGTTGGATTATGTTTAGAACTCAAGTAATAACATGGCCAGTTTAGCGAGTAGGAACTGTCACATGTCAAAGGTTTTTAAACGCCCTTCAAAATTTTTACTGGACATTTTATGGAACATTGTATACAAATGTCGTCTGCCCGTCTGTCCGGTGTAAACATATCGCACCGTAATTTGAGAACAACTTATCCAAATTTCATGAAACTTAACATAGTTGTTGAGTTTGATGGTCAAACGAACTGAATATTTTTAGTTTAAAATAAGATCGAAACTTTTTAAGTTATGGGACTTTGTAACTTAAACAGGGATGGTTTTTTTCACATGTCGCGCCATATTTCAAAAACGATTTATGAATATTGCTTAAAAACATGACACACTTAGTTATATTAACCTAAAGATCTGTATACTTTTTAGTGATGGCCCAAAATTTTATTTTTGAGTTATTGAGTAATTTGTAAAAAAAAACGGGTGAGGGGGTTTTCACATGTCGCGCGGTATCTCAAAATAATTTATAATTTTTGCCTAAAAAATACATACTTCCTAGTTATATTTATCTTAAGATCTGTATACTTTTTAGTTTTGATTCAAAAATTTATTTTAGAGATATTTTTTTTTGTAAAAAAAGAGGGAGTTCCACATGTCGCGCTGTATCTCAAGACGATTTATTATTATAGCTTAAGACTTTACACACTTTTTAGTTATATAAATCTAAAGATCTTTATACGTTTTGGTGATGATTCAAAGTTTTCTTTAAGAGATATTGATTTTTTTGTAAAAAAAAAGAGGGAGTTTCTTATGTTGCAATGTATCTCATGTAAATCTCAAAACTGTTTATGATTGTAAAATAAAAGTTCACACACAACACGACAAGAGTATCATTGGCTAATGGCGCAGCTGTTTATTAATGTATTCATCGTAATTTTGAACTATTTTCTTTTTAATGCTTTTCGACTTTTGTTTGAATTGAATTCCAACATATATAGGCATGGGATATTTTGTTTTATATTTTATTTGCCATTAGAATCTAGCGAGAAGACACCAGTGTTATATAGTTTTAGAAATTGATTCAAATATTCAAATAAGACCTGAACATCCAAGAAAGTTTATGAATAAGGCGATAGATTCTTTTTTCGAAATCGTCTTTTATTTTAAAGAGTTTGTCTCTCGTGCTTGTTTGAATGCTGTAAAGAGTCACTCCAACCCCACACCCCATCCCAATATTGCTTGCAGTAAATGCGTTAGAGTGTTCAATTTTCATATAATACACAGCAAAAATAATTGGAGAATCTGCATGTACTAAGAACATTTTAATTCAGTAAACAAAAATAATCAATCTGCATATATTTAAAAAAAAAAAACCACACATGTTAAATTGAAATTAAAATCGTTAACAAACACTTATCTCAATTGCATTTACTTACGATGTTTGAAAATAATAAGATGTCGAATACTTCGCATTTAAGTGGATTTGAACTTTGTCTGCTCATTTTGATAAGGGTTTCAAGTTTGGGAGATCTCGTTATGCTTCCTCATTCGATATTACATAATCAGCTTTAGTGCCTGGTTATATAATTTCCCTATGTAAGCATTATATTTTAGTTGGAATCGCCTCTTTTCCTTTAAAGGATGTTTTAAGAAAGAAAAAAAAATGATTAAATTTATTATATGGTATATATGTACTTCGCTTCCCGTTATAACATATGTTCGTTCACTTTGTGCCATTGCAATAAAATATATTGAAAGAGACAAAACATTATATATTAATTTTAACTGTTTTGTTAAAATGATGCAATCTCTCTAAGAACTGCAATTTAAAAGAACACCCAATTCTACATCGTACACAAAATTGCGACAAAATGAAATTGTAATTAGCATTTTGTTTTCATGAAAAAGCAATTTGCCTATGGACACAACATATCCATGATAGCAAATGTTGAGATGTTCAAAAAGGAATAAGCGAATTCTAGATATACATATTCACCATTTCCTTTCTCAATTTTATTATTGTACTACACTATACGTTTTGATGAAAATGGCAGAAATATATTAATTGCTACAACTAACACGTACCGATGGATTCCAAAGGAACATAGGAACACGTATACCCCTGTTCCTTTATGATAAAGAAAACATTGGCATATTGTGATTCAATATTTTTTACTGCTAGGAAAATGCCTTTTCACCATATAGTGTTTGCCTTAATATACTTATGCAACCGTTTGTCATCGCAACTCTTCTAAATGCATCACAACATAATTACCTGAAACTTAGTATATAAAAATGTAATACTACATGTATGTACACATAATATTGACGGGAAGTTGATGACATTTCAATTATATATCTCATTAAAAGTAGAATTTTTATCCATCAGTCCATTCTTGTTACCGCAAATACTCTTAAATCATACATCAAAATGTCATGAAAATTTGAAATTATTAACTAATATTAAGGAAATAATACGTAGATGTAGTATGGATAGGAAATTATGATTCAAAGACTTTTTTTCTAGAATTGATACCCCTTTAAATTTAGAATTTTGCCCGTCAATCTTAATCTTGTCATAGACAGAATTACATCAAACTTTGTAGATAATAAGGAAAAATATGTAGAAGGGCATATCTACTAGAAATTATGATTCAATGATTTTTTATGAGTTAAGCGCCTTTGATTTAAGAGTTTAGTCGAACAATTCTAATTTTGTCATCGCTACGCCTCTGAAACCACACAACAAAATTACATAAATGTGTATATAATAAGGTCAAAGTATGCAGATATAATATTGCCAGGAAATAATTTCAAAGTTTTTCTAGGATGATACAACACAGCATAATTATATTTTATTTTGTAAGTAATACGGACATATTATGTAGATGTGCATATAGACAGAAAACAAATATTGAATTTTATCTCGAGCAGTTACGGTTTTTCGGTTTTGTTCGCGTTAACCATGTAACTAAATCTGTCGTTAAGAAATAAAATTTGAGAATGGAAATGGGGAATGTGTCAATGAGACAATAACCCGACAAAAGAGCAGAATACAGTCCAAGGCCACCATGTGTCGTCAACATAGCGAGAAAATATCATACCCGAAATGCGGAATTCATCTGGCCCCTTAAACACAAAGGTGAACTAATATAGTGGTTTGGACGTAATATTGAACTACGAAACATTAATTAACTAGAAATAAAAAAAATATCATAGAGGGCAGGTGAACATCATATGAAGAAATGATAAACGGGACAATAGAATATTATAGAGTCATAATTAAGACGCAATACTGATAATAAATCATATACCTATATGGAGTTATTTTCTTTCAGAATCAACCCGGACGATACCATGTTTCAATGAAATATGCTCTTAGACATGAAATAATGACCTATGTGACGTCATTATTTTCCTTGATCAAAATGCAATCTTGAATTTACTACAAAATTACATTTATCTGATATTTTGTTGCCGATTTGGGAATTTATTTTTAAAGTTTTTCAACGATGATATGTGTAAAAGAAATCGTCTTTGCCCGCATTTTAATTTTAGAAACATACATAACGTGAAGTTTTGTTAAAAAGTAAAAACACAAAAATACTGAACTCCGAGGAAAATTCAAAAAGGAAAATCAAAAATCAAAAGGGAAAATCAAAAGTCCAAACACATCAAACGAATGGATAACAACTGTCATAGAAGGTTTAATTTATCGCTACATTACAGAAACATAATCATTTATAGACTCATGTTGCTTGCTTAACGTTCAAATGCAAAATATTTCATGAATGTTCAGGACGATACACACTGAAAATGAAATCATACTGTGACATCCATGTATTTATATTCGTCTTCGTGTCAGTTCTTAAAGGGGTACTAGCTACGAGATATATACAAAAAACCTAAAGTATGATGTATTTTTGTTAATTCAATAATGAAAGTGAAATAGTGAAATAATGATTCGCTTTAAGCAGCCAAAATAGTTCAATTTTGTCAAATTAAGCGAAGAAACAACATTGATATTTATTAATTCACTTGCAAGTGAATCAGTCGACCTTATTAAATCTGTATTCATGTGAACTTCAGTTTAACCCCTAACTAGAGATTTGACAACGCATGCATTGTACGTGTACTGTTTTTTTTTAAAGAAAAATAATGTCAACAATGAAAGTAAAACTACGGTAAACCATTTGATTACTTAATCGATCCATATAAAATCATTTTTATACGGTTAAAAACAATGATAAACATTTATGTTGAATCTATAAAATAAAATCAAACAGACCTATAAAAATCCAATTGCACGTGTTAATTTAATATATTCATGTCTTTTTTTTATGTTTACATCGCTTATACAGTAATATGAGGTCAAATTGATAGTTAATTAGATGGCGTTTGAACTAAAATTCACACGAAATGAACCTACATATTATCTACCCCATGCTCTATAAACTGTTTCTTTTGGAATTTTGGTAGTTGGAATAGGATCCCAGTTAGGGCAACCAGTCCGGTACCCACGAATGTAGTTCTTAAAAAAAATATATAACTTTTGTTATAAATTGTGTAGTGTTATTATTTCACTAGTTCTGTAACTGAATGTAGATTTATTTGAAAAGGTAGGCTTTCTAGTTTGAATTTCTGTAAAAATTTTGATTGATTTAAATGTAATCTGGCGTCAGTACATAGAGTAAATTGCCTAAATTCTAGCATTTATTCTTTCCCGGAAGTAGACAGACTGACCCTGTTGTCAATAAAAACAAAATTTTGCAACGGAATGCCGGTCATGAGGCACTGAGATTGCACTGAGACACTTCTAAATGAATGCCTAACATGAACCAGAAGTCCCAAGGTGGCTATCAAAATTATTTATTGAACAGGACCCTTTGTATTTACAATGATTTTCAATGCGTTCCAATGGGGCAATTAATTGGGTCCCCGTTCCTGTCAGAGAGCATGTTTTGAACATTTCAATCTGCAATTGTTAGCTCATTTTTGAAGTTTCATGGATGAAATTTGGCTACAGGCTTCAAAATTCAATAAGGAAAATAATGGTGTAATTATTTTTAAAATTTGAATTAAACTTTTTAAATTAAATTGAAATTTAAATTTATGAAATTTAAAAAAGTTTGTTTTTCAATTTAAAGTTTGAAAGGGGGTCACAGACAGGTCATAGTTGTCTGTAGTATGTATTCCTACACTTGTAAGTTAAAATGGAGGGATTTTTGAAAAATATCAGCAAATAGTATTAGAAAAAGCCACAGGGAAAGAAATAATAAATGTGTTATATGGCACCAGGGGACAGTGCCAGATGGAAAATATGGGCTTATTTCTTTCTAATATCTTAGTTCTGGGACCTGGAAACAGAAAAGAATCCCATAGTTTCAGTTTTAGGTTTTTAATAAGTTTTTGATAAATTGTGGCTATTAAATAAATCATTTAAGTGCCACGGTTCAGTTATGAAAGTTGTGTGCGAATCCAGCTCACATTTATTTAGAGCCGCATCACACACATAGCCACATATTCTTGTGTAAACTCAGAAAAACTTGCCAGGGGCTCTCAAATTTTACATTTTTTGAAGATATTTAAGGGGTAGGGCTATAATATAGCCTATAAAAGCAATTTAAACTGAATGTACAACAATTTTAGACTCCCTTTTAAAGATTTTGATGGTCCTTAAAAGGACCGTTTATTTTATCTGTATCTATTTCAGCAGTAGATGAATTGAGCTATATCTTCCTTGGTTTTTGAACTTTTGGAGATCAGCTTCTGGTTAAGGAAACACTAAGTGCTCTTTTAATAGTTTCACTGTCTGAATTTCATTTTCATTAATGCTTCTTTCCCAAGTTGCATTTTTAAAAGTTCCTGCATTATTAACTTGTATTTGTTATCTATATTCAGGTTGGTGAACTTGGACTAAAGTAAATGGATCTCAGCCACAAACAGTTTCAATGTCCAAGAAAACACACATATGAACTAGTGGGACATTTAGAGCAGTCAAAAGTATAACAACGCACAGTAGCATTAAGCGGTCAGGAAGATCAAGGATTTCCCTCCACATCTGTTAAACTATAGGAGGTGCTGTTTGACTGGTTTTAGCTACAAGTGAGAACTTCTCTGCATCTAGCCTCTTATATTGTATTTTAAATGAACTTAGCAGACTATTTGAAGACTTTGTCTCATTTTTAATACCATTGTTATGGGGTATGCTTGTTTTGCATATGTAATTCTTTAAGACAGAAGATTTTTTAATTTTAATTGAAAAAAATAATATTTTTAATTTATTTTTAAACAAATTTTGGTTTCAACTAGATTTCCATACAAAGAATGAATTTATCTACCTTATGCAATTTACAGAATGTAAATATCTCTTGAAATAAAAAAGTTTTGCTGATTTTTAGCATATTTTCTTCATGAATTTAAGATTTTCTCCGATCAATTTTCTGGTATTTGAGATGTTATAGATAAGGATCTATAATTCTGTAACTGTTTGATCAATTTTTTTGAAACTTTGCACAATAACTGCTGAGATGTATATCTTTATTTTAAAAGTGCAGTTTGAAGTCTGGGGAAAAAAATAAAGTCTGACAGGAATAGGATCCCAGTTAGGGCAACCAGTCCGGTACCCACGAATGTAGTTCTTAAAAAAAATATATAACTTTTGTTATAAATTGTGTAGTGTTATTATTTCACTAGTTCTGTAACTGAATGTAGATTTATTTGAAAAGGTAGGCTTTCTAGTTTGAATTTCTGTAAAAATTTTGATTGATTTAAATGTAATCTGGCGTCAGTACATAGAGTAAATTGCCTAAATTCTAGCCTTTATTCTTTCCCGGAAGTAGACAGACTGACCCTGTTGTCAATAAAAACAAAATTTTGCAACGGAATGCCGGTCATGAGGCACTGAGATTGCACTAAGACACTTCTAAATGAATGCCTAACATGAACCAGAAGTCCCAAGGTGGCTATCAAAATTATTTATTGAACAGGACCCTTTGTATTTACAATGATTTTCAATGCGTTCCAATGGGGCAATTAATTGGGTCCCCGTTCCAGTTTGGATACACGTTTTACATTAATTTATTAGAAATCAAATATGAGAATTTGAGTCAAATCGGTGACCATGAAAATTTATGTATACCATGTACTCTATCGGATGGTAACAATTCATGTGTTCTTTTCTTCTTTTTTTTTGTGTATGGATAATAATATTTAATAGGTTTATATTTAGATAGATTATTGAGTTTTATTTCACGTTCTAAATGAGCCGAAGGGGGTATTTAAACCTAAACGCATTATAAAGGAATATCCCACTTTAGAGTGGTCGGTAAAATAGGATGCTAAATTTTGCAAATCTTTATAAAAAAAATGTTGAAGTAGGTCAGATAATGCATATTTTACATTTTTTCTTGTCGCAGAACACACCTTGGGGGCGTCAAAACTGCTCAAAGATTTCATCAATTCTGACATCCCTCGAGGTGTGCTGCCACAAGAAACCTTAAAATGTGCATGATCTATAAAAGGTCTAATTAATAGATATGTGTGAACATAAATCACTTATTTATTACACACTATATGAACATGATGAATAGTTATATGATCAAACATAAGTGTTGAGCAAGTTACGCACCCTACAAAATTTAAAACAATAAACTTTCAGATACCATTACACTAGGTAAAGAGATATATCAAGGAAGAACATGTTCATTTAAAAATTTTAAACAGGAAGATAAAAAATTAAAAAAGTCGAAGTAACCAAGCAGTTATGTTAATTGTAAGTAGCAACTAGATATCTAGGTGTCAGATACACCTATGTCAAGTCCAAACATACTTCTTCATTTCAAAAAGATAAATTATTAGATGATTTATGTGTTTATTTAATTCTAAACTAAATTACTGTAAGAACTTGATATTAATCTAACTTAACTTTAAATTAACTAGATAATGAGTGGCCTACTACAAAATTATTTCGAATGTTGGTCAATATAGTTGTATTTTTTGTATTTCCTGTAAAGTGATACATTGAGTCTTTCCATAGTTTTTTAAACCCAAAGGGTGTCTGGTGAAAAGGATGTAGTCTCTGTATGTCTTTTCCTGATTTACAGTAAATACCTCTCTATATGCTATGTGTTTGGTTTTGTATGAAGATACAGTCTTGTCCGATCATAATGATGACGTTTAATCTGGTAATTTGTATAGATTGCCACACTCTATACATATTAATCATGTCAGCAAAGGTATAAGGAGCTATAGAGCTACGGAGTTTTCCTATTAAAAAACGCTCGGAATTGCGACCATGGTTCAGGTCCAATGTTTTGTTATTATTAATACATGCTTGTCAATATATTTAGTTCGTTTCGTTAGATATTTTTCTAGGATATGACATACTTATCTATGTTTAAATATTCATTTCCTTAACACTTTTATCTAATTATTTACATTTGTAATCCTTCGCCGCCTATTTCAAATATTTATTTCGGTCAAATTGAATCTCATCGTGACGTCACGAAAAACAAGAAAAGATAACGCTTATAGAAAAACACGTGTTTCTTTTTTGTTGTCTTTTATTTGATTTTTAAGACTTTTTGAATGTAATAACGTATAATTCAAGTTAAATACTAACGGAAATAATGATTATCCCCATCAATTTATACATTTCGTATGAAATAATATTTAAAAACCTTAATAACATTCGATTATCGCTTAGAAATAAGTAAACAAACCAGCACATGTTTTCCTATAAGAGTTATCTTTTCTTGTTTGCTGTAGGCATCCCTCTCTTCCAACATAGGAGATCGAAGATATTATAATTATCTTTTCTTGTTTTCGTGACGTCAAGACGAGATTGAACATGAGTGAACAAAATAGGCGGAGAATGTATACAAATACAAATTATTAGATAATAGTATAAGGGAAATCAATATTCAACCAAAATTAAATCAACCAGCTTTGCTTAGATTATAAACAACATTTGTTTGGGTCGCAATACCGAATGTGTTGAAATAGGAAAAATCCGTAGCTCTATCGTCCGCAAATAGTAAAGAAATGACAAAACGACATAAGGGCTATTATTCCGCAGCTAAAGGAATCCATAGGTGGTCTGTTGCAAGGATCAAGTATGTCCCTAACCAATATACCCTCATGTCCCAGTGTCAGTTTAAATTTTCACACAATAAGATCATATGTACCTAATGTATTTGTTGTTTAATATATTCTTGAACATACATGAAGCATTTGTCACTGGGCTTCAATTAAACATTAAACAGTACATCATAATGGTATTACCCTTTACCAAATATAAATGTATAAATATATTTGTTTAGGGGCCAGCTGAAGGACGCCTCCGGGTGCGGGAATTTTTCGCTACATTGAAGACCTGTTGGTGACCTTCTGCTGTTGTTTTTTATTTTGGTCGGGTTGTTGTCTCTTTGACACATTCCCCATTTCCATTCTCAATTTTATGTTAAGTTGAAATTAATTATGTATAATTAATATAAACAACAATAATCTTTAGTGACTTTTTCTACAATATTGTTACTAATCTTAAGACATTTTTCACTCATAGATAAAACAGAACACTGCAATTTTGAACGATTTTTTGAGAAACAACTGAATCAACAGACATACTTTTCGATACTTTTCTTTACGGTTTATCTGAACATTTTTCCATTTGTTATCATTCTATTCGTACCCACTATGAATATTAATGCGGGAAACAAACATTAAGGAACGACAAACATTCATTTTTGTAGTAAATGTTTCCCATTTAAAACTGAAGTACTAAGAAACAACTCTAGGTCAGATATTGCTTATCTTCTGTGACTTGTTTAAAGTTAGTTATTTTTGCTAACTTATAACCACATCCTTTGCAAATTCATAATTATTCAGTAAAATAAATCATCGACTTTTATTATTGATGGAATTGATGAATTAAATAAAATGTATGAGACACTCTTTAACGGGTCAATCACTGTGTTTTATAACATGACAGGTGCAATTGAAGGGACACAATTAGTGCCAAAATTCCTGCATCTCTGTAACCTGCAAATAAAGTGTATTGTTGAACTGTACATTAAATTTATTGTGCCAAACACTAAATCATATCATCACACTTCGAATAAACGTATCTAACACCTTACAATAGGAAAGTGATTGTTTGATAAGATTGTGTTGAAGTGTAGTAAAAAGGACATTATACCGAATTAAAAGGACCTCAACTTCATTTGTCTAAATGTCTATATAATTATGTTATATTCATATACTGTATTACGAAAACTTATGATAATTTACTTGGTAGTTAACTAGTATCCAGTTCAAATTAAGTACCGAAAGATTAATTGTAGAACACTTTCAAGATGTTAGAGATCAAACGGTATTTTACGAAGTCTTTATGTAGTTGCGGAATTTCAGAACATGGTAAGAAGTGAGACAACATCAAATGTTCAGAAGAGGTGTTTAACCGAGATGTGCTGTTCATATGATTGTTAACTTTTTGGTTCTATGTAGGGCACACGGACCTGAATGTAGACGACTGCAGTTAACTCTTAAATACGTCCATGTAGTATTTGTGTCATAGCAAAACCACATTGTCCAGAAATAATAACCAGGGCTCTTCTACAAAGGAAATGATCCTACAAGATGAGTTTTACAAAAATACAAAATTAGTAAAATAAATCTTTCACGGATGTCGTGCCCTAAATATCTATTGTTTTGTTAAATGTTTTCTGCGATGAAATGTTCAGATTACATCACCCTTTAAGAATCGATATATCTTGCATTTGCGACATTAACAACTCGCTAGATTGGGTTCCTTCCGTAAAATATGCGATATACTTCAGATATTATTGCTTTTTTTATATTTTAAATTGAGGCAAGAAAGACAAAATGAGATTATTTGCCGCCGTTTTATGAAAATATGGATACAGTTCTATGTTTTCAATATCAGAATGCGTATCCAGTCGCATAATTCGCATAAAGAAGAATTTCGCAAAAAGTTTTGAATGTACACCCTTGCCAAACTGGTACATGACGGCCAGTTACCAGTCTTAAATAACGTAGGCTAGAGAAAAACAACTTCAAGGAAAAGTCATATTCTAATTTAAAGTAATGTCTTACGCGTGCACAGTACGAAATACGTTGTAGAAACAGAGATATTTGCAGCAGTGTGAAAGTGACAAAATTGCTGACTGTATAACTTCTTTAAATGCTGTTAAATTTATTCTATTAAATTTGAAAATAATATCAAAAATTTATTTATTTGTGTCCGTGGCTTAAATCTATCATTATCCTTACCGTTCCATACTTGCAATCAAATAATATGCTATCTTACTTCAATTTCATGTAGACATTTCAATGTCAACCATGTTGCAGAAAGTTTTATTTCTGATATCTGGAATTTATGAACTGATACAACAAACTGAAAAGGAACAGTGCTGTGTAGCTATGTTCTAAGACATGGGTCATTTTGTTTTCTTTATAGTCAAATACAAATGTTTGGCTATTATCGATAGCATCATTGGATCGTTTAGTATAATATTATATGTAACTTTATTTGTTGATGCTTTGATTAATACTGTCAAGTGAAATAGGCAAATCTGAAAATGGAAGAGAACAGTTTTTTGTTTGGATTAAATGCATGTCAATGACGTTTAATGTGCCTATTAAAGTTTTCAATTTCCTAAATTATTTCTTAGATGTGAACATAATTATACAAATAACATGAATAACTGTTATTCTGATTTCATTATAAAATCTTAACACCAATTTGAGTAATGACGTGTAATATTTGTTACTTTCTGTATATAGCAATGATTGGTTTTTTTTATGAATTGTTTTATGTTGTTATATCATAACTATTGACTGTTGAATTGTTTTATGTTGTTATATCATAACTATTGACTGTTGATGTAAATCCTTTCTCTAAATTTTTGCTTTTCGCAGATTTCTTGAGCGGTGTGAGAAAATAATTCTCTTCACTATTGACTTGGCTGTTCTCGGCAAATGATTAGTCTAAATTTTATAGAGACAATAAGATTACTATATTACACGAGTTTATTGAAAGAGGGACGAAAGAATCCAGACATGCAAGAGGAACAGTCAAACTCATAAATCGAAAATAAACTGATAAACGCCATTTATAAAAATGGAAAGGACGAACAGACAAACAATAGTACACATGACACAACATAGAAAACTAAAGAATAAACAACACGAATCCCACAAAAAAACTATGGGTGATATCAGGTGCTCCGGAAGGGTAAGCATATTCTGCTCCACATGTGGCATCCGTCGTGTTGCTTATGAGAACTCTGACGTATCACTGTGTTAGCCATTAATATTTTTAACTATTTCATAAACTTACCAGGACGCACGTGCTTCTTTTTCATTATTTTCCTGCGTTTATGTCAATCAGAGTTTAGTAGTAGCAGTAACGTTGTGTAATACCGCAATATTTTACTTTGGCGAATGCCCACCAAAATGTTATCTTATAAAGTGAAAATGTAATACCGGAGTTGGTCAATTAAATCACAAAATTGCTGTACTCCGATGAATATTCAAAAAGTAAAGGCCCTAACAAATGGCAAAATTAAAAGCTCAATTAATCAAACGAATAGATAACAACTGTGATATTACTGACTTGGTACAGTAATTTTCTCTTAAATTTACTGAATGCGGGAAACATTTTGGTTGTACAAACCATACAAATGTTTGGATGTATTTCAAATATAAAGTTTGTATATTATAATGTTTTAGCCAGAGGCCCTCTTTGGAACACAGCTCTCACTTTACGAACGGATTGATACGATAACCGACATTTCATGACTGGCGTTAAATACTTGTAGTCTTTAGGCTTTAGTAAAAATAGTCACAGATTTTTCTTTTCTCTTTTTTTAATAGTTTTGAAGCAGGAGCACTCGTTTAAACTAACATATTTTCCCTTTAATTACATAGTCGTTGCATATCATTTTACAATGCCAAGTAAGAACGCAAAATGGAAATATATTTATATAAGTTGTAAAAACTTGTTTCCCTATTCACTGTACATTACTATATTTTAAAACAAAGAGAACACATCTGGTTATTTTAGTACGTTCCGTTATTACAATAAATGACGACGTACCAAAACATCTTGATGGTCATCAATATGGTATGTCGTATACAGAAAGATTTTGCGGAATCGCACTACAGACTGTTAAAGGCGGTTTCTTAGAGATCCTGTCAATATAAAATAGGTTATACAAATAAAGGCAACAGTAGTATACCGCTGTTCAAAACTCATAAATTCATGGACAAAAACTAAATCGGGGTAACAAACTAAAACCGAGGGAAACGCAATAAATATAAGAGGAGAACAACGACATAACACTTAAATGTAACACACACAGAAACGGACCGAGCATCAGACAAAATCCCACGAGAACAACAAATATAACATCAAAACCAAATACATGAATTTGGGATAGACAAGTACCGTGACACGTCTTATCGCAATGTGAATTTACACTAAAAAAAGAGAAAACAAACGACGCAACGTTAAAATGTAACACACACAAAAACGAACCATAATATAACAATATGGCCATATTCCTGACTTGGTACAGGACATTTTTAAAGGAAAAAATGGGTGGTTGAACCTGGTTTTCTGGCATGCCAAACCTCGCACTTGTATGGCCATGTAAAATATAACATCAAAATGACAACACAACACCACAGGACTTCAATATAAATAAATGGGAGAACACAATTGACCAAAAATCACACGAACAACAGCCAACAAAAGGCAACAAGTTCAACATTTTAATACGTCAGAAGTGCATTTTGTCTATACAAGCCCTGCTAGTGACGCCCAGAAAAGAAAAAAAAATTGAAAGCCGAAACACATACAAAGTTGAACAGCATCGAGGACCAAAAGATCAAAAAAGTTGTGCCAAAAACGGCAAGAGTTTTCTGTTAATTACCAGAAAATCCCTATTATTTAGAAAACCATCCGAAAATAATAATGGATTTTAAATACATGTTCAGTAACTTGAATACGAAGAGGAAGTTTTAACACTATACTTAAACATTTTGTATGTGACTGTCATTTATATTTTACAATTTCATCAAATTAACTGATAAAGTGAGACATGCATATATTTTTTATTATAGAGTTCAATTATTTCCGATTTTGATTTATAGGGACAAACAAGTTTAGTATACGTCATATACGGATATATCAAAGTAACTTAGTGTTAATTGTCATTTCAGATTTTAGAAAAAAGAGAATTTTGAATACTTGTTTACACTATTTCTGTCGTAGAAACCACCTTACTATCTATACTAGCTGATTTATGAATCATATGGCGTTTTTAATATAAAAAGAAGTGATCAAAGGTTGATCTGGAATGTCATATACTATATAAAAGAGGGACAAAAGATACCAAAGGGACAGTCAAACTCATAAATCTAAAACAAACTGACAACGCCATGGCTAAAAAGAAAAAGAAAAACAGAAAAACTATAGTACACATGACACAACATAGAAAACTAAAGAATAAACAACACGAACCCCCAGATGTGGATAATAATAATATTTTTGTTTGAAAATGATTTACAGTAGTTTTGGACATGACTTTGAATTATAAATATGTTTTCTCACAAAACATATTCATCCCCGCCGTATATTCGCCCCCTGTCCCAATTTAGGAGACTCTAGTCTTTTTCTGTCTTGCATGTTTATTTATTAATTTTAGATCTTAATAACGTGTAACAGTGTTCTTTTATTTGTCTTTATAAATATATCTTTTACTGTTTAGTCTGGATTATGTCACTGTGATAAAGTTTTGACGTTACTATGTATTTATGCATCTTGTCATACTTTAAACTACAAAATTATTCTACATCTACATGTGTGACTTAAAAATTCTTTGTCAGAGTTAATGTTAATCTAACCATGTGTCTGTCAGGGTATAGATTTGGTCCCAGTTCCTTAAATCTTTCAATAATTGATGGGTGGATTTTGAATAAAAAATCTTATAATAAAAACAACAACCATGAGCTTGTTAAATTTGATGTATGCCTTATTGTGCTTCTTCATTGCATTTGTTTGTTTGACAGTGATTTAGATGGAAAAAAACATGTTGACTGATGTACCCTTATTTTTAACATTTTCTCCTGTTGTGTCCGTTTGTTTTGTTCACGCATCGTTGTCAACATGATTGAATTTAATGCGCTAGCAATACAATTGAGAGGTTTCAGTATATCTATAAAACCAGATTCAATTCTCTATTTTATTGCCTGTACTAAGTCAGGAATATGACATTTGTTATTCCTTCATTGCAAGTGTTTGGGAGTTTGATTTCGCCGTTTGATTAGGGACTAGTTTTCTTTTTCGAATTTTCCTCGGAGTTCAGTATTATATGTTTTGAAGTTTAGTATTACGTCCATTTTTCTGAACTAATTCATAATTATCTTAAAGGGCCATCACTCCAGGTGCGGGATTTCCTTGCTGTGTTGAAGACCCAATGGTGGCCTTCGTTCATTGGTCAAGTTGTTGTCTTTGTGATATATTCCCATATTCTATTCTCAGTTTTATTTCACCTGGTCGATGGTAATACTTGCTCAGAGTGCTACCGTAGTTGATGAACCAGGAATATGTCAAAGAAAGTATAGTTCTTTTTCTAGAAAAGTTTATCGGAAGGTACCAAGACTTTGTTGATAAGTATTCCGTATCAATTTCACAAATAATACACGATGGTCTTAATGTATAGATGTTGCGTATTGCTGTTGTTTATCATCTTAACAACGTGTTTTATTGTTTTTTCATTTGTCTTTGTTTAAGTACTAATATTACTTTTACTGTTTGATTTTTGTAGATGATATCCATTTAACGTGACTCGTTACTTATACACGTTTCACGTGGCTCGGTACTTATACATGCCGTCAAGTGTTTGTATTGTCTTTCATTTTTTTTGTGGCGTGTTTTGTATATTCGACTTTTTGTATTTCTTTGGTTCTTATAACGTTACTCTGTATTTTAAAAGAGCCCGTCAGTACGATATTGTTATATTTTATGTCATTATGATATATTTCTATCATGAATTACAAAATACGTTGAACCACACACGTCAAAATCATTCAATCGCGTAATGGAATTAACTATTTGTGGATTCTTATAAATTCAATATAACTTTTAAATCTCGGTCTATTTCTGAAATGTATTCTTACATACTTTTGATTTTGTAACCCTGTATGCTAACATTGTATTTGATATTTTAAAATTGTTTGTATGTACATTGAACGACAAATATATGTGACGAATACAATTTTATTCTGAGGTCAGACACGGGAATCAATGAATCTGTTTGTAGATGGATGTTTTTTGGTGTTCTGTAAAATGTTCCTTTTAAAGTTGTTACACGGTGATGACTGCTGTACCCATATTTTGACTATTTTATTTATTGTGTCTGTTTAGTTAACGCATCATTGTAAAAATAACGGAATTTGATGAGTCTCAGACTGTCATTAAAGTGAGAGGGTTATGTGGCAAGCAAAAGTGGACAAAAGAGCTATTTTATAATATTAAAGAATCATTTTCTAATATTTAAAAAAATCATTTTCTATTTAAGAAAATCATTATTTTTTCTAATCTTTAAAGAAATTGTGTTTATCCTTTTTAATATTACAAAGTTATTTTCTAATATAAGAAAAGGAAGGATTTTTTAAATTTTATATTAAAAAATAGCTCTTGTTGTCCACTTTGGTTTGCCATACGGTTACAATACAAATAAATTGGAGAACATATCTGACAAAACAACACATGAATAATAGCTAACAAAAGGCATCATGTTTAAGATTGAATACAACAGAAACGCGCAGTACACACACCAGCGAAGCCCAGATATAAACGTTCGAAAGGCAAAACAAGTACAAAGTTGTACAGCACTGAGGATCAAAAGTTCAAAAACGTTGTGGCAAATACAGCTTAGGTATTCTACTCGGGATAAAAACACCCTTATGATTTAGAACAATTTAATGCTATTGCAAACAGTAAATTTTATCAAATGAATATAAAAGATATACATGATAAAACTGAAGTATTAACTAACTACAGAAAACATACATAGCTGTGTTTAAATATTTCTAAGTGTCCTCGTCTAAAAACATGAAATACAACTGTGAGAATAGTTCAAAGTTATAGACATTAAATGTAGGAAATAGGTTATTCATTGTACATTTTCTCTATGCATTATAACCGGTCATTTCTTGAGCCATACGATACATCGATTGTGTATTACATTTGTCTTTAAACATGTATTTCGAACAGTAGCATGGGCAAAATGGTGGCAGTTCCGTCCTGCAAAATTATAGCGCTTTGTTTTTTTTTAAATATATTGCGCATCCTTTGACACATTCTGTACTGAGTACTCCATTCTCTGCTGCGTAGGATTCAGTGCCAGCTTTACAATTAGATCGTTATGGTGAGGAACCGTATTCTGTACCCATGGCATAAATTCATAGTGAATGCCTCGATATTTTAAGTATCGATTGGCTAATCTAGTAGTTGCTCTGCCCGGCGACCTCTTGTCTCTGCCAACACAAGCAAGGTTTTGTGTTCCAAATTGGAAACCGTATCCTGCATAACTACAAAAGTGTACAATGTAAAGATTGACCACAACGTGACTGCAGATATGTGTTAAATCTATTCATTTGAAGAATTATCAACTGCGAATGTTTTCTCAAAGGAATAATATTGAATATGCTAGAAAATACAATATAGATTTATTTTTCATTTTCATAAACTATTTAGTGACCAAATTTATTCCGGCAGTTTCCAGACAAGTATTGTAGACAAGCTTCTTACCGAAGCAATTCCTCCTGTTTACGTCCACAGCTATTAGATTGTTCAAAATAGACGAAAGCAATTATCCAATAGCTGTAACAAAAACAATGTTTCATTTATTTAATATAACTACGTTACGTACACGTTTTATTTGAATTCGTATATTCGTAAAAGGTTTTTTTATACGCTTAAAATTCGTAAAACTATAAAATATGATACACCGATGATCAAGTGAAGAGTATGATGAAGTTTCTCATTGACAACATATTTGTTGAATTTTTAGGTTGAATTCACCAACAAATTGTCGGAACCTATATGGAAAAAAACTGTGCGCTTTTCCTTGCTGAACTCTTTTTATTTACATATGAATCCGAGTTCCTTCAGACACTTGTAAAAAACAAGAAAATAAAAAAGCCAGGTTATTTCATTTCCTTAACAAATTTAAATGTCATGATGATGCTCTTTCCATTAACACCCGAACTTTTCTGATTGGGTTCCAATGGTATATCCCTCAGAAATAGAATCTAAAGAAACAGCAGTCTCATTTTTAGCCTTATACCTCGAATTTGACATACGCAGTCATATCAGTAATCTAAGACAAACGAGACGATTGAAATTTCTAAAATTATGAATTTACCCCATTTTTGAAGTGATGATCTAGGGGTATGTCAAAGAACATATCGTCCTTTTTCAATAAAAGTTCTTCGAAAGGTACCAAAACCTTGTTTATAAATAGTCCATATATTTACTTCACAAATAAAACACAATATTTAGAAAAAAATAGATTATGCGTACTGACGTTGTTTATCATCTTGATAACATAACATAGTATTATTTTCTTTGTCTTTATTAATATAACTGTTAATGTTAAGCCTGTTTTTGTGATACCCATTTGACATTACTGTATACTTATGAAACCCGTCATACTTTGAACGACAGAATTAATTTACATTTAAATTCTACGTAAGAGTTAATATTAATATAACCATGTGCCAGTCAGGGTAAGGATTCCGTGTCAATACTTAAAAGTGTTCAATTCTTTACGGATTGATTTCACATAGACAAATAAAATAGTATAATAAAAGCAAAGTGAGGTTGTTAAATTTGATTTATATCTCTCTGTGCTTCCTTGTTATATTTGTTTGTTTTTATAGTAATAAAGATAATGTTGACATATGTACCCATATTTTTGACATTTTGTATCTAAATGTATTTGTCTTGTTCACACATCGCCGTCAATTTAATGAAATTTGATGCAACTATCAAGTGAGAGGTTAGCTAGCTATACAAACAGGTCCAAAAAAAGTAAAATAACAAAAATAATGAACTTCGAGGAAAATTCAAAACAGACAATGTCTAATAAAATTGCATAATCAAACGAAAAAACACATCAAACGATTTGAAAACAACTGTCATATTCCTGACTTTGTTAGGCATTCTTAAATATAGGAAATGATTGATTAAACCTGGTTTTACAGCGCTTAACCTCTCACTTGTTTGACAGTCGCATCACTATTCATTATATTGACAATGATGCGTGAACGAATAGAGGTACAAAAACAACACAGACCCCACCAAAACCAGGGGTTATTTAAGGTGCTCCAGAAAAAGAAGCATATCCTGTTCCACATGTGGCACACGTCGTGTTGCTCATGTTGTCACAAGGCCAGTAAATAATCTAATTTAGGTTGGTAAAATTCATTAAGAGGGAAGGGGATTGTAGTTAACCCAACTCGTGATGGCGTGCGTATTATTTGGATAGTGATGTTTACAACTTCACCATTTGTATCGCTTGGTTTTAAAATGAAACGGTCATAATGAGGAAACTAAAAACATCTCTTTTGTCGGAAAGTTTTGTTTACAACCGAATCTCATAGTCAACTTCTAGATACAAGTCTTAATCAAATGACAAAATCAAAAGCTCAAACACATCAAACGAATCGATAACAAATGTCATATTTCTGACTTGATACAGGCATGTTCTTATGTAGAAAAAAGTTGATTTAAACTGGTTTAATAGCGTTAAACCTGTCACATGTATGACAGTTGCATCAATTTCCTTTATGTGTATGAAAATGTGTGAACAAAACAGAATTAATAGGGAAAATTGTCAAAAAGGGACACAGCCATCTCACCGTGTTACTTACAATCTCAATAGAACATAAAACAAACAATTATAACAAAGAAGTACAAAATAAACAACAGAAAAACATAATTAACCAACCACATGCATGCTACCATTTTCTACAAAAGCAAATGCCTGTTCCAAGTCAGGAATATGATATTTGTTATCCATTCTTTTGATGCGTAAGAGCTTTTGATTTTGCCATTTGATCCTTTGATTATATTTTCCTTTCTGAATTTTCCTCAAAGTTCGGTATTTTTGTTATTTCACTTTTTGTCCTCTTTATTTCATAGATTGATAAATGAAGGGATAAAGTATCACTATGTATCGATTCATGTCTAATTCTCTTAGAAAATACGCGCGAAATATGCCTTGGTTCCTAATTTGAAGATATATAGTTTTGGTATAATGTAATGTGAATAGTCTTCCCGACATGAACTATTTGCGTTTGAGATCTAATCATGGGATATGTCCTGATATATCCTAGATGCATGGCACGAATTGAAATGAAATAATTTGTTTAATTGTAGACATATAAAAGTGAAAACTGACTGGGATATTTTACAAAAACTGTCAAGTCAACTTTGATTGCTATAAAACTAGCCCTTTATTTAGATATAGGTATATATATACTGTTCTAACAAATTACAAAATTATTCGGTATTTTGTTAATTGCTGTCAAACCTATAATGTTCTAAGGAATAGAAAGAAAAGTACATTTTTTCTCAACCTCCCTCCGATCGTCACATTATCTCGTTTTCACCTTTTTAACTGAAATCTGAAATCAGTTGTTGCTAACTTACCAATTTTGATTTCATAATATTTGTATGATGAACGATCTTGATTACACTATTAAAACCCTGGTTTAATTTTGGGAATTTTACATAAAAAGATTTCGCACCACGCTCAAGTCGGTGGATCAATTTGTTTTGCACCCCCCCCCCCCCGCCCAACACACACAAACTTACAAAAAATCCCGGACCTGCATTTGATTTTTGGTGTTTCTGTGCCCAGAAACTTCCCCATATATGAGTGGGATGAAATTGGGTTGGGTCACATTCTAGCCGCTTTTTGTTAGCCAATTTTTAAACTAAAACTAAAGTCATTCCCTACCCTTTTAATGTTGAATTGATGCTTTTTATTGGAAGGAAAACTCTCGACTGTACCAATCTGTTGTTACATTAGTGAAAACGTCAAGGGAATTTGTATCACAAATAAAGGCAACAGTAGTATACCGCTGTTCAAAACTCATAAATCCATGGACAAAAAACAAATCACAAAGTGTTTTAATGTAAGGTCAATATTCACCGTATCTACATTGTACTACGAAATAATTTTTTTTATTGCCGGGCAGACGTGCAATGACATGTAAATTTCAGAGCCGAACGTCGTAATGGACGATCGATTCTGACTCTTTTTTCCCCAATTGCAACCCCCAAATACCTCAAAAAGATCTTGAAAAGTACTTATAACAAACTAAGCAATACATCACCCATATGAGGTATAAAACATTATTCGTGGATTTTATGTGAAAGACACTCAATTTCAACGACATTCATTTAGTAGTATAGAAGATTTTAGTGTCTTTAATATCTGTCTTGACTATTTCCAGACACATGTTCAATATATTATCAATATGAGCAAATATGTTAATTGACTAAACTGTTGGTTCATCACAAAAAAACAAGGTGAAACCCAATATTAGCTATGCTTGTGTTGTTTTAAAATATAATAAAAGTAGACATAATGTTCCCTGGGTGGAAGGATGTCTAGAAAAGTCAGATAGACCTGGACTTAAATTCACTAGTCTGATTCTAATTTATTTTATTTGCAACAATCATCCATGTGCAAGTCTATGCTCCATAAATATCAATGTGCAATCAATAAATAGTTATGATTTAATTTTATGTAAGATATCAAATCTGTATTTTATTAGAATGAATGCAACTTACAGATTCTAAATCATGCATGTTGTTCTAGTTCCTATGTTTCCTGTATGAAACATGTCAACATTATTCAAATAGACTTGGGCAAAATCCCTATTCTATTTTAATTCTATAGTGATCCATTGAGCACGTTTTATTTTCAATAAATATGGTTTATGTTCCCTGAATGGAAGGTTAACCAAATGAACATCATCAGTTGTGGTCAAAATCCCTATTCTGATTGTGATGTATTTATCAACTGTTAAAAACAGTATCACTGTTGGTCTACGCTCCCTGTATGGAACGTTTTCCAAACAAAACAATCAGAAATGGGCAGATTCCCTTTTCTGATTGAAATTTATTGAACCAATTGAGGTTCTAGTCACAATAGTGGTATACGCTCCCATACGGACGTTATCCACAGGAAAATAATCAGATCTGGTCAAAATACCTATTCTGATTTAATAGTTATGTGTTTACACAGTCTCGTGTACCAGGTGTACACGTAACAGACTGCAAATTGTAAACAATCGACTGAACTAAGTGAGGTTCTAGTGACAATCAGAAAAAGCGCAAAATCATCAGTTTGTCGAATTGGCTGACCCTGAAAATTTCCCATGTTTATCATTTTTTAACAATCGTTGATTGTTCTAAAGTTCAAATAAAGTAATTTACAATAAAAAATAAATAAACAAGATATAACATTTATAGTAAAAATATTTGATACTGCTGTCTTATTTACTCACGATGTATATGACTTGATTAATAAAATTGAGAATGGAATTAATCCATATATTATGTTCATAACGTTACAAAATAGTAAAAACCTGACAAAGATAATAATTCGATTATCATAGAACACAACCATAGTGTTTGTTTCAGACAGTCACTCTCACATAGCGATAAGACGAGTTTAAATTGTTTTAAATGTTCAACCAGTGTTAAATAAATACAATTATCATATACTCAGACTTAATAACATATGATTTTTACTGTATGATAATAACTTTAGATAAACGTAAAGTCCATATTTTTCTATTTGGTGCTTAGCGGGCTGATATGACAGGTTTATCATGTGCTTCGACTGTTATCACATGCCTTTCTGTAACGTAATCGCATGGCATTCCGGCGAATGGCAAATTCCGGAAAATGCACCTCAATGCTACGTTTTCAGGGCAAAACATAATAAACCAGTGTACAACACAATTTTTTGGATACTGGAAAGTATTTTATATCATATAATAAATAAACCCCTTTCCCCCCAAAAAAAGACAAATAAATTATTAAATAAATGTTGTTGTTTTTTTTAAGTTTCAAACATTATTTAGAAAGTTACTTTACAAAAGCCCTCGAATCATTCGGCTCCTGGGCTAATAACTGTATCATATTTCCCGTAATATTCAAAAACAGGATTTACTTTCTCTTAAAAATTTCAGAAATGACAAAAAAAGATTAGTTAAATTACTTACCACGAATTCAAAAGGCTTCATGATGTAAAAATGCTCTTCTGCTATTGGTAATAGGAATGCATTATTTCTAGTAATGAATGTATTTATGGTATATATAAACAAAATATTAAGTGCTTGACATGCGTGATGCATGTTGAAGACCGTACCTTTACCTTTAATGGTTTACTTTTACAAATTGTGACTTGAATGGAGAGTTGTCTCATTGACACTTATACCACAGCTTCCTATATCTATTTTAAAATAATGCAAAATATGAAATTTATAAATATGTAACATTAAACAAAAATTATATTCTAATTCTTATAATTCAAGGCCTGAATTATGGTATGGGTCTTGTTTGTTGCTAAATTATATAGTTTAAAACTTAAAGTGTACCTAATTAACAATGTGTCATATAACATTCTGGCCATTACATTTTTAACGCATAGAACTATTTTATACTGAAAATTATTGAGTGCTATTTCTTGACGAGGGTTTCTCAATTATACATGGGGAACGGTGGTAAAGAGAATTGCAGGATGAAGAAACAAAGTTCAGATCGAATTAATGTCAGAAACAAAATCAAAATTTTAAAATATCCAGAGGTTCTTTATATCTGTTTAGCTTACTTTGCCTAAAGGACTAAGTGACTTTTTTTCATCACCGCCTACCTACGATTTTTGTCATGAAAAAAAAAGGAATTTTGTCTACAAAAATTAATTGCGTCTTGACAAAAATTAATGTTGTCTACACAAGTCTGTATCAAATGGTTTTGTAAGACAACCATGATTTTATTATGACAGAATTGAATTTTGTACAAAACCACAATAGTCCCATTCGGCGCCCTGTACTACCAAACAACATGGCCGATATGGCTAAATAAAGGCAACAGTAGTATATCGATGTTCAAAACTCAATGAAGCGATAGACAAAGACAAATCCGGGTCATAACCCAAAACCGAGGGCAACGCATTAAATACAAGAAATGACGACACAATATATCAATGTAATACACACAAAAACGAATTAAGCATTATACAAAATCCGATGCGAATAACAAATATAACAAAAACTAAATACATGAATTTGGGATAGAAAAGAACCGTGACACGTCTTATAATAATGTGAGTGCACACTCAAATAGGAGAGGAAACAAACGCCAGACGCGCGTTTCGTCTCCATAAGACTCATCAGTGACGCTTATATCAAAATATTTATATAGCCAAGTAGGTACAAAGTTGAAGAGCATTGAGGATCCAAAATTAAAAAAAGTTGTTCCAAATAAGACTAAGGAAATCTATGTCTGGGATAAAAAAAAATCCTTACTTTTTCGAAAAATTAGAAATTTTGTAAACAGGAAATTTATAAAAATGACCACATATAAACATGATATTGATAAACATGGTAAGTCCTATTCAATGTTAAAGAGGGACGAAAGATACCAAAGGAACAGTCAAACTCGTAAATCTAAAACAAACTGACAACGCCATGGCTAGGATATTGGGGTCACCGAAGACAAGAAAAAAGTTATGATTAGTCAGAATCCCATACTTGTTAATTGATATACTTTTCTATACGGGACTTCTGCAAAGTTCACATAATCCTAATTCCTTTGCAAAACACTTGTACAAGCTCGATTTCCAAAGAAAACCAAGACTACATAAAGTTTGGTCCGCAAGAACAACAACATTTTCATATGAAGAGATGCATGTGGTCGATCATTCACACATTTTAAAACTCGTAAATTCGACGTTCAATAAGACACTGATTCATCTGATCAATTCTTATCAAGAGTTCATTTTAATTTCTTCTCATTCTTCAAATAGTCTTGAGTTGTTCTCAAAGGAATCCATTGTTTTTGTAAGTTAAGTTCAAATTAATGTGTTTGGGTTCTCTAAATTTTTAACATCGGAGATTTTCATGTGTAATGATATAAAGATCCCTAGTAATAGTACAACTAGATTAACTGTTCATATAAGGCAGTCGCATGCCAGATTATATTATATGTTTTCCAAGAGTTTATGTTGAAATTCATACGACACATATTTCAGATCAGACACGCTATTTTGAACTTTTCTTTCTTATTTTAAGTGCTCTCCAATAATGTTATTTTTTTTATTAACACTATATTTGATCGTGGAATATTTTAGTTTAGTTTTTTTCAATTTAACATTTTACATTATCTTAACCGCAAAGTGGAAAGGGATTAATATAAGTTGCAAAACTTGTTTCCTTATCCACTATCAATATATACGTATAAATTAATTATCAGCGTAACGAAGGAATAACAGTTTAAAAAATTAACTACTGATTCAAGTATTGTCGTAAACATACTAAGAAGTTTGAAGATGAGTCTATAGAGTTTTCTTTTGAAATAGTCTTTAATATTTAAGGACTTTTGTCTCTCTTGTTGTATAGATTATCCTTTACTTGACGTTCACACTCTTTTGTTGACACTATGTACTATTTGCATATTTTGTGGTGATACATCTTGCAAAGTCTATTCGAATCTATTAGTTTAGTTTAAACATACTTATTTATAGGGGATTGGGAAACAAGTTTTGCAACTTATATTAATCCCTTTCCACTTTGCGGGTGTGAGTGCTGCCTTGAGTGGCATTAGCCTACTCTTTTTACGAAATCTACAAGGGTGTTTTTAACGTGCAAGAGATATGGCTCTCTCTTAACACGGGTCAGCCATTTATCGTCCCCTTCCGACGGACTATCATCGTTTCCTTAAGACCATACTCGCAGATGGTGTCCAGGGAGAGCCGAAAATTGAGTTCCTAAAATTTTCATCTCAAACGGGAATCGAACCAGGAACCATTGTGTTAGTAGTCCGATAGTTCGAATCTATGAAAATATTGTCGATCAAACTGGTGCTAGCGGCTGATCGTTTGCTGTTTGTAATGTGTTTGATTTTGTGCTTTGCAAGTACTGACTTTGTGTCATGGATTGGTATCAAAGCATCCTATAATCGTCGTTCGTAAAAACCGAATAAAGAATAAATGCAAAAAAATGTAAGCAAGGTGAAGAGTTATATTTTTAATATAATACGCAGCAAAAATAATTGGCACATCTAAATATACTTGGCTATGTGCATTCTTAATTCAGTGAATAAATGACCTGTATATATACTGAGTGCCAATGAAAACGCAACACTTTTGTTTTTCAAAAAAGAGGGACGAAAGATACCAAAGGGACAGTCAAACTCGTAAATCTTAAACAAACTGACAACGCCATGGCTAAAAATGAAAAAGACAAACAGAAAAACAATAGTACACATGACACAACATAGAAAACTAAAGAATAAACAACACGAACCCCACCAAAAACTCAGGGTGATCTCAGGTGCTCCGGAAGGGTAACCAGATCCTGCTCCACATGCGACACCCGTCGTGTTGCTTATGTGATTACAAATCCGGTAAAAAGTAAAATTCCGTAGGTCAAATTCATGAAAGGGAAGGGGATTGTAGTTACGACGTAAGGAACATATCCGATATCATTTGTGAAACGGTTATTCCATAACGGTCAACCAACTCGTGATGGCGTCCGTAAAATTTACAAAGGGATGATTTCAACTTCACCATTTGGAACTCTTGGTTTAAAAGCTTCCTTGTGAGCAGTAACCCTCTATCGAGAAAATCATGATAGGAAATGCAAGCACGGGAATATCGTATCAATTGGGAGATATATACCCCGTATGCAGGTGCTGCTGGAATGTTGCTACTTAGAAATGGAAAGTTCACAATTGGAAAACTGAAATCATCTCTTTTGTCGTAAAGTTTTGTCTTCAACCGACCCTCATTGTCAATTTCTAGATGTAAGTCAAGATATGAAGCAGACTTAACTGTATCTGTAGTATCCTTTATCTCCAATTCGATGGGATAGATGCGATCCACATAGTCACCAAATTTTGAATTGTTTAGTGAAAGAACGTCATCTATATAGCGGAAAGTAGAGTTAAAGGATATTGCTAACTTCTTATCTTTCTTCCTAAGAAGTTCCTGCATGAATTCAGCCTCATAATAATAAAGAAACCAGTCAGCAAGTAGAGGTGCACAGTTTGTTCCCATTGGGATGGCGACAGTCTGTTGAAAAACACGTCCTCCGAACGTAACAAATATGTTGTCAATCAAGAAATCAAGCATCTTGATAATATCGAATTCAGAGAATTGTTTGTTTGAATCAGAATGATTCTTTACAAAGTAGGATTGATCCCTCCCTAAGACAAGATACTTGTATCTACGTTGGCCATTCTTTTTTATGAAGCAAAGTAATACCAACTCTTTTAATTTGTCTTTTAGTTTGGAATGTGGAATACTTGTGTAAAGAGTAGAAAAGTCAAATTTTTCAATACTGTTACAAGATGAAAGAGAGTTAGATTGAATGTACTCTAAAAGATCTGTGGAATTTTTAAGTATTCACATCTGATTCACGCCACCTCTAGAATAGGCAGTTTCACAATAACTTTGAAGCCTGTCTTTGATTGCTGATAAAAAGATGTTAATAATTTAGAAAGGGGTTTCGTGTCGCACTTGGAGACTTGCAATATACCGTTGTTTGTAAGGATGGAAGTGATGGAAGATCCAGTTCTTCATCTTTGGTTGAAATACCAAAGGAACAAAGAACAGACATATGATTATCCAGGATTTCCTCTTTGGTAAGTGTCGTGAGGGTATATGTTGGGTTTCTAAGTGAATTGTCTATACCTAATTCGTTTATCAAGCAATTAATGTAATGACTTTTACAGACCAAAACGATGTTATTTGGGGCTTTGTCTGCGGGGACAACAACATATTTATCATGGAGGTCAGATAGGTGTTTAGCAACATTTGGATCTTTGAAGATTGACGTAGCATGGGCATTGATGGACCCATTCAGATTCTTAATTCTGATTTGTATTAACGACCTCACTGCCTTAATCCATTCGGATAGAGTGTCTACGTCTTCCTTCTCGCGCTTAGCCCATTGTCAGGCATAATCCTTGACTGAATCCATCAAAATTTTAAAGTTGTATTTCCAATTGATGGATTTAGGCTCACGATATTTCGGACTTTCATTTTATTTATATCAGAACTTTGTATAGTTGGTTAAAAATGACTTTTAAGACAATTGTCGACAACTTTACGGTTGAGTGAATTTTGTTTATTTTGAACGGACATAAACCGAGTTCACCGCTTTTCAATATACGCACCATTATTACGATTTTATCATTCAAAGATTGGCTAATGTCATGAAATGTCCCTCCCTTATTGTTAAGAAACTGCAATAAACATCTGAGTAAATGCTAAGACTTTCTGACAACCAGCGATATGCAGTTTTGGGCATAATCCAATGAAGCCTTTCACAGCATACAATTACGATAAGACTGAAGTTGTAGCCTGTACAATAACATAAATCTTCAACAAATTCAACAAAAATGGATCATTTCATGAGAAGCCACATCCCGGGGTACAAAAAGCAAAAAACGATCAGCCAGACCGATACATTTGGTCTTAAACATATCCGATATTGACTCTGATGGCTGTACAAAGGTCACGAGAGTTCAATGGTGGTCACGGTAGATCCTTTGGAGCAATTTCAGTAAAGCACCATTTGCACAGAGATTGTTAAAGAGCAATAAAGTCTTTCCTTAGTGACATCTTAACGGCCGTCAGGCGTAAACATCGAATTCTGTAGACCAAAAATTATTCATTATGTACCAAAAACCGTCAGTGGTGGTTACATAGACATTTGACACCCATCTTGGCCAAAAGTCATGTGTCTCGCCCGATTTTGGTCCTATCAAGCAAATTTTGCATCAGATTACACATGGTTTAGACGATTAAAACCACCACCAATATCATAAAGTCAGCTTGAGTTTGCAATGCGGGACAAGATGAATAACATTCCTCGAGACCACATTAAACGTCCCGGGGATGATCAATTCCACGGCGCTGTCGACATTGCGCTGCACAAAGGGTTGTAATATGTTTTGTTAGGGCTGTGAGTTGATGATTCGATATTGGATGTTTCGTTTACCAATAGCGTCTGAAAGATGACAACGAAACATTTTTGTTTGATATCGATCTATTGTTAGAATTGATAATTTTCAAGAACATTTTTTTTTTGAAAGAATATCATTTCTAATATAAATTTTATTTTTGAAAATCCAAGTGTTGAGTTTTCATTGGCACTCAGTATATATAATGAAAAATAATATATGAAAATTTGAAAGAAAAAAACGAGTATGAAACATTTGACATGTTAACTATATTAGTCTACGACCTTCAAATATATTAAGATGTCAGACACTTTACAATCAAGTAGATTTAAAACGTTAAAGAGATCTCGTGATTCTTCCTCATTTGATATGACATAATTAGTTTAAGTGAATATTCAATTTCATCATATTGGCACTGATGATCGGTTGGTATTACCTCTTGTCAATTTCAAGGTTAAATTCAGAAACATTTTCAAAATATTTTTCTTCATTATAAATAACGTAAATAACGTATACTTTGTTTTACTTAAAATAAGTTCAGTATTGCCTTCCAGTTGTAAAAAACATGATACATAGATTTTAAAATTATCAGTTAATGGCCTTCAACAATGAGAAAAATCAATAACACATTGTTAACTATAAAAGGCCTCGAAATAACAAGACTTAGTGTAAATCAATTCAAAGAACAATATTAATCGCATAATTTATGTGAAAAACGAATTTGATACACACAAACCAACAATAACCACTGCATTACATACTCTTTACTTATGAAAGGCACATACAAAATGTGGCGGGGTTGAACTAGTTTGAAAGCGTCAACTTTCTATTTACCTGGTATATAGCTATGTAACTACACAGCACTATAACAAAAAAATGTAACACAATACACAAACATAAAAGAACGGCAAACACTCAATCACAGGCTCCTGACCTATTTTTTGGTACTCTTTTAAAATTTATTTCCAACAGAAAATGGTATCAGATAATTCAACAAAACTGTATATAATTGAAGCTATGGATATAAGAAGATTTGATTCTGCTGGTAAATGAAATGAGGTGAACGGGTATATTCAACGAGGTTAGTTTGGTAATACCTAAATATCCAAGAGTGGCCTTTTGGTCGATGATGGCTACGTTAAAAATGATTTGCGTTTGGATTCTTTGCATCATCATGGAATTCCTTTCATTATAATATTAAAGCATATTTATGTGTTTTTTTTTTCATTTTTAAAAATCTTATCACAAGTTACGTAAAATAATATCTTTAAAACCTACAATGTCTTGCTTAGATGCCATTTATTATTTTTAATTTTAGTTTCTTGTGTATAATTCGGAGTTAAGTGTGACCCGCATTTTTACTGAACTAGTATAGATATTTTTTTAGGGTGGCGCGTCACTCTAAAAACTGAAGGACGCCTCCGGATGCGGGAGGTTCTCGCTGCATTGAAGACCTTTTGGTGACCTTCTGCTGTTGTTTGTTCTATTGTTGTTTTGTTCTGTCTCTTTGACACATTCCCATATTTCCACTCTCAATTTTATTATTTAGGTAAAGTGGTATATCAAGGAAGAACATGTAAACAGGAAGACAACAACTAAAGTTGTAGTAAGCAAACACTTATATAAATTGCATGTAGCAACCAAATTTATTATATGTCTCATACACCTAGGTCGAGTGGACGATCAGTTACAAGTATTCGTTTTGTCGAGTGAGCGAGTATAAAAAGACTGTCTGACATTAGCTATATTTGACGTATGATAACACAAAGGTAGTGTCATAAGATATTTGTTCAGCCTTCTATGTTAGCCATTGGTATATGATATTTAAAGTATCCATTAAACACTTATTCTTTTTTTTTTATAGGTATCTGTCTTGGAACTGACATATACATACAAAATTTGGCAGTGTTTAACATGATAGCGGGATCCCAACCAATCAGGTTTACCTGATGTTAACTTTTCGATTCATCAGTGACGATCATATAGTTAGAAAGGCAAACAAGTTTTAAGTTAAAGAACATTGGTGACCCTAAATTCCAAAAGAGTCTATTAAATATGTCTCGGATTTTTATGCCTGGGATCATAACATCATTAGTGTTTCGAATAATTAATTCTCTCGAAAACAGTGAGTTCATTAAAATGACTATATAATTGATATTCATGTCAACACCGAAGTGCCCACTACTAGCCTGGTGATACCATTGGGGAAGCAAAATCTAGACAGAAGGGTACTGATTTGATATAACCAAATATTGGATTTTTTTTGTTATATCAAATCAGTACTCTATCAATTTGTAATTTCTACACTAAAAACCCACATCTACTTGTCAAACCTGATTTATCTCAAATAATAAAATTCGTACCAAAATGCACACATTTACTTGTCTCAACTCAACATGATTGTCCTTTTGTATTGAAAAAGAATTAATTCAAATGAAACGACAGTAGTTTACTGATGTTTTCAAATCCCGAAAATCGATTAAAAAGGGGCGAATCAAGGTAAAACAATGAGGAAATGCATGAACTGAAAAGGGAGAATACTAAGAACGCAAAAAGGTAAGAGTGTTCTATGTATCTATCTACTACTATACGAATAAACTCAGTCAAAGGACACAATATCGCACCAGACACAGAGGGAATATTTTTTATAAAAAAGAAGATGTGGTAAGATTGTCAATGAGACAACTGTCTACAAAAGACCAATTGACACAGACATTAACAACTATAGGTCAAAGTACGGCACTCAACAACGAGCAAATCTCATACCACAAAGTCAGATATCTAAAAAGGTCCCGAAATGACAAATGTTAATTAATTCAAACGAGAAATATAACGGCATAATTTATGTACAAAAAAGGACAAAAAACAAATATGAAACAAACCAACAATCGACAAAAGTCTGAAAAGACCAGTTTTTGTCTGACTTTGCATGAATTTTTACTCGACATGCTTAATTTGTATCAATATTTGTTTTAATTCTTGACAAAGTATTAATTTGTCTAATAAGTTTCTTGGTTCTTCTTGACAAGTGTCGTGACAGTATGAACATTGTCTTAAAATTTCTCGACATTTCCTTTATCATCTGATAAGAGTCTGGATTAGTTTCGACCAATTGTTGACTGTATTGAATTTGTCTCGATGTGTCTTGATATATTCTTGACATTCTTAATATTGTCTGAATATGTCTTGACTTATTCTTGACATTCTAATTAATGTCTGAATATTTCTCGACACATTCTTCACAGTGTTAAATATGTCTTGACACTATCTCAACAGTATATATTTCGCCTGAAAAGTGTACGGACTTATTCTGTACTGTTTATGCCATTCTATTGCTGTTATATACTCCTTTGTATTATGGCTAAACTAAACTTTGCAGAATCAAGAATAAATTTGGTAGTAAGATACCCTTTTTGTGTACCTAAGTTGGAATACCCTGAATAATCCCCAATGAAGTTTAATTTTGATTTATTTTTATGAAAAGTTTAATTAATTGTTTTCCCTTGGAATATAAGTCGATGTAACTGACAAACAGCATTTAGATTTTTGCCATTTCGCAAAACTGCCAGTCAAATTTTGTTTACTAAAATATGTGTCTTGAAGGCAGTTTTAGAAAATGACCATGTGTCTCTTTGGGACCGCACAATTCATCTTTTGGGTTTATGTGGGTAAAAAAAAGAGGTGGGGGGGGGGGGGGGGGGGGGCTTTTGTGTAGGTCAAAGAATTCTTAAATGTTTTTATTCAAATTTGATTTTTGAACTTCAAAATATTTTTATCAAGCAAATTTTGGAATAACTTCTTCCTTAAAAGAAAAAAATGTTTAGATCTATATTATGCATGTCTGTTTGAGATCCATTCCGTAAGACCAATGATTTCTATAGAATAAGTAAATAATAATTTTATTTTAATCTTTGGAATGGTCAACTGATAAGTTGTATGGCTGCTTCCAGGTAAATCAGTTATTTCTATTTGACCGTGGCATGTATTCTGTGGTGTGGAATACCTTAATATAATGGGGAACATCCTGTTCATATGTAATACTTAATATATTTTCCAACAGATGACATTACACAAATTGTTCTTCTGTTAAATGAATGATTTGTATATCATCATAATTTGCTATTTATATAAACCACATTTTTGTACAATAAATATCTACCATATTAACGTTAAATATTATGAACGTAGAATGAAATATGTATACAGTATGATTGGTTTTAATTAATAGCAGTTTTAGGAATCAAAATTTTTAATATTTTAAAAAAACACATTTAAATTTTAAATCAACACATCCACATTTAAGTTATTCTATACATTAGATTTCATACCATATTTGCATTTGTAAAAATATTTAGATACCAAATTTCAGATGTCTAACTTTCATTTTTGTTGTAAGAAGTGTAACTTAAAACAACGGTATATATTATGTAAAGAGAAATAAAGATTAAAGTTATATCATGAATATTAGTCCTGATTTGTAAAATTCAGAACTGTCAAGTAAATTTAAGATACAATTCAAAATGTTCAGAATGTGTCAAGCCATACTGAGAAAAAATAAGAATGTCGAAAATATGTCGAGAAATTTCAAGACAGTATTCAAATGTCAAGAAAATGTCGAGTAAATTTCATACAAATTTGATATAAATGAGAATTTGTCAAGAAAAACTAAGACACAAGTCATACTTTTGGAGAATGTCGAGTAAAAGTTCATGCAAATCAAGACAAAAACTGGTCTTTTCAGACTTTTTTGACTTTTGTAGTGATATGATAGCGGGATCCAAACCAACCGTGTGTAAACTTTTTGATTCATCAGTGACGCTCAGATCAAAATAGTTATAAATCCAAACAAGTATTAAGGTAAAGAACATTTGGGACCCTAAATTCCAATTGGTCTGTCAAATATTGCTAGGATTTTTAGGCCTTGGATCATAACATAATTGGTGTTTCGAATAATCCATTCACTTGAAAACAGTGACTTATTAAAGAAGAGGGACGAAAGATAACAAAGGGACAGTCAAACTTATAAATCTAAAACAAACTGACAACGCCATGGCTAAAAATTAAAAAGACAAACAGACAAACCATAGTACACATGACACAACATAGAAAACAAAAGAATAAACCCCAACAATGATCTCAGGTACTCCGTGTTGCTGATGTGATATCAAATCAGGTAAGTAGTCTCATTCGGTAGGTCACATTAATAAAAGGGAAGGGGATTGCAGTTACGACGTAGGGAACATATCCGATATCATTTGTGAAGCGGTGATTTCATAACGGTCAACCAACTCGTGACGGCGTCCGTAAAATTTACAAAGGGATGATTTCAACTTCACCATTTGGAACCCTTGGTTTAAAAGCTTATTTGTGAGCCGTAACCCTCAATCAAGAAAATCATGATAGGAAATGCAAGCACGGGAATATCGTATCAATTGGGAGATATACACCCCGTACGAAGGTGCTGCTTGAATGTTGCTACTTAGAAATGGAAAGTTCACAATTGGAAAGCTGAAATCATCTCTTTTGTCGTATAGTTTTGTCTTCAACCGACCCTCATTGTCAATTTCTAGATGTAAGTCAAGATATGAAGCCGACTTAACTGTATCTGTAGTATCCTGTATCTTCAATTCGATGGGATAGATGCGTTCCACACAGTCACCAAATTTTGAATTGTTTAGTGAAAGAACGTCATCTATATAGCGGAAAGTAGAGTTAAAGGATATTGCTAACTTCTTATCTTTCTTCCTAAGAAGTTCCTGCATGAAGTCAGCCTCATAATAATAAAGAAACATGTCAGCAAGTAGAGGGGCACAGTTTGTTCCCATTGGGATACCGATAGTCTGTTGAAAAAATACGTCCTCCGAACGTAACAAATATGTTGTCAATCAAGAAATCAAGCATCTCGATAATATCGGTTTCAGAGAATTTTTTGTTTGAATCAGAGTGATTCTTTACAAAGTAGGATTTATCCCTCCCTAAGACAAGATACTTGTATATACGTTGGCCATTCTTTTTTATGAAGCAAAGTAATACCAACTCTTTTAATTTGTCTTTTAGTTTGGAATGTGGAATACTTGTGTAAAGAGTAGAAAAGTCAAATGTTTTAATACTGTTACAAGATGAAAGAGAGTTAGATTGTATGTACTCTAAAAGATCTTTGGAATTTTTAAGTATCCACATCTGATTCACGCCACCTCTAGAATAGGCAGTTTCACAATAACTTTGAAGCCCGCGTTTGATGAATGATCTGATAGATTATGAGGGTAAATTAATGTCGTTTGAGCAATGCAAAAATATTTATGAAATTAAATCTAACTTAGTTTCTAGTTTATAATAGAGTTATATCAGCAATACAATCATATCATAATTCACTTAAACATAATATCTCTATAGAAAATCTTTATAAAGTTAGACCAGTTCTACCAAATAATATCAGAACATTTTATCGTCAGTAAAAGGATTAAAAGATATGTATATTATTTTCTTAGAAAAAAGTAATACTTCGCCTTCTTATGAAGATAAATGGTCTTTAAGATTAAACAAAAAAAATGATTGGAAAAAAGTTCATAATATGTCTTTCTACACCACAAAAAGCTCTAAACTTCATTGGTTCCAATACAGAATAGTGCACAGAATCATAGGCACAAATGAATTTTTATATAAAATTAAGGTAAAACAATCAGATAAATGTACTTTCTGTAATGAAGCTATTGAAGATATTGGGCACATATTTTGGACATGCCATAAAATTTCAGATTTATGGATTGAACTTGGTGATTGGATTTATAACCAAACACAAATATTGATTCCAGTTAATATAGATATTATTTCATTTGGAAATGTAGGTAACAATGGAAATGATAGGATAAAAAACTTAATAATACTCCTGACAAAGTTTTATATTTACAGAACAAAACTCTGTGAAAATATTGTAAATTTTACAGGACTTAAAAACTACCTCAAAGAATCTCTGATACTAGAAAATAATTTATGTTTTAAAAGAAAACCTTTTCATATGGCCAATATCTGCTGGGACTTCTGGCTTCCGGTTTTAGAAGACTATGTTGATTATCAAAAATTGGTACATTATGTACCAGAATTATTTATACGTACATTCCTTTCCTTATCCACAACACCACCTATGTTATAATTTGATACTGTCATATGTTGGTTTTATATATATGCTTGATGTTTTGTCTATGTTTATAACTACATGTAGGTTCCTGTAAGTTATTGCCTGTACGCAAATATTTGAATAAATAAATCCTGCAAGTAAAATATATTTATTATTTTATATTTATTTTTTTTTATTTTTGTTTTTCCAAAATTCAAAACTTCTGTGATTTTTATTTATTTATTCTTTATAATTTTTTTTTTATCTATTCAGATTTATTGATCATTCTATATTGATAATGTTTTTAGTTGGATATAATATAATTTACAATTATTTATGAATGTATATATTACAGTTAAAGAAACTAACAAATACTAATCAAATTAATTATATGCTACTAACGGTTAACGAGGCCGGGATAAGGTACCGGTATTTGATGTATCCACTAACAAATTTCAAAATATCAATAAAGTATGATTACTTCAAAAAAAAAAAAAAAAAAACTAAATATGAATTATGATAATATGAGATTGCACGTTGGAATATTTTTGGAATTGTTAGCTTTTAATGCTCCTAAATTTGGAAGGTCGATTGGAGAACTTTCCAATATAAAGAATATAGACCATTCAAGGACAAATAAATAGTACAATCGTAGGCGATGTACAAAATTTGAAAAAGTTATATATGTAGGACAAACGGGCGATACACTTTATCAACGGATGCTATTGAACTTTTGAAAATATGAACAAAGGAAACAGAAGATCCGGTAGCCAACCATGTTTTCAGCAAAATCATTCGATAAAAAATTTAAAAGTTACCGCCATAGAGAGAGTATTTGGGACAGAAATTAAAGAAAACTACAGAAGCCTTTTGGATAAAATAAATAAAAACTTTAGAACCTTAAAGACTCAACACAATGTATGATATACTTTTTTGGGTCAATATAACCTGTATTTACATCATTCAAAGGCTAGCTATTGTTGTCATATAATTAATATCCGACCATATTTGTATCAAAATCGGGCGTGCATTCTATTCTCTTTTTGCGATCGTTTAAATTGTTTAAATGTTACAAATATCATAATGTCACTTTGACAATAATGGAATACAAGTGTTTTTCAAGTGAGAGGTATATCTAGCTAAATAAAACAGGTTCAATCCACCAATTTTCTACATAAGAAAATGCCAGTAACAAGTCACTTCTATCGAAGTTGTTATCACTTCGTTCAAAGTGTTTGACCTTTAATAATTTTTTCGTTTTCGTAATTACTTCCCGTTTAGCCATTTCTTCGAAAGTACTTTTTATGTGACCCTTTTCCTTAATTATGTCGACTTGTGATGTGTGGACATGTACAATGTATGATTTTATGAAAGGAATCACCGTATAAAAGTTATGTTTGAATTAATTTTATGTATCAAATTCAAATATAACACAATCCGTATAACCTAGTCATATTATAAGTAAATTTCAGTACTCTCCTTTTTATACTCGGTCAACGCCACCAAAAATCAAAAATGGACGGTTTGGGAAAATTCGATTTCGATTTCGATTCAATTCGACAAAAATATGTGACGTATACATTTTATGACGTCAGACACACGAAGCAATGCATGTGTTTTTAATTTGATAGATGCTGTTGTGTTCTGTGAAATTGTTTCTTTCAAAATTGTAACACGATGATGACTGCCGTACCCATATTTTGTCTATTTTATTAATATGTTTGTTCAGTTCACGCATTATTGTAAGTATAACGGTATTTGATGAGACTGTCGTACAAAGTGAGAGGTTTAGCGCTATAAAAGCATGTTTAATCTACCATTTTGTACATTTGAAAATGCATGTACAGGAACATGACAGTTCTTTTCTATTCGTTTTTTATGTGTTTTGTCATTTGATTTTGCCATGTGATTAGGGTCTTTCCGATTTGATTTTCCTCTAAATTCAGTATTTTTGTGATTTTAGATTTGATTAAATTGTGAGGTAAGCAAAATCAAAAATATTTTTAATATATATTCTAAGGTAACAGACGTAAAAAATGGAAATAAGACAGCAGTTATCAAACAACGCGAGATTGATTCAGACAAGTTATCGTTTCAAATTGATTGTGAGTATTAAAAGAAAACTACATTTTATCAATAAAAAGCCGCGTGTTGGATAAAACTTTACAGTAAAATTTGAAACCCAAACAATAATATTAATCAATGCGTTATAACATTAATAGGATTATGTGGGCCTTAAAAATATCTGCATAACATGTTACACTGGACAAGAGACTCAACCCAATTGACATATTTAAGTTAACATTTTGGAGACTTTTATAATCGACTGGATCTTATTTGTTTCTCATTGTTGATGAACGGTTGCCTAAAAATGCTTACCTTTACTTGGAAATTATACCACATCTCCCGATTTTAGCTTATTGTTTTGCTCAATGGATTCCGTCGCATTGAAAAGAAAATTTAAATGCACAAGAAAAGCAGACAAAAGTATTAAAGTGTCATACGAACCAGTGCATGATCACTCTATGTTAATGCAACAAGAAGTAAACCCACTTGGTTAAGTTGCTCCTGTTTGACAATAAAACAATAACGATTATTGACAAAGAATGAAAATAGTTTACAAACATTTGAAAGTAGTAATCTTGAATATAACATAGAACCGCATAAACTGTACAGTCTATGGTACTATTTTATTTTTTTAAACACTACAAAATTATCTCCAAGATACTATAATACACCATCGAATTATAAATGTTTCGGTTCCTTAAAGCGTAAATACTGAAACAAATTTCGCATAATTATGCTTTTCAGATATACCAGGAACAACCACGTTACAAAAAGTTTTGATCATGGTTGCAGGAATTAAAGAAATATTACAGGCACAAGACACTGCACAATGTTCTGTACACGTAGCAAGATGTTTGCTTATACCAAAAATTGTCATTATAATCATTATCTATTGTATCATTTTGTTGTTCAGTATTGCTTTATTTTTTGCGTTTCTAATCGATGTATTGGTTTTTATTGCATACCTTTGTGTAGTAAGTTTATTGTCCAAAGGAAAAAAGGACAAACAATTAGATGAATGTATTGTAAAATAGGGAGACTGCATCGGTTTTTGAGGTTTAATTCCTTTTAAAATTTACAAAAGCGTGCATGATGTTTTCAATGTATGTCAGTAACTATCAATCTATATCTATCCAATGTATGTTTTCAATGTATGTTAGGTTATTCAAATCTATATTGAACAATTTTGGTATTAACAAACATCTTGCTAAAAAAACCAAAACTAAAACCATCTTTCATGGGTCCAAAATTTCGCTTTAATACGTTCATAATATCCGTAATACTAGCTAGGTATTTCATAATGTGCATCAAAAGCTACAATACACCAAACTAAAGCATTTAGCTATCATCATATGATTGCAACTGTTGTCAAATATTTTTATTCAACTTTAAAATTTTAAGCAGAAAGAGGTCGAGGCAGGAAACATTTATACAAAAAAGTCATTTTTCCTGCGTTGTGTTCACTACATTGGTTATATAATCGGTATCCAAATTAACATAAACGGAGATAATAGAGTTCATATCAGTTGGGAAAGAAGGCTCAAAGGAAAAAACAAATATGCTATGTATTGGAGCAAGTTGTTGTACTGTCTGGCGTAACGTAGGGCTTGATTAGAATAATCTATTTGTTGTATTTGTCGTTGTTGACTTCTGCCTGAATGCTTTACACAACACTGTTATATTATCAATTCACGTCTTTGTTAGTGTGCGCTAATTTAAAAAAAAATCTATTTTGGAAAATAAAACCATATGAACCCGCTTTTTGGTCTTTTTAAACTACGATGTACATCAAGCATATGTTTTGTGAAATTTGCGCGAAAAAAATTCAACAGTATACTTTCCTGCATGCTTTATTGTTGACAAGAAACTTCAACCTTTTTTTTTCATTGATCATTGTATGTCATATTTTTAAACATCACATATGGAATTCACAAAACTAAGTAAATATATACAAAAATAAATGTAAAAATATTTATTTTCGTTGCAGAAATTATTTTATTTCCGACATGAAAATATCAAGCACAGCATTTGCATTATATTGAAGTGTAACGAGCAGTTTCAGAATTACAATTGGATCCGCACCCGGAGGCATCCTTCAGCTGGCCCCTAAACAAATATATACTAGTTCAGTGATAATGGATGCAATACTAATTTCCAAATTGTACATAAGAAACTAAAATTAAAATAATACAAGACTAACAAAGGCCAGAGGCTCCTGAGTTGGGACAGGCGCAAGATTGCGGCGGGGATAAACATGTTTATGAAATCTCAACCCTCCCCCTGTATCTCTAGCCAATGTAGAAAAGTAAAAGGCATAACAATACGTACATTTAAAATTCAATTCAAGAGAAGTCAGATCTGATGTCAGAAGATGTAACCAAAGAAAATAAACAAGATGGCAATTATGCATACATAACAACAGACTACTAGCAGTTAACTGACATGCTAGCTCCAGACTTCAATTAAACTGATTGAAAGATTATGATTTTGTCATATGAATATCAGGCACAATCCTTCCTGTTAAAGGGGATTAGTATCATACCATCATAACATATATGAGAAGAACATAACCCATATCATGCCAACAACTTGTTTCTGAATAAATGTTTTGTTTCGATGCAAAGACCTTATAAGTGAATCAATATTAACGCCAATCTGCAATCTTTAATGACCTGACAATAGTATTGTAACTATATCCCTTCTTAATAAGTCTATTTAAAGGTTTTGTCAGTTTCTGCGGTGAATACTGACATGTTTATGCTTTATAAAGAATATTTCCATAAAAGATTGGATGTGCAGTACCTGAACGTATAAGAAGTCTGCATTTAGAGCTATATTTACAAATGATGTCCTTATACCGATGACAAAATTTAGTAAATATTTTGACTAGTTTGTGATATCGAAAACCCTAGTGTAATAATTTTTCAGTAATACATAAATTTCTCTCGTTAAAATCTACAACATTGTTACATACACGAGCGAATCGTACAAGTTGAGATATATAAACACCGTGAGATGTATACATACATATCACCGAAATTCAGGGCAAAGCCCAATGGGTTTATTGGATACGCAGCAGGTATTAAAATAATTTGAAATAAGTTACTAAGCGTTAAAAGCAACATTTCCCGAGCTAAACTATGAATGTTAAAGGATTGAGACGATCGTCACTTGAATTTCGTTAATTGACCTGCGATTAGATGACTTTTAAATTGTCATATTCACGGAAAGACAATATCTCTATATCACAAAAAGTCACATGGCAAGAGCATATTTTTTTTTTTTTTTTTTATCTTAAATCAATCTGCTGCAAAGATTAACATTTCTTCAATATCAGTTACACAAGCTCATAATGCAATTGTTTCCAAAAATAAACATCAACATCGTGTCTGCATGCATTTTTCCAATTGACTGTTAAGTCTGTGCTTTGTTGATATCCATTTGACGGGACTTTGTACTTGTACATACCATCACTATGCTGTTCTGCTGTTGCCATGTTTTGTATCCTTGTTTTTCATTTTTGGCTAATATGCTTTGTGCACATGCCTTTTTTGTGTGTTTCTTCGCTACATGTGACTCGGCTCTCTACTTATACATCATGTCATTGTGTTATTTTGCTATGGTAAATTCTTGTATTCTTGTGTTTCTAATGTGCTTTGTCGATAGGCATTTTGGAGTTTTGTTGTCACGTAATAAATTGTCTTCAACATGATAAAGATTATAACACAATGGTGACTGCTGTACCCCTATTTTTGATAGTACACGTTTCTTTAGATACAATCTTTCTAATTTTAATACTAATACCAATTTCACGGTCCACTGAACATAGAAAATGATAGTGCGATTAAGGCATCCGTGTACTATGGATACATTCTTGTTACTTATGATGTCTGTTTGTTTCGATCACACATCGTTGTCAATATAAATGAGTATTATACGACTGCCATACAAGTGAGAGGTTTAGCTAGATATAAAACCAGGTGAATCCATCATTTTCTACAAAAGAAAATGTCTGTACCAGGCCAGGAATAAGACAGTTGTTACCGATTCGTTTGCATTTTATAATTTGGCATTAGATATGGGACTTTCTGTTTGGGGCGAGGTTCAGTATTTTTGTGATCACATCTTTGACTTTAATTGATGTTCCAATTATATTATAAAAGAGTGAATTTTCTGTTGTTCTCAATTTTGATAAATTAAGACACCTGCGTTGAGACGGATGTCTTCCTACTATTATAATTCATCCATGCTCGGTTAAAAGATTAAAAAATAACAATAAGAGATTTTTACAGAAACACAAAGTGAACAAGATTAAAAGATGTATGCGCAAGATTTGAAGTCAGGTGCATTATTATGATGTATTTTCTCTCTAGTACTAAGAGAACCTCACCCAGTACGAACTAATTTATTTCTTTATTCATGAATTTTCAAAATTGCGTATCTTACGTATTTACAAGAACTTAATCTTTTGGACATAACTATGTACAAATGTAAAAACGAACTGAATAACCTTGTAACTTCGAAAGAGACATACATTTTTCAATACCATATGTTCGACCAATCTAATGAATGTAGGCAAGACGGGGATTTTCTCGATGAGACACATATATAACTTCTATGTGTTCAGTGAAAAACGATAAATCTGCTTCGACCATGCACTTCAATAAATCAATAGAAACGAGGTTATCATATAAAATTGGCACATCTTCATTAACGCAACCATACATCTTAAATACTTCAAGTTAAGGTACCACAATACAAAGATTTTATAACTCCAACTCCCAAGTTTTAAAATGCTGTAACTTTCTTAATAATGCTTGAAAATTTATATAAGTGGTAGTTTTGGATAGCTAACAGATTACTCTTTCAAATTAATGCAATGTTAATATTATGCAACAATTACGTAACCAATTATAATGTTAACTGTGTCTAAAATATTTTTCACCAAATTTCCACTTTCAAATGAAATTAGCTTCTACATAGTTATCCCTAGAGGGTTGATTTTATTACATGTTGTTCCTATGGCCATTATCTACAAAAGAGTGTCTCAGATTTCAGATAAAATGTATAGAACAAAGTTTACACCTAATTAAACATTATCTTCTTTTATGTGGTTAGGATGTTTACACTAATTAGAGATTTATGAGAGAATGAAATACCATAGAAACAATCTGAGACACCCTTTTGAAGCCCATGATGTGTTGATTAAGATTTCGTTAAAATTTTCTGTATAGTTAAAGAGATGAAAGAGCTAAATTCATTCAAGTGACCTTACCCAGATTTTGCCACTTATTGCATAATAATTGATTACATAATGATTGCATAATAAAAATATTGCATTCATTTAAAAGATTAATCTTTTGTCTATCTATGTATACCTCTTTTATTATTTTCTATGCATTCATAAGAAAGTTACAGCATTTCAAAGGTTAGTGATTGGAAGTAAAAAAATCTTTATATTGTGCTACCTTAATAGTCATTTTGAATAAACTATTGTATCAATTCTTAAGTTTTATTGATGTTTATCAATTTTTTTTTTATAGATGCATGTAAATTGACAACTACATCCGATTTAGTTCAAACAAACCCGTTCTTATGTTATTTAAATGAATAATAACCTTAGCCTAAAATTTAAAAACATTATGTATTACTAAGAATTTATTTAAATGTATAATAAACTTAACCTAGATTTAAAACCAACCTGTATTACTGAGAATTCATTTAAAACTACGTGCGTTTTGCTTAGATACAAATCAATGTGTGGTGTCAAAGTATCGATGTGTCTCTTTATGTCTCAGATTATTCACAGAAAAAGTGTATTTTAAAATTTCTGATTACTGCATACGAGCTTTTTTATTGCCATCGGTTGAGTGAAAATTTAGGATCAAGAGAACAGTTTGTGTCAGTCGTAAATCAAGAGTAATTAGCAAGTCATCACCACTCAAATCCGGTAAGCACATCTTTCGGTTTTGCAAAATAAATAAAAGAAATTTCATAAAAAAACACTAAATCATGTGATAGAAATGTTAATGTACGTTAGATTTACTGTAAACCAACTAATTTTATCGAGCGATTTGTCTTTGCGACTTTCGCGAAAGAAAAAAACAACCCGCAAATATAAATCGTTGCAAATTTTAAAAACTAGGATCATTCCTTGTCCAAATGCGCCAGTTAAATTTTAAAATCGCAAAATTAAATCCACCCTTGGCTAAAGAGAGCATAGCGCGAATTAAAGTATCTGCGAAAATAAGTTGGTTATCTGTAAATGATTGTACTTTAAATGTAACAACATACTTACACGCTCTTGATTCAACCAAATCAAAGACAGCCTTGTTCCTCTTGCTCATTTATGAGTTTGACTGTCCCTATAGTATGTTTTGTCCCTCTTTAAAAAAAACCAAACCCAGTCTACAAATAAGTCTATTTCGGCTGTTCGTATTTTGAGATCGGAAAGAGCTAGGATAGGATTGTTGTTTTAAAGATCGTAAAATATCAGTAGTCATCTGTTAAATAGATTTTTGATAACGTCAACAAATCATTTTCGAAGTAATGATTTCAATGCAACACTTAGAACACTAAGGCCGTGTTAACATTGACCTAAACGCGATGGTGTGTTCGTGTACCTCACACGGAAACTAAGCACAATTACATGCCCATTGGTAAAACTCAATGTTTACATGTAGTTTAAATCATGTTTTGTCTACATGCAGTCGATAGTCATTGTAGGCCTTGTCAGGGGCGGATCCAGGATTTTCAGTTAGGGGGGGGGGGGGGGGGGGGGTGTCGCAAAACATAATTGTTCTCGTTTTTTTAATATAGATTAGACCGTTAAAATTGGTTTTCCCGTTTGAATGGTTTTACACTAGTAATGTTGGGGCCGTTTATAGATTGTTGTTCGGTGTGAACCAAGGCTCCGTGTTGAAAGCCGTACATTGATCTATAATGGTTTACCTTATTTTTAAAGTTGTCTCATTGGCAATCACACCACATCTTCCTATATCTATATTCAACACTCCCCAACATTGAAGACAATTATAAAATTCATGACAAAAATTTTTTTTTTTTTTCATCATTTAGCCTGCTTAGTTTTTCTCTATCTTCTGTAGTTTTTTATCAACACACAAAATAGGATATAACAAATCCTCATCGAAGTGCAATTATTCCTATAAAATGTAAAAAGAAAATAAACTATAAAGGGCAATAACTCCTCACGGGGTCACTTGACAATTTTGGTCCTGTTTACTTATTAGTAGATCTTACATTTTTTAAACAATAATGCTATTTATAGTTTATCTCTATCTATAACAACGGGTTATCTGATGTATCTGTTAATTACGGGGCAGAAATACCTTCACATGATGAACAGTTTTACTCTATCTGAGATTTCCTTTAAATGCTTTAGTTTCAGTCCTATTAGCCAAAAACTGAAGTATTCCCCCATGAGTCCACTATCAGCCATGGTTGCCATTTTGGTTGTTGGCCGGGTCATCGGATATTTAACTCGATACACTAAGGATAATTTAAGCCAGGTTTTGTTTAATTTGAATTGTACTGTTGTTTTCGTTGTCAATCTTACATGACGTATACAGTTCAGTGCTTAAAATCTCAATGTACGTCTTTCTGTGTTCTTTTGTTTCAAATTTTATAAATCTAGTTTTAAGGTAGCACAATACAAAGATTTTACTTCCAATCACAAACCTTTAAAATGGTGTAACTTTCTTATGAATGCATATAAAATAATAAAAGAGGTATATATATATATATATAGATAGATAAAAGATTAATCTTTCAAATGGATACAATATTGTTATTATGCAATTATTCTGTAATCAATTATTATGTAATTAGTGGCAAAATCTTGGTCCGTTCACTTGAATGAATTTCATATATATAATAGCTCTATCATATCTTTACCTATACAGAAAAGTTTAACGAAATCTCAATCAACACATCATGGGCTTCAAAAGGGTGTCTCAAATGGTCCGTATGGTATTCAATTCTCTCATAAATCTCTAATTAGTGAAAACATCCTTACCACATAAAAGAAGATAATGTTCAATTAGGTGTAAAATTTGTTCTATACATTCTATCGGAAATCTAAAACATTCTTTTGTAGATAATGGTCATTCGAACAACATATAATAAAATCAACTCTGTAGGAGTACCTATGCTGAAGCTAATTTCAATTGGAAGTGGAAATGTGGTGAAAAATATTCAAGACACATTAAAATTGGTTAAATAACTGTTGTATAATACTAACAATACATTGGTTTGAAAGAATCATCTGTTAGCTATCCATAACTTTTATAAATTGTTCAGCATTATCAAGAAAGTTACAGCATTTTAAAACTTGGGAGTTGGAGTTATAAAATCTATGTATTGTGCAACTTTAAAGGAGAGTAGTTGATACTAAAAAACTAGTTCCACTCCTACATACATACAACCGATCGTGATTTATATAAACGTTAATCAAAATATATTTAATAATATGATGACCGAGATGTAAAGGGAAAGACTGGTTGTTACAAGAAATATATTTGAAATTTGTGGAAAAGTTATACGTCTGAAAAATGATTACTAAACTTTAAAATAGAGTCTAATAACCTTTTGTCCATGTTGAAAGACTCCAAATTGTAAAGCAATAAAATCATGAACAAATACATCTCAAGAATATAATAAAGTAATGCATTTTTGATGACAAGTTTATTTAATTGTTTACGTGTCATATAAAAACGTAAATTATAAATTATATTTTATTACTGCTCCCACGTGAGGAAGGACAAAGTGTGTTTGTTGAGAAAAAAAATGTCCATGTTTCTTATTAAAACATTACGTAAGAAAACAAACAGCATAAAAGGCTTTTATCAAGACTCACTGGAAGAAATACGTTTTTCAATAGGGAAACTTCGTTGGAGATAATAGGACAAAGATCTAGATGACTAATTGAAAAATAAACCATCAAAATCACTGAAAAATAGATAAACTAGTTATTTAAAAGTAAACTTATTTGAATTCCTGACATAGGACGAAAGAAAATGACGTGCTTCTTTTTTTGAAACATACTAATTGGAGAAATTATTATTTTTACTTTTAAACTGATATGAAATTTCAAATTAAAAAATGATGAATATATGGTTTTATAAACTAAATGGCTAATTTTGATTATAAGTAAGTAAAGTAAGTAAATTATTTATTATAGTGACATGTGTTTTTCACAAAATATTATATAATACAGTGATATATAAAAACAATAATAAGAACACCCGACCCTTTGGGTCTATAAGTCACTTTAAACATAAATTTCAATGGTACGACGAACAAAAATAAATAAAATGTTATTGAAAATTGTCATATAAAAAGTTTTTTCTCTTACTGAAAGCTTGCAATAAATATTTAGCAGTTTTTCTTGGATGCTGACATAGTAAATATTTAAACTGTGCCTCATTTGATAATATAAATAAATTGTCTATTGGAGAGAAATGTTGCAGTCGCAGATTGTTATAAAAGTTACAATTGATAAGGCAATGAAATTCGTTTTCCACACAGTTATCGCTACACATTTTACACAAACGGTCACATTCGTCTTCACCTACAAAACGACCAGTTTCTAACCTGAGTGGAAGAATGCCACACCTGAGTTGCGCTATTATGGATCTTTCAGTACGGTTAAGATTAAGTTCAATGTATTGTTCACAGCAGTTTTCAGATTTTATGAGCCTGTATGTTCGTAGTTTTGGATAGTTTGTTAGACCTTTCTGCCAATCTGCGGAGCATTTATCTTTGAGTAAGGTTTTACACATCTGTGAATCGCAAGTGTTTTTTGTAATAAAATTGCTCTCTAGTCCTATCACTGACATAATGTTTTTCACTTCGGATGACCAATTGTTCGTGCAAATTTCGTAGTCCCAATTGAAGACGCGTTTACATATACGAGTGTCGTCCATTGATATAAGTTTGTTCCAATACCATAGCATATTGCACCATCGTCGTTCCTTTGAGTTCATCCAACCAACTTCACCGTTTATTGCAAGTGTCGGTGCAAATTTATGAACGCCAAGAAAATAACGAATTGCTTTGTTCTGGATTTGATTCAAGCAAGCAAAGTCTTTGTATCCCCAGATCGAAGAGCTGTAGTCAAGCACTGGAACTACACAAGAAGTAAAAAGTTTCTCAAAAGTTTTGATTCCAAAGTCTTTTAGATGATGAATCTTGGAGATAACTCCTCCTAAAGCTCTACCTCCAGCTTCTGATAGTCTATTTGCATTGTCTTTAAAGTCCTTTAGGTCGTGAAAAGTTACACCGAGGTATTTGTATGTGTCAGTTATTTGAAGAAGATTGTCACCGATTTTGAACTGGAATTCGCTTCTTTTAGATCGAGACGGACGAAAATGCAAAACTTTTGATTTCTCTTTATTTATCAAAACACGCCATCGCTTGCACCACTCATGGACTTTATCAAGCATACATTGCATGTCAGTTTCGGATGATGCCAATAAGACTATGTCGTCCGCATATAAAAGTAACGAAAGCGTTGAGTCGCCAATATTTACACCAAGTCCGAGACTGTTTACTTCCTCTACCAGATCATTGATAAAAATAGAAAAAAAAATAATTATCCCCTTGTTTAACACCAGAACTGCATACAAACCACTGTGAAAGTCTGTTGTTCACACGAACACAAGCAGAAGTACTAAGGTAAATGTTTTTAATCGAGTTGTAAATTTTTCCATCAATGTTATTTAACAAAAGCTTATATAATAGCAAATCTCGGTCAACAAAATCGAACGCTTTCTTAAGATCAATAAAGGTTGCAAATGAAGTCTTTAGGTTTTTCGATACAGCATTAAGAGTAAAAACATGATCCTCACACGATCGATCGGAGCGAAAACCATTTTGTTCGTCTGCTAGAATATCGTTGGACTCTAAATATGATGACAATCGACTGTTTATAAATGCACTGTACAGTTTTGATATACAAGAAAGTAAACTAATTCCTCTGTAATTGAGAGGTACACGTGGATCTGAAGATTTGTCTTTTAGAATTGGACAAAGTATAGCCTGTCTCCATACAGACGGAATTATACCGGTTTCAAAAATCAGTTGGAACAAGGAATGAATCACGGCCACTATAGGTTCATACTTCAGTACTTCGTATGGAATACTATCTATACCACAACTTTTGCCGTTTTTTGTTTTGTACACAAGCCGTCTAACTTCTTCGATGGTTATAGTCGTATTTATTTCTTGATTTTCATTATAAAGCGGGTCAAGCATTTTATCCTCTAATGACGATTTGTGTGTTGAAACTTGCCTATAAAATTCATCGTCGAAATTTGAAGCGGCATTATCCGTATTGTATATGTTCTGAAATTCCGTTTTCCATTTATTCAATATAGTTTCATCATCTGTGAGAATCGTTCCATCTTCGCCGTATACCTCCATCGGGATTCTCTGGGTTTTACGAGGTCCGAGTTTTTTTATTTTTTTCCCAAAATTCGTTAGGGTTCGATGTTGTCATGTTTTCGACTTCAACACAAAACGAATGTCTAAATTGTCGTTCACATCGCTTTAAAGTGCGGTCAAATATATTTTGGGCAGTATGAAATTCTTCACGGAGTTTACGTTTAACGGACATATTACCTCTAAATTTAAGAAATTCTTTTTCTTTATTACGCATTGAATGCCACAGTGAGCCAAGATGGTCATTCCAACATTCCAATAAGGTTTTCCCACTTTAAAACGTTTACTTGTCTTTCTACTAGTGTCGAAAACTGGAATTTTAGCGTTCATTTCGTCAATGATTATATTACACAGATTTGAATATATATTATCCATATTAGTCTGATTTTCTCTTGTGGTTTCTATTCTGAATATCAAAGTTTGCAAAGCGGTTTTACGCATGTCCGACGCTAGAAAATCATTTGGTATTGAGTTTAATTTGTATCGCTTTGGCAGAGAACTCGTAACTTGGTATGATTCGTTAGCTTCTTCGTAGGTTCTGATTTCTGTTAATATAACGGAATGATCAGGGACTTTACTTCTTTCTCCAAGAAACTCAAAAAGATAGAAATTTTCAACTATTGATCGTGCAGTAATAACTTGAAATGACTTTATCAGTTTAAGAGCGTCATGCGGAATGCAAATATAGTCCACTACTGATTTCCCTCTACCGGAAACACAAGTGAAGTCATCCTGTACAGGGTCATACCTTCCGTTCAAAACACACATTTTCGACTCATTTAAAAATTCTATGAAAGATTTCCCATGTTGATTTTTAGTTTTATCTATTACATTTCTAGTAGGAATACAGTCAAATTCAGAGTAGTCTTTTAGGTTTCCTATTCGAGAATTGAAATCACCGCATAGAATAATCATATCGTTCTCAGATTGGTCATAAATAATTGTTAGTACCTGAGCAAAAAAACCTTGTGAATCTCTGCCCCAAATGGAGGTTTCAGGCGGTAAAAAACTCGAAAGTACCGTAAAGGTGAAATTTGTAGATTTTGATGTAAAACGAACACAAAATATTCCTTCAAAGCTACCGTCAATCATTTCGCAGTTATATTCGTTCAGTATCCATTGTTTTATCAGGAGTCCGACTCCACCCGAACCTTTTGGAGCATTTCGATGAATGCAATGTCTGTTTAATCCTTTCCATGTATACCCGTCTACTTGTAAATTGTCAGTTGATATAAGGTGTGTTTCGCATACACTAAAAATGTCAGCATCGATGCTATAAACAATGTTTTTTCTTAATAAACTATTGTTCTGTGTCCATCCGCAAGCGTTGAAATGTCCGACTTTAATAACACCATTGCGTCGGGTAATATCCTATCTGTGCGCGCCGCCTTGCGAGTTTTGCGCTTCCATATTGTCTGTTGGGTTGCCGCCGTTGTCATTCGTTTCCTCATTTCTTTTTCGCAGTATACGCCCGTTTCCTGTCATTCTGTATGCGTTCCCCTGTGGGAGTTCTCGAAGTATCATACGCGTGTTTGTTTATAATAACCTTTCAACTCTAGATTTTGCACTTTGAATGAAAATGTTATTAAAATGATCGTCGTTTTTCAGCTTGTGCTTGTTTCGTAGTATCTTTATTTTTTGTTGTCCGTTTTGGAGACTGACTTTCACAAGTCCCGGTTTACTTGGTATCCTTTGCTTAAGGCGCGTTATTGCGGCTATCTTAACACTAGATGACACATCTTCACCCAATTTACATATTACTTCGTTCATTTTATCCGTTTAATTTTCTTCGTCGGTGTGCGGTAGATTTTTTACTATCATCGTTACTTCATTATTGTTTAACGGATTATTTTGATCATTAAACGACGTGTTTGGGCCTTGGGCAATTGTATTATCTGGATTTATTTCAATGTTATTAAATCGTGAAGAAAGAATCTGAACTGTATTAACTAACTCGTCTATTCGTGTTGATTCTCTTGCAATATCTAAATCAATATCAGTTTTTAATGCTTTCATTTTTTCATCTATTGTGGTCAAAACATCATTTCTAAGTCTATCAATTTTGGATTCAAACATTCTCTTCATAATATCTTGTCCTTCTTTTATTTCTTTCACACTATCAACTAGTAGTTTGATCGAACTTTCAAGACTGTCTGTACTAGCCATTTTTGTTTGTTTACAATCAGGGCGGGGTGTCTCACCTTCTGAGGATCTAGTTCGTTTGGGTCTAGAATTTGGGGTGTTTGACATCACCGTTACCACCTCAAAACAAGAGGTTTATTCCACAACAATATCAGCTTCATAAAACTGTCTATATCATGCGTTAATGCCTTTTTATCACTCAACATTTTTCACAACTGTTATCATGTCCGCCATGTTTTATCGTTATCGATTATAATACTTAAGTGCAAATACCGTCTACTAAAGTAAATTCTATAATATGCCTAAATTTAGAAGCAATTTCGTTTGTCTTAATTGCTTGCTTCCAATTAACAGTCCACTGCTATGTTTTGTTTAATTTGTGTATGTTCAGTGAGCACAAAACGAGGCATATAGAGCATTAATTTTACCATGTATATTTAAGGCAGAAACGATTTTTTGATTACTAATTAAGTTCTTTACAGAAATATTTGTCTAAACTTGATATATTTATTTCTTATAAAATAACTTTACGTAGCTTTATTAACCTCTAATCTAGACGCAAAGTATCATCATTGCAGAACACATAATTCCTTTAAAAATGTCTTCCCGAATCGACTGGACCTACACAGAGATATTTGCCACTGGTCCTTACTCAAACAACGATTCACTCATAAATGCATTAATTTTTACTAAAAAAAAATGTGTGGTAATTGTATTGTTTGTCTAGCATATCAGATCCGTTAAAATACTTAAAAATAAAATCATTACCCCTCCCTTTGCCAATTACTCTTTGGAAATATCATTTGAAACAAACTGAAAAGATAGACATATAGTGATCCTAAAACATCTCAATCCTTTTCTTCGTCTGTGAGTGCTCTGCTGCAGCCTATGTTTTCTAATGCATAATCGAGATATCTTCAGTATCTTTAAACTACTGCAAATCATTAAAATGTCTATCTGAAAGGAACAACCTTCAAAGAGGGGGGGGGGGGGGCGGAGTATGTGTTTTTTGCGGAGTCAAATAGTTTTTTTTCACTTTTTTCCTGATGCTAGCTAGCAATCAAATATTTTTTAATATAAAACACTATGATTAGGGGTCCTAATCCCGACATCCCGGGCTTAAAACATGACATATCGAGGCTCGAAAAAATAGTTTCCGAATCCCGAAAGGACCAATCACGAAATCCCGAGCTGTAAAACACTCGATCCTGGAGTCCCGATAAAGGCCCTATAATGTATGGGAAACTCTGGATTCAGAATATTTTTTAACTATCTGTATGCCCAGAGTGTTGTTTTTTTTTTTTTAAGGACCCCCCCCCCCCCACTCCTTTTGGAAGCAAGAAGGTCGTTCCCTACCTGCTAGAAAGGTTGTCCGAAAAATTTGCGTTCGGTTCTACGTACTAAAAATTCAAATGACAGTTTACAAAAGATGTATAGATATGAACAAATTTAATGTGAAATCAGTGTACATACCATTAAACTAATTGTAAACATGTTTATTGTACATGGCCTAAGCTTAAGACTATATGGCACGTCTGACATGAACGATTTCTCGTTTCGTGGGATTTTTTTAGTGTTTCCCTTGTTCAATAAGTCCATTATTATTACTGAAATCTATATTTTGGGTTGGTAATACAGCGTTTATTTTCAATTAGATTAGAAATCAAATTTTAGCCTAAAACCATATTTCTTTTTTGTCGTATTGCTTCAGTGTAAACAATATGATCTTTTAAAAAACAGTTTTACATTCTATTTCTTCCTTTGTTTGCATTAAGTTTTCCTGCTTACACATTTAAACCTACATGTACGTTCAAACGACAATTGACAAATTGATGAGTCAACATTTTTCTTTATCAACCTTTATACAAGAAAGGATCTAAAACATTTAAAAGTCTTGTCAGATAGTATTTCTCTGCATGATGTAGTCCTTTCACACTCTTTACTTGATGCATTGTTTTCCTTCCGTAAATATTTTCCTCAGATATTGTTTTGTAACCGGATTAGATAAAGATGTCTGTATGGAAAACAATTACTCCTAAACGACCTGCTTTTTAAAAAGAGATGCATATGTAGATACCATGTTTAAGCTTTGTGACTTCGAAACAAAGCCATGAACCTGACGTTTTAAACGATCCAACACTTAACCATTGTATCTACTCTTTAAACACTTTTTGACAATTTTTTATATTCAAAATTACAATTCATATGTTATTTATGCCTAGTATCATTGAAGTTAATAATGCTACTAATGACCATGAATGATTCATAAAAGAAATCCCAATTATGAGATGAATACATGTAGTGGATATCAAACATCAACAAATACTTGAAAATAAAATATGTATTCAATATATTGTAAAATTCAATTATTATTTGTAATTTACATAGTATGACATTTTTTTGCCATACATTTCCATCTTGCAGTCCTCAGTATGAAACTGTTATTAATTCATAATTTCATTATAATATTGTACTATTGATGATATATGAGAAAACGTATCTATTTTTTTTCTTTTTTTCTTAGCATCCACATTCTAAAAAGTTGTCAATTTCAATAACACCTGTTCGCATATTTATATTTATCAAGTGAGCTGATAAAGGTTATGACCCTGGTCTTAAATTCATTCAATCATGTTCTGAGATCACCGATAACCTCACATTGATTAAATCTTTTTATACAAAGGATTCGGAAAGGTATAATTTGCCATAGAATTAGATGAACAATATTCAGTTGTTTGTTCTATGTTAATATTAATATGTCAATTTATTTTGCAGACACCTTGACGATATGACAAATATCCTACAATTACTGATTCTATTTTACTGTCACATGATAGAAGGTAATTAATGAAAGACTTAATAATATTAGACATGTTACGAAAAGGTATATTCACGACGCTGAGGTTGACAATTTACACTTTAAATGTGGGGACTGTGTCACAACACCAAAGAGATTACCTGTGAATACATTGTATTATATTTAAAAACTGCATTTATCCTTTCGCAGGCAATTCCGTATGGAACGAATATTCAATAACATTTATACGATCAGAAATATAAGAAATAGATATTAATAATTTCCATTATATTTTTTAAGTAACAATAATAATACTGCAAAAAGTGGGGACGTTCATGTTAATGCAGTAGATGTGCGGGGCAACGGAGATACGGGGTACATACGTGTGTGAATTCTTTGGCGAGCCCTTCATATATCTTGCAAATAGTCTTAAGTATTATAATATGTTGTATTCATGTACCTACTCGTGAATATATATGTAACGATCAATTTTATATAGTTTAAAAAAGAAAAAAAACAAACAGTGTATGTATTGTGATCCAGTTGTTTGCCACCTAAATTCTTATATATAACAGGGTCTGTTTTAAATAACTAAAACACGATTTCAACTTGAGGTATGTTGCACTATATAGAAAAATTTCGCCCGGTCATATAGCTTCGAAGGCATGTATTTTCTTTCTTTATTTCCTTCCAACTTTGTCTCAATTTCAAAAGTTTCAGCTCATTTTGTATTTTCTGTATAATAGTTTGTGATTGATTGATTGAGTGTTGGTTGCTTAGTGTTCAGTGGCCAATATTTCATGTATGTTTAGAACAAGAAGAGGTTTGTGTAAAATATGACTCGCTACTCATCGTTGAACAACCCTGCAGAGTTTCAAAAGCATTGCATAATGACTTAGGTTTGCAATTACATCTTAAAACCACCTTATGCAGATATTTTGTATTTCATAAATTCCTAAAACATTTGTGGAAATTCGCCAACCGTTTCATAAGAAAATGAGAATATGAAAATAAAAGCGACACCGATGACCGATGGGTCTTTCCTGCTAGGAGTTTCTCTAAAACAAACATTTTTTTAAAATTATATCTGTTGAATGGGTACCTATTACTACCCTACGGAGGTACCAGTTGTTGTATTTCAGGGAGAGGGGGACTAGGATTAAATTTGAAAAGGCAGGACGGGATTTTTGAGTTAAGAAAAGGCAGAATGCGTAACTTGGCAAAAAAAAACCTTACAATTTAACTTGCTTTCTATGTACAATATTATCAATCTAGAATTGAATGAACTTGTATAACCCTCAGCCCCCCTTTTCCATGCAGACCACCTACTCCTACGAGCGTACACCTTTTATGTCTTATGACAAGTTTTAGCCAGCAATGATATCAAAAGCAATTGTCGTATAAGATGTTAAACGCATAAAAATGGTCTAAATAAATGTAATTTAAATTAACCAAGACGCATAGGATTTAAATATTACCTATTTTTATCTATAATCAATGTTTTGACACCGTCCCCAAATTTTAAGTCTAATTTGTCAACCTCAGCGACGAGAATATACCTTTTCGTAACATGTCTAGTAATGATTATATAAAAAGGTAACATCCGATTAAAGCAAGCTTGAGAACAAAATAAATTGATGGTTTTAAATATTGTAACATTGCATTATTAAATCCTAACTTTGGATATACACAAATACAATGAAATCAAGGAGCACGCTTTACAATGTAATGTATTGTCACATCCTTCAGTAGTAAAATCTCTGGTAACTAAATACTTAACGCATGTGTTTACTTTGTTAGCTCATAGAACATTTTCCTTTCTTATCTGCGTGACGTTAGGATGATTAATATTAACCAAAATCTGCTCAACATAAAACGATTTATGGTCAAATGTTGATAATTAAAGTCACGTCAAATTAATAGCAACCTAACCATTGTGCCGCATTGTATCTGTTATACTCATTCTGCGTGTCGATATTTTGTAATACATTTGTTTTCATATAAAAAGGTCAAATTAAGATGAAAATAAAGCAGGAAAAAATGCAGTTCAAAATTAAATATAAAACCATCTGTTAAGGAACTTGTAAAATGTTTTTTACCAAAACATTGAAACAGTGGTTCTACTGATTTCTGGATAGATCCTAAGAACAGTGGTTGAAATACATGTAATAACTATTTAAAACGGACTGAAAGGTGCATTCAAAAAGGGGTATTCAATGGAACATGACAAATCCAAACGCTCAACAATAAGAACCAACAGAACGACAGGATAACTACTGTCATATACCTATCTTCGCACAGACTTTTCCGAATGAAATAGAGACTTAATCTTTGATTTATTGCTGCCTAAACCTCCAACAAGTATGGAAATTGTAAATAATGTATATGTGTATGATAGATTATTGTTGTATTTTACTTTTCTGTCGACTATGATTTCTACCCATGACCAAACCACAGTATATTAGAGCATTCATTACTATAAATAAGCGTTTTTCACACTGCAGGTTCCCGAGTGATATTAAACAAGAAATTGCCGAAAAAGAGGCAATATAAAGTATCAGGTAATGTTTCAAAATCAAACATGAAGTAAAAAGAACCAATGCATGTATTACAATTTGAAGTTTAACTTCAAAGCCACAATACAGTTCGCAACATTGTGGATATGTAGATACCTATAAGGTATATATGGCATTATCCAAAATAGCAATAGGGATGTTCGCTCTTTTTGTTTTTGAATTGTTGTCAGATGTTTGGAATTCTCTGGTTTTATCCATGTGGTGCCAATAAAAAAAATCCATGAAGTCCTTCTTTTCTTAATTTTTCACTGCATCATGTTTAAAAGGTCATATTAAAAAATCTTATACATGTATATATAAAAAATCTTGTTATTTTTTCATTATTTTTAAAAGAACAAAGGCACCAATGTCAAGTTTATGAAAAATCTACAAAGTCAAATTTTGAATAGCTAGTTTCTCGAAAGCAGGCACACGGACCCTAACATTGCTTAAGTTTTGTTCTGCTCTTTTTTGTTCCGTCATCAATACAATTTCCATCTGTAATGATCTTTCAAAAAGCTTGTTATTTCGAAATAGAGTAGCGAACATTCTTAAGTTAAATACGTTTTTTTTTTGCATGCATAATGCGTTATATAATTAGAAACCATCACTTTACAAGAAAACCAAATTAAAAGTTTCAGGGGTTTTTGAATGGACAGTTGTGGGAAAGGCTACAGACTATGGACAAAATGTGACATTATTCTGCCATGTTCCAAACTGCTGTCCGGAAGATGCAGGATGGGATAGGTGGACTCCACAACAACGCACACTGTTTATAGATGTGAAGACAGGAAGACCTAACAAAAAGTATGATGGAAGGATATTCAAAAATGGATATACATTAATTATACAAAATCTTACTAAAGATGATCTTAATGTTTCATATTCATGTTTGTATGGCGTAACATTAGGTGAAAGAAAATTTCTACTAGAAGAGAATGTATTCACATGTAAGTTAATTCACTAAATATATATGATAAGGATGATTGAGATGGCATTACATGTATGCTGACCAATACTACATTTTATTTATTTTTAATTTTGTGTCACATACATGTATATGGCTGTTTAAAACAAAACAAATGAAAGGTAGATGTCGGTATACCTTTCTAATGAGTTTTATGAACACAGATAAGGGTATATAGTAAAGTCTTGCCCTTCTCAATACTTACATTAAGTAAATGTATGTGGTGCTTCAGTGGTTTCGACATCTGGTTTTAATGTGATCCCATACGATCAGGAATGACCCATGGTAATAGTTATCAAATGAAGGCAATAGTAATCGATCGAAGTAAAAATAATCTTAATCGATTACGAAGAGACAAGTTATATATTGTACAACAAAAAAACTTGGTTTGTATCTTTGGTTGAAGCAAGAATGAATCTGTTTGAATTTTGTACAATATGTCATTCTGTAATTGCGATGGATACGTTTGTATTTAGACTTGTTGTTTTGGCCATCTTTTACTAATGTAATGTTTACACGAACTAGATATGACATGTGAAAATGAAGGGTTAATCTTCTTTTCTTGAAGAAACTATAAACAGTTGCTTAATTTCACATTTCCTAAGTCTATGCAGTGAATAACGACAAATTTCAGACATTCTTTTTTAATTTCAAAGGTTTTCCTAATGTGTGTTATTAAAATGGTTTGCATGATAGAATCTTTCAAATTGAGGATTTTTAAAACAAACTATTGGAGTTAAACCATTTTTTATTAAGAAATTAAATGTCAATTTCATTTTTATAATGCAAATTTGAGAGAAAACAAATTTAATTTAGAGGATAATCAGTGACATCCTTTCATTACGACGAAAAAGCATAAAATAAATGGTATTTTTTTTCCCTCACATAACCAATACAGAGTTATGAAGTACCAAATTTATGGTTCAAAATAAAAAAAAAATGCATTCCACTAGGATTTTCTTGTAAATAAAGGCAATCGGGATATGCCACTTTTTAACAGTCGTTTATCTCTTTAGCAAAACACATTTGGTTTAAGGAATATATTAACTTAACCATGTTTGGCACACCGTTTTGGAATTTTTGGTCCTCAATGCTCTTAAACTTTGTTCTTGTTGGGCTTAATGATTTTTTTATCTGAGCGTCACTGACAACGAAACGTGCTTCTGACGTATTAAATGACAATCCTGGTAAAATTGATAACTTTGTATGAATATGATCATAACCAAAATCGAATAAAACTCGTCAACTTTATTTGGTGATTTTATATCCTAAGATTTAAATGATATAATTCAGCATGACAACATTAATATACGTAGCTTAGGTTTATTCTATTTACTCCCATTTAAAGTTTCGACCGTCAACAAAATGTCTTGAAATTTGGTCATTTAGTACATAAAATTGTCCATTCTTTTGGATAAATGTCAAATTGAACTTGCTCACAAAAGCCTTTTTGTTGCAAATATAGAAGCCTTTTATCTTGAGTTATGAATTATTATGCCTTAACTCGTAGAAGACATTACATTGTCTTGTGTTAACCAACATAACGTGTTAACAATAGAGAAGGTGATACAAGGATTTTTTTTTATCGATTTCATTTTGTTTAGCATCAATCATATGCTAAATAATTGTAATTTCAGATACAATTTCTGCAAGTAGATTTTCAGATGGTGAAATGTAAGTAAGAAATTGTTATTCGTGTTATGCATATCATAGTTTTGTTTCTTAATATTGCTTTTAAATCGCCTACAATAAAGATTTGGATGGATTTGAATTAGTTTGCGAAATATCCGTCTGTCGGCACTTACTTGTAAAAGTATAACCAAACCATTTCTTTTCTTGGCATGTGACATTTCTCATAAAGATTCTTAGTTAACGACCCAAAGGCACACCTACAGCACGGTTTTATCATATAGCATTTGACAAAAATAATTTTCTCAGTCTGTTGTTTGTCCTGGACGCACAACATCCGTACTTCAAATCAAATAAATTAAGGTCAAGTATTACAAAGTAATTGATTCAACCAATTTCATGTTCAGCCTCTTATATGAAAAGTAAAACAGCAAACAAACATAAAATAAAAAAAACAAAACAATACGACATCATCAGCAGCAAATGAATTTAAAAGAAGAATTGTTTTGTTTGTTAAATAATATTTATTGCTAAAAAAAACTTACGAATTACGGTATCAATAGATAAATGGAAAAAAAGGCCTGTATGTTTTTTTTTTCTTCAATTTATAGATATGATATAAATGCCAATGAATCAACTCTCCATATAAGTACAAATTTGTAAAAGTAAACCATAATATGTCAAATAGAACGGTCTTTAACACTGATCATTGAATAACACCGAACAGCAAGCTATAAAAATGACTAATATTTAAACCTTTCAAACGTGGAAACATAATGGTTACACTATTGGTCAGATTAGAATAAATGTTGGTACCCTCGAAAACATTTAAACTCACTGCATTTGTTTGCATCAATCCTAAGCCAGAAACCTTTATGTTCAGTGGTCGTCGTTTGTTGGTGTGGTTCATAAGTGTTTCTCGTTTCTGTTTTATTTAAGTTAGACCGATGGTTTTCCTGTTCAAATGGTTTTACATTTGTCATTTTGGAATCCTTTATAGACTGCTGTTCGATGTGAGCCAAGGTTCTAGTTTGAAGACCGTGCTTTGACCTATTATGGTTTACTTTTTACAGATTGTGACTTGGATAGAGGGTTGTCTCATTGACACTCACAGCATATTTCTTGTATTCATTTGGCCAATGTTAGATGGATTTTGCTATGTTTAATTCATACTGTTATTTAATTGTTCGGTTTTCAAACATTCTCAGTGTTCCCAATGAATATGAATTCAGAACAGCGGTTCGGGCAAATGGAACTATAAAGCGTGTTGTTTATATTTTTTATATCATACATGAGGTTTTACATGCATATTAGCCTAACAAATCTGGTAAACTGAATACCATACTATCCATACACAATACAAATAGTTCTGTAACTACATGAAAAAATAAATAAATAAGCTATAACCATCCGATAACGGTGTATGACAAATAAACGACACAATGTATGTAATTTATTATTTCAACTTTTTTTCTGAAAAAGGGGGTAATTTGTTTTTTCTATACGTAATGGCATTTTATAGCGGAAAGGTGGTTATTTTTTCAACAATTTTAATTGAAACGAATGAAATATTCAGAAAGATTGTTTTCTGAATAGCAATACATATTTAAAAAATAATAAGGATATACATATACCCTCCCCTTCCTATCCTTCTGTGAGTAACGTGAATGTTATTCAATAGAATATGAGAATATCTCATTAGTTAATCATTTGATAGAGCAAAGGGTATACATAAGTTAAGAACTGGCACGTAGACGAATATAAATATAAGTAGAATACAGTATGAGTTCCTATTCATTTGTATTGTCCTGAACATTCATGAAATATTTGCCACTGGAAGTTTAGCAAGCAACCATCAATCAATTAACCTATTCAGTGTGACTCAATAAGGTCATTCTTTTATGCCTTCGAGTATGTGTCATTGGAACATGGTATCGTGCGGGTTGGTTCTGAATAAGAATGACCTATGATTCTGAAAGATAATAACTCAATATAAGTAATAATTAAGGTATAACGATTTAAATTGATTTCAGTGCTGGTACTATAGTTGGAGTTTTAGTGGTGGTGACAATTGTTGTTTCACTGGTATATTTTTGGAAACACAGACAAAGAGGTATTTTTTTTAGCGTTTAAACGGTTTTAGCAAGCCATATCATTTAGTCAAGATGATGAGAAGTATAGTTGCATAGGTTTATTATTTTTTAAATGCCTTTTTTTTAAATGACAATAATGGATGCTTTGAAATGATATTTAAATCTTGGGAAGCAAACACAAGTAAGTGATAGAGTTTGCTTTACTGGAATAGTAATTTATTTTAAAAGAAGGACTACATCAAGCATTGCGTAAGTTGATCATAAACTGGCACTGCCATGACAAACACTCAACAATAACAACGGTCTACAACGCACTACATAGAAACTGAAATACCAGGCAACACGAATTTCAAAAAAGAAAATTTTGCTGCAGATGTTTTTCGTTCATTTATTGTACATAAATTAGGCTGTTTCTTTTTTCGAGTAAATTGTTGCACATAGTTATTTTGTAAGCTTTTATATCTGACTTTACGGTATGGTCTTTGCCCATTGTTGAAACCGTACGATGACCTATTATATTTGTTAATTTCTGTGTCATTGTGGTCTCTTTTGGAAAATTGTCTCATTAACAATCATACCACATCTTTCTTTTTTATATCAGCTGATAGTGAGGTATCGTCTAAAGATCCGGAGGACGGGACAAAGTCGGACCCTGACAGTGGTAAGTGTCAAATCCAGCTCATTTAAACTTATTAACTTTATTTATAGTATGAGCTGATCTCATGCTATTACAGAGTTGTTTCATGAATATTCCTCATTTTTTGTAACTTACAGCTGTAACAGAAAAGTTTCCATATGTTTCACATGTTATTTTTTGTCTATGTAAATGTTATTATTACGTCGGAAATTAATGCAAGATCTGTAATTAATGCGAATATTGGTGCTTGTTTAGTATTGGGATCACAAGAACTGGCATTATAATATCTACGTCATAATAATAAATGAATAAACGCACTAATTTTAATTCAACAGTACATCCTGTTCTAGTTGCTGAAGGAAGGGAATCGGCTCATAATGAACTGTCTTCAAACGATCATAAGGCCAGACCAAAGTCTTCTTTTCATTGTAAATAAAGTATATAAGATGATCGCGTTCTATAATGGTATTGATTCGTTAGAATATCTCATTAAAATATCTTATTTGTTTAGAGTGTTGATCTCAGTCGTGTTTTGTTTTCAAAATATTCAAAAGATTTATTTTTTGTAACTTACTACTTTGAAATTTTCCAACTCGTATCATTGAACCTCTCAATATCATATGCTGAATATACTCTATTTAAATGTTTATTATTATGTCAGAAAGAAATGTTGATATTAGCGAATATGCTGGTGCTAAGTAAAGCCATTAAAAGAACTCGCAATCTTATATCTGAATGATATTAATGTATGCAGATTTTTCTTAAAAAGCAAAACATCTAACAGCAGTTATGTTTATTCTTTTAATAACAGCAATTAAATATCCGCGCACTAATTTTGAATTAACAGATCCTCTTCTTCCAAGTGATGAAAAAAGAGGATCAGCTGCAAGTGAGTTGATGTCTAACAATCCTGAGTCAAACCCTGATTGCGGTAAGTTTTGAATCGATAGTCCGAGAAATTAAAAACAAATAGTCCTGGAACTGCTAAGAAATGTTGTGATCTCTAATTGTAAAAAAATCCCCGTTTTAGAATGTTACATTTTTCTTTATTTAAATGATTATCATTTTGTCCGAAATTATCGAGAGGATTGCATTAATTCGAATAATACAACACTTTTAGTGAGATAGTTTTAATAACTCGCATTCCAATATCTGCTGAGTATTTGTGTTAGTGTATTAAGATTTTTTTCTGAAATTTTGAAAATATCACACGCACCTTTGTTAATTCTTCAAAAAGACGCAAACGTTGATGTAAGTTGTATTGTGTAAATTAACAGGTCTTTCTGCTGAACAAGAAGAATCAGATAATAATAAGGAGACGACAAACGACCATAATGACAATGCAAGGTCGAAAGATGCTCGTGGTAAGTGATGAATCCAGATCCTTGATAATATGCATATCAAATTACATATCATGTATTTGTTTCATGTATTTACTCATCTGTCTACACTAAGGATCTTAGTCGTTTTCTTTAAAACTTACAAATAACGCACTTATTAAGTGTAATTTATTTCTCTTACAGTTTACAATCAAATTAATTATTAGCAATATATTTCTTTAAAAGGTTATTTCCTCGCATTATCAAAAACTGTTTTACCTATTTTTCATGCATTTCATACATTTAAGTTGTTTTTTCGCTTTTTATGGAAATTTTAAAAATAGTGAAAACATGTCTAAATCTTTAAATAAAAGGTTCATATAAAAAAAGATGTGGTATAATTTCCAATGACACAACTCTCAACAAAAGCCTATATGACTCAGATTTTTATAATTGTAGGTCACCGTACGGCCTTCAAAAATGAGCAAACCCTTATATCGCTAAGTCAGAAAAATAACTATGGTTTGTTTTCAATTAATTCTGTGTTATAAGTTTGAAAATGATTAATTGAATTCAATGAGATGTGTGTCTTGTATTTCCATCAGTTTTAGTTTGTAAGCCGAATTGCTTTTTTACTAGATCGATTCATAAAATTCTAACAGCGGTACACTACTGTTGCCTTTATATAAAATAATATGTTGATAGTAGAAATTACAAAAACAATGACAAAAGGGAATAGTATGTTCAAGTTTGAAAATCTTTCACCACTAGTAAAATTAACTTGGCTCATTTAAGGTGGTACCTAACACTTTCACTAAAATTAATTTGGCTCGTTTAATTTTCATAAAATTTTGACAAAAATATAAAAAGAATCAAAATATTTGAACCAACCGTTTTGTCAGAAAAATTACACTGGTTATATAGCAGTTTGGCTTACACCAATTTTGATCATTGAGAAGCTTAATATTCCCTATACAACACAACGTAATTAAAACGTTTAGCTGATTTTACAGAGTTATCTGTGTTAGGTACCACCTTAATTTTCATAAAGTGTATTTTTTCTGACAAAACGGTTTGTTCAAAAATTTTTGAAATTTTTATGTTCTTGTTACAGGGTCAAAGTTAATACATTGTCAAACTTTTATGAGAATTAAACGACCCAATTTAATTTTACTAGTAGTGAAAATGGTGGGTACCACCTTAATAGATTTCCATTTCCCGAAAAGCCCCTAATGTCCGTCAGTAAACAGGAAATTTTAAGTGTAAACATTTGTAAGCAAGCTTATGTTCATTTTATTAACTTCATCATATACATTGCTAAATAAACTCATCATAGATACCATGAGTGGAATTATCAAGCGACTTGAAATAAAAAGTACTCTATCCCAATAAGTAAGAACTTAATTTTTAAATTTGTTCAATGTGAAAACTTTCATTATAAATGACTTCCAATTTTAAATGAAACTGTGTATTTTTGACAACCTAGCTGAAGCATTTAAAAAAAAACCAATGTCAAAGCAAACATGTATATATTTATTTAAAGACATTTGTTATTTGTTAGAAACTCTAAGTGAAAATGATAGAAAAAGTTTTATGGAGAGAATAAAATCAGGACATGAGGTCAGAAAATATGTACGAATTCAGGTTATTGGAAAAGATGGTGTTGGAAAGACAAGTCTTGTACGTAGATTACTTAATCAAGATATTGAGGGTGTAACAAGCACTGATGGAATTGATATTAGCAGAAAATGTCATATCAAAGAAAGTTATGGTACATGGATATTTGATAATGGTGAGTTACACTATTTTATTCCTGCTTCCATACTACTTAGAATAAGGTACCTTTACGGCTTTCTGCTATTCAGTTTGCAGGGTCATTTTATGACAATGAATAATGCATTGGGATATTGCAACAAATTAAAAGATACTTTTGTTGAACGTTTGCCAAAATGAAATGAGAGTTTCCTCTTGATTTCTATGCTTCTTTATTCAATAGAATTTCATTGATTTGTATAAAAGTTGCCAATTTGAAATGATATGAAAAAATCAAAATATTTGAGGTTCTAAATACTGCGGACTAAAACTACAGCCCAAGGATATTCTTCTTCCAGGATAAAATATCCTTGGGCTGAAGTTTAAGTCTGAGGAAATAATTTTAGAAAATATTCAGTTTTCTCTTACAAAGCATATTGTTATCTGTTTAGTTTTGTTGTCGATGAGGCTCGTCATAATACATCTCAAAAAGTTTTAAGCTTCCTAAAACACACAAACATAATAGAAATAGAATTAATCATTAAATTGACTAATTATTCCTGTTTCAGATTTATTTCTGGTGTACTAAATATCCTAATTAGTGTGCTTTTAATAAAATAAGAAAATACGGATAGGGTATATACCACGATAACGATATAATGAAAGCCATTATATATATTGAATATAAAATGTCTTCATATTTCAATTATTTTATTTTGATTTTTTGCAGTTATCGAATTAAATTTAGGTTATATTTTTTTTCTTTTTTTACTCATGAATATTCGACATTGGTTTTTTTTAATTGCATAACGCCTTCTCAAAATACACAGAAAATCTAAAATGCAATAAGAACGAATATAGTTAAACACAATTCTCTGAAACCGCAATTACCCCGGTGCGTTATTTCTTCTTAGACAACATGTTTGTTACGTTTCAACAACCATTTAGAATTCCAATTCACATTAAAAGTACCGCTCTGCTTACTGGTGATAATATCATACAGGAACCTCATCAGATGAAAGAAAAAAAACAGTGTCTTCAAACTCACTTTCCTTTGTTTTAGGTGATGTTTCCTAACGAAATAATTCAAAATTTAGTTACTAGCTATAATAATTTATCCCATCGAAATTGAGATAGAAAAAGATACAGTCAAGTCTGACTTATACAACTAATTACTGCGTGTTTTCTAAGACTGTCATCAAAGTCAGAGGTTTAGCGCTATAAAACCAGATTTAATCCACCATTTTCTACATTTGAAAATGCCTGTACCAAGTCAGGAATATGACAGTTCTTGTTCATTCGATTTTGATGTGTTTTGTCATTTGTTTATGCCATGTAATTAGGACTTTCTAATTAGGTTCAGTATTTTTGTGATTTTACTTTTACGAGCACCATTAGAGGTGACACATGTGACGCAGGATCTTCTCACCCTTTCGAAACAACCCTACACGTTTTTAAAAGGTTTTAGAATGACGGTGGGAAAAAACAGATCTTCTGAAAATTCGTTATTCTACAGAAAATCCAAAATTATCCTCATTGTCTGTATGGTAACGCAATCATTTACTACAAGTTTTTCTCTTATAGTTGTTGTGTTTATTCACTGGAGACATAGTAATGTCAGTTTAATCGCTGCGATCAATGGCAGTTATTTCAATACACGCAACGTTTGAGTTTTAGTCACATATTATATGTGTACAAGTCCACTTCTTGTTTATTTCAATAAAAGTATATATGACAAACTTTTTATTGTTCATTGCGCCTTATTTTCTTTATTTAGTACACTTGTATCTATTGTTTATTATTCATTGCGGTACTTTTCTGACCCTCTCTGGAATGACTTAATCGCTTTGTTTTGCAACTCAGTAAATCTTGTAGTCTCCAAGATTATGCCAAAATAACTATGCATTGATGTCTTGTGATATCAAGGTTGATTCTCTCGTTGATTTTTTACTTTAACAAAAGTTTTAATATTTAAGTTAAGTTCCATACGAGTGCCATATGCATAATTGAAATGTTCAAAGAAGACAGATGATTTAATTTCAAAGAAAGACAAACTTATCATGTTATTTTCATTCAATATCAAAACACTTCCGATTACGTTTTATTAATATTTGCTCCAATCAAGAACTATAAATTAAAGGAATTAACTACAAACACGGCTTCAACTGTTTATTTTAACATAAATGTCTTGTGATATCAAGGTTGATTTTGTCATTTAATTCAGGACTTTTCGTTTTGAATTTCCCATTTTCTTTTCTTTTACTTTTCACGGAAATAAGTAAAACTAGACACAGATTTCATAGCTGTATAATTAGTAGTCAATGCAAACAAGAACTATCTTTAAAAAAGATATCCGACGTATTTAAATTTGAGTATATTTTAAAACTATCATTTCGATAACATTCAGAAGCACAATGACTAATGATGCAGGACCTCTGTAATAAAATCTCTGTCTGAATGTAACTACAATAAATTCTTTACTAAGTCTGGTTATATTAAGGCAATACTATATGTATAAAGGAATATTGTGGTGACATCTAAAAAAAATTATTTGTCAAAAAATCTAGTACAAATAACAAGAAACAAATATACATTTACTACTGTTTACATTAAACCTAATTCATGGTTAACAAAACTAGAAACTATTGGTAGTATAAGTAGTATCTTTCTGTTTACATTCACTAAAACCCCTCGGAAATCTCACATGCGTAGGTTCGTTCTGAAAGTCATGTACGCTCGTACAACAAAGTTTACATTAAAAACTATAATTGTCCCGAATAAACAGCTGTCATGGATGCAAAGAGCTATTGACGAAATAAATATTTTTATAAAAATATAAATCTTTGTAAGATCTAGTGTAAATATTTATAGTTTTTCACTTGCTTTCCATCACGATATAATTTTCGAGAATTTTTTTTCAAACCTAACCAAGTCACCCACCATGACAGCATTTTGTCCAACCACAGAAAAGATTTTCGAGCATGCGTATTCTGTTGCCATAGTTAAGCGTCCTTAAGTTCAAAGGGCACAAACCGAAACTATACCGACTACGTCGGAAAAAATTAAACGAAATTGTTTCTATTTTATCTAATTAAAAAAGGGTTAATACCACTTAAGCTGTTTCTACTGACTTATGGTTACGAATATGTTAACTTTGTTATGCTGTCAAAATATAGAGTCTGCAAATCACTGTATTGTAGATCAAACCGAAATGGAGAAAATTGGAAACAGGATACTGCATGCAACGGGCAACCAACCAAATAATGATGTACACCATACTTTATTTAAAACAGAAAAAAATGAAACATCAAAAGATGCCATAATGCTTACAGTCGACGAAACTAAACAACATCCATCCAATCAACTGACAGAAGATGCAAAAACATTTAATATAAATGATACGGTCAAGACAAATGATAATAATCCAGTGACACCATCTATAACAAACAACACTGGTTCTTCATTCAAAAACTCTGATGACAACCAATTACATGAAGTAGGCGCTTTGAATTCAAACGCAGACAAACCAATGACAAATACATATACGAATTACAATGCTGATCGGATAACTGAAGCAATGATTAATAAAATGGATGATATAACATCTTATGTAAAAAATAAAAAAGCAACTATGACAGACTACGGTTTGATAGAATGTGGAATATGGGATTTTGCTGGCCAAAAAGAGTACCATGCCACACACCAGACATTTCTTACTACCGATGCTATCTATCTTCTTGTTGCAGATATTAAAGACGATATAAAAAAAGTTCATTACGATGATCAGTTTAATTTTGATTCAAGTGGAGGTAATATTTTTTAAATATATGATGATTAATCGAAACAGTGTACGGAAGCGTATTATCACAACACAACTTTTTTTAATAGTTCTTCCTACGTTTGCGTTTTAACGAAAACCTTTGCGAAATAACGCAAACATTTAACGCAAACCTTTGCGAAATAACGCAAACATTCAACGCAATTCTTTCCAAAAAAACGCAAACATATTTTCCTCTGATACTAATGGGACAAATTTAATATATCTTGACTATAATTATTATTATTATTTCCATATTGTGTCCGATGACTCCGCTTGCAAAAAAATCAATTACAAATTGTCACAACTTGGAAACTAATTTAATAATGGTAAGGGGTCCAGGGGCCTTCAGTAACTATTGAAAGACTACAATAGAATGACTTGATTCTTGCAATGGGCGGGTGCAATTTTTGCAGGGAGAGGGGAGAATGCTTATAACTTAAAAAAGTTCATCGGAAGGTACCAATATTTTCCGTATCAAATGCACAAATAATACAAGATGGTCTTGAAGTATAGATTTTGCGTACTGACGTTGATTATCATCTTAATTAATTTTACTTTTACTGTTAAGTCATTTTTTGGAGATATTCATTTGACGTGACTCTGTGCTGATGTAAAACATCATACTTTGAACGACAAAATTATTCCATTTATTAATATTACTTTTACTTATGGATCTTGACATACTTTGAATTACAAACTATTTTATTCATTAATACTACTTTTTCTGTTTAGTCTGTTTTCTATAATATACATTTGACGTGAAACTGTACTTATGTATCCCGTAATACTTTGAATCACACAATTATTTCATTTATTATTATTACCTTTACTGTTTGTTTTTTGTTATATCTACTTTATGGTGACTCTGCATTTATGTATGCCGTCATACTTTGAACGACAAAATTATTTTATGTCTACCTGTGCGAATTTCGAAATCGCAATTTTATACCAGTACTGAATACCTTCCATCCTTTACGGGTAGACTTTACATAGATATAAGCAAACTCAGTATGTTAAATTTTATGTCCGCTTTTTGTGTTTCTTCGTTTCATTTGTTGTTTTTATAGTATTTAAGATGATAACACAATATTGACTGCTGCACCCCTATGTTTGACATTGTTACTCTTTGAGTATGTTTGTTTTATTCATGCATCGTTGACAATGTAATGACAATGTAATGGAATTTGATACGACTGTCATACAAGTGAGAGGTTTAGCTAGCTATAAAACAAGTTCAATCCACCATTTTCTTCACAAGACAATGCATTTACCAAGTCAGGAATATGACAGTTGTTATCCATTCGTTTGATATGTTTGGACTCTTGATTTTGCCTTTTGATTTTGGATTTTCCTTTTTGAATTTTCCTCGGAGTTCAGTATTTATATGTTTTTACTTTTTATTTGTGCTTTTTAATTTCCATTTTCAGAAATATTATAAAAGCCATTATTATATTGTCTCTTTCAGCATATTTATTTTAAATGAATGCACCTCTGCCAAAACCATTACCAAGGTCTTTCCCAAAAATCAATTTAAGGCACTTTCGCAATTATAAAGTTCGTGGATGAATAGGAGTGGTATCCAATTAGGATTTGTTTTGGAGACTTGCTTGATAATATACTTTTACAATTTAAGTTAATTATCTTAAATACCATTGTGGTTTTCGGATTGAAATATACTGTATGACGCAAAAATATTAAACAACGAAAGATCTACAAATGAGTCAACATCATCAAAATCTTTAATTCACATCTTATTGGAGTTATTGGGTGTTTTTGGGGTAATTTTTGTTAACCTTTTCTAAAATAATATTCTGCTTTTATTTATCTGCTGGACCAAAATTAACCGAACCTGGCCTAAATCATTATTTGGGTATCCTGGTTTAAACCTTATTTTACATGATTTCCAAAACCACACTAGTTACAGGTGAGCGACACAAGCTCTTGAGAGCCTCGAGTTAAAATCATAGTGTAACTAATCAACAAATGTACACACATGTGTAATTTAAACTATGTTTATCTAGGGAGTTTTTTTATTAGTGCTTTTACTTTACATAGTTGATTCATTTTGTAAAATATGTATTTCTAGTTGATAGATATGGAGTAAGAAATGTTAACATTGTCAAATAATTCTATTTCAGATTACATTGATTTTTGGTTAGACAGTATTCACTGTTATTGTGGGGATAACAAAACTAGTATATTTAACGACAAAAAACCATCAGTTATCATGGTTTGCACTGGTATCGACAAGCTTGAGGGTTCAGGTGCATATATTGAGGTATGATATAACATGGATGTGTATCATTTTTCTGTATTCAACATACTTTGTTTTGCTTAATTGAACCATTTATCATTACTATTTTGTATTTGCATCGACGACTGACATCGATTGCAATGTAAAGGATGTCAATCCAGCGGTGACAGAAATTGTTCACACGATCGTAAATTTTGTTATTTTGTTTTCGGTTAAACCAAAATAGAATTTAGAAATGAGTATGCATAATTTTTTTTCTTAGGAGGATTTCATTATTCAATTAACGACATTCAGTGTAAAAAACCAACCGATGATCCATTTATTTTCGTGGATACCAATTTTCCTGAATCGACAAAAATAAGCATTTTCGTGCATATTTGATCTCGTGGTTCACCTGTACCAATGAAAATTCACACACATTAGTTATTATTGAACAGTAATGAATACCCAGTATATTGTTTGACATCTGAAAGAAAATATTACAGAATATCTAAAATTAAATGAAATACAAAATAAGAAGATGATGAGATTAATTTTAGAAAGGCAATCTAAAATTCAAATCGTACTTGCATGGATCGCTGATAGTATATTTTCGGTAACAGATCTGCATGTAAATACATTATAATGAATAACATAAACACAGCACAAATTATATGGATGAAACTAAAAAATGACCGATTTTGTTTTCAACACCTGGCTTTGTATATGATGTGGACTCTTCAATATGGTATATTGCTGTCTCCTCAGACACATTTATATCCACTATAAAATAGGTATGGTAAGTCTAAGATCGATGTCATTTTGGGTGTTTTAGGTTTCCATTTCGAATTTTGAAGATGTAACCTCCAAATAAAATACATACCTGTCAACCTGTGACGATGAAAATGCGATGAAAATGCAGGTCATGATCTGCATTGAAGAATGAAATCTCAGGTCATACCGCGTACAAACTTTTTCGAGCTGAATTTCAGTATTTAGGATACATTTTTCTTATAATTTAAACCAAAACATCAATGCATGTTCACTTGGTAAGTAATTATAAATCTTACTAACTATTATTTCATTGCACTTTTAACAGATTTTAGTAAATGTGTAGCACTGTGTTATGCCCTTTACTTATTGTGATAATGTAATTTTACCTCAAAACATAATTACTAGGATATGTAATTTTATAATGTTTTGAGACCAACTGTTCGGCCTTAACTCATTATCTCTTTGAAATAAAATTAGACTATATTACAATATAGTAAAACGGTTAAAGGAAGTATAGATAAAGAAAATAATTTTCAACTTTTTTTCATAATTGTTTCAAGGTATGAAAATTATGAAAAGTTATATTTCAATATGTATTTGAACTTTATTTGTTTAGATTGTATCTTTTTTTACCCCCAAAAACGTAAATATATGTAATAATTCTGAATGGTGACAAAAAAGGGGAAGTAACTCAGTTGAAAAATGTTTGTTTAACAACAGTGTAATTTATTTACGACCTAAAGATAGGTAATTGGTGTTAATTAACAGTGTGTTTGACACAAAAGCTGTCAAGTGAAGCCATGCCCTTAATTTGTCACTGAATTTGACAGTTTACAAAGCTAGATGAGCATCATGTTCATAGAAGCATTACGAATTTGCCGGTATTTCAAAGGAATATCACTTATGAAATATAAACATCCATATCAAATTCAAATTATGACGATACAATAAAATTGAGAATGGAAATGGGGAATGTGTCAAAGAGACAACAACCCGACCAAATAAAAAACAACAGCAGAAGGTCACCAACAGGTCTTCAATGTAGCGAGAAATTCCCGCACCCGGAGGCGTCATTCAGCTGGCCCCTAAACAAATATATACTAGTTCAGTGATAATGAACGCCATACTAATTTCCAAATTGTACACAAGAAACTAATATAAAAATAATAAAAGACTAACAAAGGCCAGAGGCTCCTGACTTGGGACAGGCGCAAAAATGCGGCGGGGTTAAACATGTTTGTTAGATCTCAACCCTTCCCCTATAACTCTTACCAATGTAGAAAAATAAACGCATAACAATACGAACATTAAAATTCAGTTCAAGAGAAGTCCGAGTCTGATGTCAAAAGATGTAACCAAAGAAAATAAACAAAATGACAATAATACATAAATAACAACAGACTACTAGCAGTTAACTGACATGCCAGCTCCAGACTTCAATTAAACTGACTGAAAAATTATAATTTCATCATATGAACATCAGGCTTAATCCAAAACTACCAATACCTGATTGAGATTTTATCAATACAAAAGAAGCATTGTATGATTTATCAGCTGACACTGCACATCCTCTTCAACTCTTTGGTCAATATTTACAGACGGATCTCTGAATCACTGTCAGTCTCTGCCTACTATATTGTCTGCAGATAGTTTTAAACTTCTCCAGATGTATGGACCTTGTACTGCTACATCCGCCGGATGATCAGTACCGGTGTCCAAACCGATAATCATCAACCCTTGGCTTTTAGTTCACATCATCTCGGCGATGACATAGGCAGAAAAATGAAAGCTAATTATCTAAATAATTCACGAAAAATAAACGATGTTCTGGAAGTAAATATTCTAGGTGATTTCATTATCTATCATCCTAATGTTTTTATAGTATTCCTTTATTTGTTTGTATAAATATTACTGGTACCGTTCAGTCTGTACTTGACGTGCCTCTGTATTTATACATCCCGCCATTGTGTTATTGGTCTGTCAAGGGACAATATTTTTATTAGTATTTTTGAAATTATTGTATTTCATTTTATCTATATGACTTCTTGGTGTTTCTTTGTTGCATCATCCCGTCATTGTGTTAATGTGATATTGGAAACCTTTGTTTAATTGGCTCTAACTATTGATAATGTGCTATTTCTATATGCCTTTTTTGTGCTTCGTTGTTACATAAACTGACCGACCTTAGAAACGCAATACTCATTTTTTGATTTTTTTTTTAACAAATCTTGTTTGATTTTCATACAACTACTTTGCATGCTTATCATACTTCTTCCTCCGTACAAAAAATAAAAATCTGACTTAACTGTGGTTATTGAACATACCGAATTTTTGAAGTCGCACGAATTTCTTAAAGCAAAATTTTAGACCCATGAAAGATTGTTTCACTTGTTTTGCTTTTTGAAACAGTTCTTTCAATCCTTTGCCTCTCTTAAACCAGTTTAGAAATGTTGCATTTCCATTTTGCCAAGACTGAGAAACAAAAAACTGAGTTACCCCACTTAATAACCCTGCAAACATTAAAACATACACGTGCTGCAACCATACTGTATGACTTCAGAAACTCATCTTACTGTCCTTCCGACAACGATACAAGTAGACAAGATTTGTTGCTGGCCATCAATGAACAGATAAACGTTTAGTGACAATGAAACGTCAACAGAATTTGATTACGCAACGTAATTTGCCAGACATGTTTACGGCCGCAACGTCAACTGCTAATCAAATTGCCGAATGCCATTTAGTACACATTCATGCCATAAATGTTTCCCATCAACTGAATTGCAAAAGAATCGACTGAAGAAAAACCTTAAAAGCCCTCTAGTTCCAACCGTATAATTGCCAAAACCAATTAATGGGTTGAACAAATGCAAAACCAGAAGGTGTTAAACAGAACCCAAAACATGTCAGACAGAATTTGTTGACCTTTTTGACAATTATTATGGCGTTTGCAACATGCAGTCATTGTTTTCGACGGGGACACATTCATTAAAAAAAAACCACAAACACAATCTTTTTTGCGATTTGAATTATCCTCGGGGTATCGTATGTCATAGTTTCTATTTCCTCTAATTACTTGTTTTTTCTTGCCTTTCTAAATGTTCCCATTGTCTCTAGCATTCTCTATATCGACTTTGTCAGAAATCCTTTGCAGCCTACTTCTGTATGAAAAGCTATGCTTTCCACATTGTCTTTCTTAACATGAGTTCATCCGATATTTACATGTATATTTCTCCCTATTTTGAAGTGGTGCCTCTTCGCACAGGTAAACTGTTTGGCAGGGTTGTCTTAACATAATAAAAGAACACAAGCTTCTTCCCAAAGTCAGCTTTCATGTTACATTCACTGACCTTGTCTTAGATGAAATGTTGCTTTGATTTTTTTTAATGACCAGTGTGTGTGTCTCTCTCTCTCTCTCCCTCTGTTGTTGATGTTGTCTTCCTTATCTCAATATCAGATGGTTTTCTGACCTTGTCATGCCGCCATCGAAATTTTCTCTCTGTCAGCGCAACTTTATAGCCTGGATGTATGTGTGGCATTGTTACTTTTTTCCACATAAATTGCGGCTTGGTTCTTCTATCAATTCCCACTGATTTAAATTTGAAGAGAAAAGAAGTGAATCGTAGACTTACAACAGCATAAATAAAATTCTGAACGGTTCTATCCTCTATAACTCTGTCAATGTGATCTTCTTTCTTGAATTCTTGCCTTTTCAATGTAAGTGTGGACTAGTGATCTTATCCTGTGATACCTATTGCTTTTAATTTAAATTATGATACAAATAAATCTAGAAATTTAAACGAAGACATATCTTTCCTGACATGGGTATAGAAAGAATAGTAATGATTTATTCCTTTGATTTATGCAAAGTAATGCACATTCGCTGTGTACGTTAACGTTCATTATAGTACTTTATAGTTATCAGTGTAAGACAAGCATTTTCTTTTGTAGATGAAGAAAAAAGAATATGAGACAAAATTTCGTAATACATTTGGAAGACAAGAAAAGGGCAGCCACGTACATGGCTTCATCAACTTTATTTCAAATACTAAATCACCTGAAGAAGAATTTAAAATTTTGAGAGATCAAATTTCAAATATTGCAAAGGAAATGAGGTATTTTGCTGAGGAACTTCCTACAAAGTGGATCCAACTAGAAACTACACTTGCAATATTGAAGGATCTGAAGGAAAGGGAAAAATTGGGTTATTGTGAAAAATTGGAGAATATTGAGAAATTAGCCAAGACGATCTTGATTGAAAAAGACGAATTGCTTATTTTCTTAAAATTCCAGCATAAAATTGGGAACGTTATATTTTTTGAGGATAAAAGTGATTATGTAATTCTACAACCAAAATGGTTAGTTGACTGTTTCAGATGCCTAATATGTGACAATGCAAAGAAGAAATCTTGTACCGCGACTGAATTGTTCAACCTAGACAATTGGGGGAAATTACCAGATCATGTGATTGATAAGCTATTTAGTAAAGTGCCTGAATTAATGTTTGAACAGTTCAAGCCACATATTCTTGAAGTCATGGAAAAATTTGACATAGTAGTAAAACCAAAATCAATGAATGCATACTATATACCATGTATGATTACAGAAGTATTATGTTTAGAAAACATTAAGACTGCATTTAAAGTCGAAAATCATCTGTGTTCACCTTGGTTGGTACTTGCATTCAAATTTCTTCCAATTGCCTATTATAACCACATTTTGTTTATGTACATAAGAGAAAAAACAGTCTGTGAAGAAAAATCTCAAACAGGAGATGGACGTCCAGCTATATATGCAGGAAAAGCAGTTGTTTATCTAGACAAAACCAAACGAAGCAAGTTATTTATTTGTTTTTCAAGAAATTCTATATCCCTACAGATATGGAACAATAAAGATATGGACGTCAATTCATACCGAAAAATTGTAGAAGAGCTTTGCAAAAGAATTGAAGATTTAGAGACAAAATTAGGCAATACATTACAGTATAAAATACAATCAAAATGCAGTTCTGGAAATTATGTTAGCAGTTCCGGCAGAATCAGCTATGAAGATCTTAATGCACTCTGTGTTGGAGGACAATACTTTTGTGAAGAACATGATTGTTTGCACAACAAGGACGACGTAGAGAACACCTGGTTTAATCATCTTGTTGTAAGTGTTGACATTTGTTTTAGATAAATCAAATCTAGAAATAATTAAATGATCATAATAATTGATAAGTTGAAAAGTATTAAAATGGTCATGTAGGTTTCATTATCACTGAACTAGTATATATTTGTTTAGGGGCCAGCTGAAGGACGCCTCCGGGTGCAGGAATTTCTCGCTACATTGAAGACCTGTTGGTGACCTTCTGCTGTTGTTTTTTTTATTTGGTCGGGTTGTTGTCTCTTTGACACATTCCCCATTTCCATTCTTAATTTTATTATGAGTAGCGTTAACTACGTAAAATATGGTAATGCCTTCTACTGCTTTTATATTCATTGTAAACATACACTCTTATAAAATTACAAATATGTTCGTCCCTGACGGTATCACACTAACCCAGTAGTCAGCACGCCTGTTTATTTATGTGTTTTATAAATATGTATTTATCAATTATGTCATATAATATATGGTGTTCTGTTTTTAAAAATTTCATGTTACAAAATTTTGATTTTTTCTTAAAAGTAAGTATTTACCTTTCCCAGGAATAGATTACATTATCGGTATTTGGCACAGCTTTTTGAGTTTTCGGGTCCTAAATGTTCTTCAACTTTGATCTTTTTTGTCTGTATAACTGTTTTGATGTGAGGGTCACTGGTAAGTCTTAAGTAGCCGAAATGCACGTCTGGCGTATTTAATTATAATCCTGGTACCTTTGACAACTATTATGAATTTTATTGTTATATAATATCTATAGTAACCGTATGATCTTAAAATGTTTCACTCGATATTGTTTTTCAAAAACAGTCAACATGCATAGTCGTCGATACATTTACCTAAGTGCACCTCTTTTAATGAGTTCATGATGTTTTATAGTGTACATTTGCTGTACTATCATCAGCGCACAATTCATTGACAGATAGGTAAAACTTCGTCTAGATTTCAAGTTAAATTTTTCCAAATAACAAACAGCTACTTCTTTTTTTTTAATTCCCATCTGCCGCCAGTAGTTTTACAAAAAAATAATTTAGATATTCACGTTTGTTTATATTTGTTACAGGCATTTTCTTAATTTAGGCATTTTGTAAAATGCCTGAAAATTTAGGCAATTTGTAAAATGCCTGAAAATTTAGGCAAGGTTCAGTCATTTTACAAAAAGCCTGACATTATTTTAAAGAAAAAAAGTTAAAAATAAAAACAAATGAAAGCTTTGAACATCAGAACAGTTTTATTTATGATAATTATTACTGAATTAAAACGAAGAGTTTAAGTAATCAAGAACAAATTTTACTGAATCATTTAAAAAAAAAAAATTGACAATTATTTATCATTCCTCAATTTTTTTGGATGACAGGAACTCTTGTAAATACATAATAGTTTGGCGTAAAATCTGGTTTTATCACGTCAACCATATGTGGAGAAACTTGAATCATCACACATTCACAATAAGCAATTGTTCATTGACCCCTCATGGAAATATTGCCCTTTATATTCAATCTTAAACATTTTTTTAATTTTATTTTTGTAATCTTTTCACAAATAAATTTCAACCTAGCCACAACCTAGTTATCTTGATTGAAAACTGTATTCGATGATACTACTAAGCATATATTTGCATCACATCAAAACACAGCCTTGTATGGCAAAACCCATATTGCAGAGCGGAATTTCAAAGTTAAATATTGTAATATATCATATGTTTGTAAAATGCAATACTTTCATCACGTTAAGACCTCCATATTTTAAAAAAAATATTTTTTTTATCTATGGCATTTCTATCCTTATCCAAAATACCTTCATTTCAGTTGTAAGCGTCTGTCCTTTATTCGGTTCAATCCCCTACAGAGCTAAAATAACCCATATGGATTATTACCAATTTGTTCTTGTCTAAAAAGTTCATGATATATTTGTGACTAAAAACAAGCAAAAAACAATCAGTCAATAATTAAAAATAAATGATATCTGCTTCCTATGCATGCTATGTTCCATTTTAATTTACAATTTTGAATCCAGATTTTCTAAAATTTCTATTGTAAATTTTGTTCTTTTGACAGAACAATTTGTCATTCTGCCATTTTTACATAATAATCATAAATTCACTACTAATATCTGAAATACAGAGTGAGTATGTATTTTATGTAGTTTCACAAAAAAGTACACATCATATGATATACTACCCTTCCCAGCTGGGTTTTTGAAAATAAATTAATTCTAATGAACCATAAGTTATTTTGTTAGCAATATTTTGTGATTTTGTCAACTTTTGTCAATAAGATCAAAATAATTATAAAGCCAAACAAATAAAAAGTTGCAGAGCATCGAGTACATAACATTAAAATGCCAAATACGGCTAAGGTAATCAAAGTCTGGTTTTCAACACGGAGCCATGACTCTCCCCGATCAGCAAGGACCCAAACAAGAGAAAAAAATTCAAACTGGAAAACCAACGGTATAATCTATATATAACAAAGGAAAACGAAAAACACGTATGAACCACATCAACAAACGAAAACAACCGAACATCAGTTTCCTGACTTAATAAAGGTGCAAACAAATGCAGCGGGTATATCATATCCATGGTCATAAAGAATTGCAGACTTTATTCTTTTGTATAAACAAATGAGATTTGGTATGATTCCCATTTAGACAATTACCATTAGACACAAAAGCTCAACTAAAGAGGGTGAAAGCAATTCAAGGCATTATTATAACGCCGACGACGGAAGCTAGGATTGCCATATCTTTCTATACCAAATGAATTTCAAAAAGGGTCTAAAATAACATATGTAAAACAAGTATTCAAAACAAGAATATTAAAGGCCTCATGAATGTACAAAATAATGAACAAATCAAATTTAATAAATAGATACAAGGACAACCACTGAATAAAAGGCCCCTGACGTAGTTTCAAATACAATGAAACCAGGCTTTGATAACTTTTCTGTAGACTAAAAAATATGATTGTACTGCAACATGTGTTACCTTAACGTGTTTAAATTGAGTTCGTTCCCGAACTATCTGTATGTTTGGTGATATTTCGGTTGTAAACTAAAATCAGATAAAAATTGATAATGAAAGCAGCACAATAGATTCCTACCTTTTTATATTCGGAAAAACTAGTTCATTTATATGATTTGGCTTTTAGTATGACGTCTATTTTAACTGAACTAGTACACATTTTCATTTAGAGACCAGCTGATACCCGCTTCCTGGTACGGAAATCTATTGCGTCCTTCTGCTGTTTTCTGCTCGTTGGTCGAGTTGTCTCTTTGACAAATTCCCCATTTCCATTCTCAATTTGCTTTTATACAGTTTTTAAACGGTATTAAGTTTTTAAACTGTATTAAGATCAAGCTGCACAACACACAACTATTTTGAGACTTTGTAAAGTGCTTCATCACCCGTACCAAAGACTTTTAGAAGATCAAGCAGAATAACCAATCTCTTTTGAATTTATTTTACAGTACTTCATCACCCGTTGGAGAGCATGAAGTTCTCGATACAGCCAGATACTGATATAAAGCATTGATGACGAGTTTTCTTTAGAATTGCTCCCAGTAATTTTGATCGTTTGTGGTCGCCAGCAATGTCGTATTATTCAGATGCGGATATCAGAACAAAATTTAATGCAGTTAGTTGCTGATAGGTGTTGCTTTATGTCGTGAAGTTGCGAATGAATATAAATGTTTGTAAATCATTGATGATTCTTGATAAGAAGTTGAATAACTATCAGTACATAGCTGTTTGACAAATATTTTGAGGCCTTCCCCTAGATCTTATTCCTGTGACTTTGAACAGGTTTACAATTTTCACTGTCAAGTGATTAGTCAGTTTGATGGTTTGAACAACGATATTTTCTATAAAATTTCATAACATTCTAAGCATATATCAAAGCTGGTTGACATTTTTTTAGCTTTGATCACAAGATCAGGATTCGGCAGCTGAATTAATAAGCAATGTTGCTGTCCATCAATATTTTGTCTGAACTCTATGCCAATAGTCGAGACATATATCTGTGTCAATAGTATATTTATACGTAGTTGCACATTACATAATTATATGTAAAAGATATCAAGATGAATGCCAATAAAATTATAATGTTATTAATTATAAAAATTGAAGTAATGCTCTGTTTTAACTTGTTTAGAGATAATGACCTCCATACAGTATAAATGATGATGTCTTTTTTGTTGGATGTTGTTAATTCAGATCACAACACCTCTTATGAAGCTGTCCATGAGAGCAGAATGGTTAATTTGACCCAAAAATTTTTTGCCATTGATAAAAGGTGGTAAAACATGTTTACTTTGTATTTGCAGGTATCTGCAGATGAGTCTGCAGATAAAATAGCTCCTGAAAATAATTCAGTTAATTCACCCCAAATAACGGTCGCAGAACCAAATCAGTCTAAGATTGAGGTAAAGAAGAACTTAAATTGAGTTATTACTTATGTCTTATAAAAAATACCGTTGTGTTTCTGCTAACCCTGATTTTAAGTGCACACCTACAGCTATGTGTTGTCAATGCTAAACAAATGCTATTAAAATCAGATGGACAAATCAAAAGCTTTTGTGTTGAATATATTTATTCGACAAACACAATACACTAGTTGATTCAACCATTTTACCAGACAAAATTAATCTCAGTTTGATGACTATTTTAAAGCACTTCCATGATGACATGGTCCAGAGACTTTGAATCAATTAGCTCTTTTTATTGTTTATGTTCCTGTTTATGTCAATCGACGAAAAAAACTACTTGCTATAGACAACGGTATTGTTTATTCACTTAAATAAAATTCTAAAATTGAGAATGGAAATGGGGAATGTGTCAGAGACAACACCCCGACCATAGAAAAAAAACAACAGAAGGTCACCAACAGGTTTTCAATGTAGCGAAAAATTCACGCACCTGAAGGCGTCCGTCAACTGGCCCCTAAACAAATATATACTAGTTCAGTGATAATGAAGGTCATACTAATTTCCAAATTGTACACAAGCAACTGAAATTAAAACAATACAATACTAACTAGGGCCAGAGGCGCGAAAATGCGACAGGTTTAAACAAGTTTGTGAGATCTCAACCCTCCCCCTATACCCCTAGCACTTGTAGAAAAGTAAACGAATAGCAATACGCACATTAAAATTCAGTTCAAGAGAAGTCCGAGTCTGATGTCAGAAGATGTAACCAAAGAAAATAAACTAAATGACAATAATACATAAATAACAACAGACTACTAGCAGTTAACTGACATACCAGCTCCAGACTTCAATTAAACTGACTGAAAGATTATGATTTCATCATATGAACAGCAGGCACAATCCTTCCCGTTATGGGTTTAGTATCATACACTCATAACATATATGAGAAGAACATTTCCCGTGTCATGCCAAAAACTGGTTTTTGAATAAATGTGTTTAGTTCCGATGCAAAGACCCTTTAAGTGAATCAATATTAACGCCAAATTCTGCAGTCTTTAATGACCTGACAACAGTATCGTAACTATATCCCTTCTTCAAACGTTTTGTTAGTTTCTGAGGTGAATATTGACACCTTTGTGCTTTATAAAAAATATTTCCATACAAAATTGGATGTGAAATACCTGAACGTATAAGAAATCTGGATGTTGAGCTATATTTATTTTTAAAGTTTATAGTAAATTCCTTCTTCAGAAGATACACTATTTCGCTACAGATATTTTTTTTCTTTTTTCCTCGCTGTAGATATCATGAAGTTGACAAAACTTACGCCTTCGATCTCATGTCCATTTGAAAAATTTGAAAAGGTTCTTTCTATTTTATTTCCAGCGTTACAAAACAAAACATTAAAATTATATGTATACATGATAGTCTTTAATAAACCAATAACAAAAATGAAATCTATTTAATTTATAAATTTTGTAATTGTTTTAAATCAAAACTGTAGGTAACTATACAATTATTAACTGGTTCAAGGGAGACAATACACACACAGCTTTAATTGACTTTTTTCAAATAAGAACATAATACAAAGAAATGTTCATCTTGCATAAAAATGACTCTTCAATAGAATTCATTCGTTCTCCAACTTCAATCAAGATTTTAAATTATCAATAAGTTTATAATCAAAAGTTTTTTATTCTATAGGGGAGTGACAGTTAAAGAATGCCCAACGACATTAAAGAATACTTGTTTGAAATTTTACTCATAAAATTGCCAGAACAAATTGACTTTCAAATCTTATAATTAACACGTGTTTACCAAGTAATATTATTTTCTTGTTAAAATCCGACTAAATACCCATATCCAGATATAGTCAGGTATATACCTTACTTCAAATATCAAAAATGGCGCTTACAAAAACTAAAAATGGAAATCGTTAACGTTGAAAACTATGTTTGGGAGTCTCACACTGGGCTTTCAGTAATATTGGTTTTCCTTAGAGTTCCAATCTAGAGCTGGAAAACATCAAGACCTGGAAAACCTATGGTGACTAAATATCATTGTATAACTTAATCTAAATCTAAATATAGTTTATGACATTTGATATGTGTTTTAGGAGGATGTACTTGATGCGAGATGCATTACTGAAGATACAGCAAAGTACAGCACTACCAAACTAATCACTGCCCAAAAGGATGTTAGTTCTGAACTTGAACAAAAGCTTCCACTTTATTCTGAATATCAAAGTTTGGATAAAAGATTGAATTCATTCGAGAGTTGGCCGAGAAATAAAAAACCAACACGTGAAGATTTGGCTAGGGCTGGATTTTTCTATATAGGTAATATAGTTTAAAATCATATTTCAAAAATTTCATTGGTACATACATTTTTTAAAAATTCTAAAAATAATAAATATGAATGAATAAAATTTCAGAGATAATGAATGTGATTTAAATTTAATTTAAAGGTTATAAAAAACTTTTTTTTTTGAAAATGCAATTTGATCTAAACTAACTCTTTGCATGTGTTCCTTCGTTATTAACTGGTATCATAATGTTAACTTCACAGTTTTCTGCAAAATTGATTTTGTGCTTGTAATGCATTTATATATAAAAAAAATATATTAATGACATAGTATAGCAATGTTGAAATTGAACTTTATTGTATGAAGTCACAAGTCAGTTGTCCTTTTGACTACATATTAAGCTGTTGGAGATTTTGGAAAAAAGTGAATGAACTCATCATAGATACAAGGATTGAAATTTTGTATGAGCGCTTAATGAAGCCTCGTCCAGAAAAGACTCATCGGTAACGCTCGCATTAAGAAAAATGAATGATACAGTTCTACGAATCTTGCACATAATTTTTAAGAATAAACCTAACCTGACTGTTCAATGCACATTCGATAAATAACTATGTTATGCACTTGTCTGTGTGGTAAAGTGCAATATATGTGCATCCTTCTTTCTTTTTTTTTTCTTTTTTTATTATTAAAATGGATATATCTTGAAATATTCAACACTAACAAAAGAGGTAAAACCAATATTTTAATAGATATAGGAAGATGTGGTGTGAGTTCACTTGCTTTATCATAAAACACTTCAAAAAGTAGTGCAAACCAATAGATCTTACTACTTTTTTTACATTTTAATAACGAGCGTAATTAAAATTTAAATCTATCAACATATTTTTCATTGTAAAGCAGTAGCCATGAAATTATGTTAGAGTAATTGTACATATGATATTGAAAGAAGATTTGGTAAAGCTGTCAACGAGATAATTATTGATAAATGAATTTTATTTCTCATAAACTACAAATCACATAGTAACAGAGAATATATAAACAAATTCATTAGATATTGACGCTCATGTGAACAATAAAAAACATAAACATTAAATTACAAAATAACCAGAAGGTGTGACACTGACATTTATATTTTTTATAAATCTACAAAGTTTTTCAAAAACAATATAATTATTAATCTGTAAGAGCTCATCAATGATTTATAAACATTTGGACGAAGAGTATAACAGAATGAAAACAACCTCTTCCTTTATTAATTTAGAGTATTACATATTATCCACAATAGATCAAATGATATAGACATTTACAATTGTAGGTCACCGTACGTCCTTGGACAATAAGCAAATTTTATTCCTCATAGTCATCTATAAAAGACCCAGAAATGACAAATGTAGAACAATTCCCATGAGAAAACTAGTCACCTAATTTATGTTTTATAAAATGAACATTGTCGAACAAAAAAAAGACAACATTGAGTAGTTTTTGAAAAAAAATCTTATAAGACTGTTGTGCTACAATAACTCGCATTATAACTTTTGAAAAAATAATGTGAGTTTTATTGATTTATCGCTGTGTTAAATTATTATAACAAATTTTATACAAGCCGAATGTTCTCACATTTTGTGAGTAGGATTGTTTCTGTGTCTGCTATTGATATATACCTATGAGGTATGGGATTCTCTTATTGTTCAAAGCCGTAAAATCACCTACAATTATGAGTTGAAAGATTGTTAAAATGTAGTTTGTACTGTACTATTAAACGAGAAGATATAAGTTTTTCTACATTAGAAAATGCCTGTACCAAGTCATGAATATGACAGTTGTTATCCATTCGTTTGATGTGTTTGGACTTTTGATTTTGCCTTTTAATTTTTGATTTTCCTTTTTGAATTTTCCTCGGAGTTCGGTATTTTTGTGTTTTTACTTTGTGCGTATCGCTTCTCTTCCTTTCACAATAAATGAATCATCATGCCTCTGTTTTTCTTTTCCCCCATTACCGAACTGAACAAAGAAATAACACGACGGGTGCCGTATACGGTGCAGGAAATGGGACCACCTGATTTCACTCCCGGTTATTAGTGGAGTTCCTGTTGTTTCTTATTTATTATTTACTGTTGATGGAAATGTCCTGTGGTATTTTAGCCTTCGTTTACTCCTTGTTTTTGATTGTTATTGTCTATGCATGGTCGTATGTTACCTCCTCGCTTATGATTATTCCGTTCTGGTTATTGTGGAAGAAAAGCGATAATAAAAGCGTCTGGGTATTGTTTCCGTCATCGTTTTGATCTTTTTAAGTAAAAGACTTCCGTTTATATGGTTAAAGATAACACATAGTTTCATGTGGACCCTTATACTATGAATAAACTGTATATGGTATTTGCTATTTTCTGTCTATTCCAAGTTTACTATCAACGGCGGCAATATATAACATGCTTAACTACTATTGTTTTTTTTTGGCTACTTATCATCCATTATTGAACTGAACTGTTTGCTGTATGCTTACGACAAACTAAAAGTCTACTGGAACACATATAAAAGTGTTTACAGATGTTTGCCGCTAGATGCAAACTTCCGGCAAATATTTGTTTTGCTTTTTGCTGCAAGCGTGCGACAAGTTTGCAGAAACACCAATGTTTGCTGTGCTGTAGTATTGCTAGAGAGCTAAGATAACAAATAATGTTTGCCGCAAAATTGCAGAAAAACTTATTTGTATAATAATGTTTGCAGCAATCATTCCGCAACCTTCATTTGCATGGTAAAATGGTTGTGGCAAGTTTGCAGCAATGTTTGCAGCAAACTTGCGGGAGATGTTTGTTGCAGGATGATTTTGTGGTACATTGTAAGAGATATGTTTACTCGATCTAACTAATTGTGTACTATCTATATGGATATCTTTTTTTTTGTTTTCTATTTAGGGACTGTTTGTTCGTTACCTATATCAACCACACTTGCATTATAATGCATTAGATATTTATATAAAAAAAAATATAAGATTCTTTTAAATCTGTTATACCTGTACCAAGTCTTGAAAATGGTCGTTGTTACATTATAGTTAGTTTCTGTGTGTGTAACATTTCGGTGTTGTGTCTCTGTCGTGTCGTAGGTCTCTTATATTTGATGCGTTTCCTCGATTGTGGTTTGTAACCCGGATTTGTTTTTTCTCTATCGATTTATGAATTTTGAACAGCGGTATACCTGATGTTGCCTTTATTTATATCTAAATATACTTTAAGAGCTTAAAAAGTTCTCTTTAATCTTTTTTTTTATCTCAGTGTTTGTAATTAATGAAAATTATTGATGCTGTGTATGCCCTGTTAGCCCCATAATTGAAAAATAAAATATATCTGTTTTCTGATATAGAAATTATATCATATATATGTATTGACAGTATATATGTGGAAAATTAATATAAATAAAAGGAAAATGGCTAAAATAAATTGCTCTCCCATCAGGTTTCTTCGACATTTTCTCAAGTTCTCTAGTCAATAAATCTTTCACCGTTTGTCTACAGCAGTTTTCATGGTTTCAACAAAGTTCTCAATGCCCGTGATTTTGCGAGATTGTTCTAGTATATTTGATAAGTTGAACTGCAGTTGTAAGTTGAAAGATATTTATAATCTTTAACTTTTTTCAAAGCAAAAATATAAATCTTTTTTAACCTAAGTTCATTTATCTTTAGTATGATTAATCCTAAAAATATTTGGCATGAGTAAAGTTTTATCCTGTCCTGTACCATAGAAAATAAATTGATATAACATTTCATTGCATATAAGAAAATAACCATTATTGAATCAAATTTCTCTATATTATCTGTGAACAAGGTTTAGTAACCATGTAACCTCAAGTTTACAAAATAATCTATAGAAATCCCAAATAAAAAAATAATGGTGCTTTGAAATATTCAAGACAGATGGTTATGACATACAAATGTTTTACTGTAATAATACGTAGGATTAATTTCATACAACTGTCAAACATTGTCAAATTGAAGGGAATATTTTTTCTGACCTATTTTCGTATACAACTGGATGTGACGTACCATGACTTGGTGGTGTTACACATAAAGAAGACGTTATTGTTTACTAAACTGAATGTGACTTTTTTCCTTTGTTATACTGGTTTTTCAAGCAATTCTGTTAAGTTTTGTTATAATCAGTTCAATAGTTTGTGAACAATCTAGTTTAATGAAATACTATGAAACGCCACAGCTGTCTTATTTGGAACTCTGATATTACTTTATCATGTTGTTTTATCATTACCTTATGTTGTTTTATGTTGTTTTGTTCAATGCAAGCTGCACACAAATCTAAGTTTGTGCTTTGTATTCCTTTAAACAAATTCTTACTAAAAATATATACTTTTAGATTTGCATAGCCCCATTAGAATCAAATTTATTTTTCTCTTTAGTCCGTAGATGCTGTTTATGTACAATATTTATTCTATAAGCATTTTTAAAATTGATGCTTTGACAACAAATTTTTAATTTATTTTTTTACTTAAAAGAGGGAGATAAAGTGAAATGTTTCTATTGTGCTGGGATACTGATGCAGTGGAAAAAACACGATGTACCAATAGAGGAACATGAACGTTATTATCCAGCTTGTCCTTTCATTAAGAACATTGATAAATGGAGTCATCAATCTACAGAGAACAGCAACATAGCGGACTGAGGCAAGGGAAAATATGATACTGTAGATATAGTGAATATTCAAAAAGAACATTATAAACAATCAACTGATCATAACTTGCATGACAAAACATGTTTATGATAGACAAGCGTTGCGTTTACACAGGTCTATTGATAAGTAACGTTAGAATAGAAATTTACAAGGCCAAATAAAGTAAAGTTGAAAAGCATTGATGAACAAAAGTGACCTATTTGAGTCGTCTTTAAAAAAGAAAGTTGATACATGTAGCAGTAATTTCTATAGTACGCCCTTCTTTTTAAAGGCAATTTGATTTTGGTTTCACTTTTTGGTGATATAAATGTTAATGTGTATATCTTTGCTTTTGAAAATTGAATTAACACCTCTTTTAATGTGTAACTTTCTATCAATCCTGGTTTTTGCATTTTCAATGCAGCACCATGGTAAGCCCATTATGAAATCCCCATTTATAAAATTGCTTTGCCTGCTTTTGTAGCAAACTCCTATCATTTTTCAATAAATGACCTTAACTTCACTGCTAAAAATAAAAAAAATTGACAACAGTTCCCGCTCTTTGATTTTGAACACAATTTTCATAATGTGTTTCCTTTATCTACTATTAAATTTTAGGTGCATGTGGTATCGTCAATTAAGATTCTTGTTTGTTATATGTAAGTTAGTGTCACTTGTTTTGTCAACTCGAACTGTTCTTATAGAAAAACAATAAAATTATTAGCTAATGAAAGGCATTATAATCCTACATTTATTTTCCCGTAGATATCAAGCTCATATTTAGCGTGTTTAGCTTTTAGTTTCTTTTTAAGTTTGGACCCTCAATGCTCTTCAACTTTATACCTGCCTGAATTTATAAATATTTTGATATGAGCGTCACTTGTGAGTCTTGTGTGATAATTATTCACTTGTGAACTCAGAAATGTTAATCATATCTAGTTACATCCCAGCTCCTTTGTTCTAACAGGGGTGATCTGAGCCGGATCACCCCTACCAGATCACCCTAGTTTAAGTTTCTTTGTTTCCATTCTTTCCTTTGTTCTGTAACATTTTGGCGGGAATGTCCAGTATAAAACTTATAATTAATTATACAGAGAAGACTATCTATCAAAATTCACGTAGAAAAAAATCCAGTGTATATGCTGGGATTCGAACTCAAGACCTTTAGCATATCAAGACACGACACATACCACTTCACCAGGACGACTTGATACCAACTATCAGAAATTAAACATACTTAAAGGAAGCAAGATATTTTTATAACTGGGGCGAGTTGGCAGACCTTTACTCAGTGGCGTTTAAACCCTTTTCGTTAAATAAATGAGTTGTCAGACTGATTGTTCAATTTGATTTTACACTTTTTTTAAAGTTGGGCGAGTCGGTTACAAGAGTGGGGCGATTTTTTCATAAAGTGGCGATATAGTGTGGGCCGATTGGCCAGTGGGGCGAGTTTACATTGTTTGATATCTACTCACTGTGTTAGGGGTCATAAAGGGTATACATCATATATCAATATATAAAGTATATTACAATGGTTGTGTGTCGTTCTTAACTAGATTTTATGAATTGTGAATGGTTTTTCGTCTTATCTAAACAACTGGGATGTAAACTAGTTATCCCATTCGGACGGAATTGGTGTGTCAGTGTAAGATCACCCTCTGGCCTCCGGTCATCGGGATGATCTTACACTGACACACCGCGTCCTTATGGGATAACTATTAAAGAATTTAATTTTTACAGTCACATGTAAATTGGTTCGTAAATTCTTTGATGGTATTGTTGGTATATCTTGAATGTGAATTAAAGTAAATAGAGTATTATACATACAAAATGTATATGTCATTAAAACTGATAAAATAAAACAATAAAAAAGTATGATACATGTTTTTCCTTTGTATGTACCTGTTTTTACTTTTTATATTTAATGTACTCATTTTTAAGGGTTCATATTTAATAATGAGTTATTCCCAAATGTTTAACAAATATAATCTGATGATATCTAACTTAAATATTGATAGGTTAATGAAAAGTATGAACAAAGGAGTAAGTTCAGTAAGGGCCATATTTGGCCCCAATTATAAAGTTCATAGTTACAAGGTAATAAATGTTTAAAGTTGCCCTAAAGACATGTTAGAAAGCTAAACAGAACTGTTTTTGTCAAAGTTTAATTCTAACACGTTGATTTTTACATCCACAAAAGGTCAAGATAAGGGATTTGGTGAAAATGTGACAAAATCAGCTAGATTTCAATCAAATAAAGGACCAGGAAACATAGAGCGCAGGCGTCGACAAGCTTAAGATTCAAATAAGACATGTGAAATGTCTTCACAACATTGTCTCAAAAGATATTTGTTGTCGACGTATGCGCTCTATGTTTTCTGTCCAATAATCTATGGAAATTCGACCATTTTCGTTGATTTTTTCGTGTAAAATCAATATGAGTACAACTTGTGACGTCATAATGAAACGCAGAAACGTAAAATGTTCAACAAAATGGGTTATATCCTAGCTAGTCAATGTATTAGCTATGATTTATCGCGGTATTGGTCGATAAATACGAATTTTGAATTTACGCTTAAAAGAGGGCCATTTTGGGACCTTATCGAGCATACTATTTTAGACAAGCAGAATAATTAAAATAAACAGTGCACCAGGAAACATTTTGCATAGGCAAACAATACTTGGGTACATGCTTCAATGTTCAAAGAACGTAACCAAGAATTTTCGGGCCAGTTTAGAATATATTACATCCTCAAATGTATTTACAAAATTATACTTTCGCATTGCAGTATTAAAACCTTACTGTGAATGCATAGCGTATAAGTTACGATTGTACTTCGACAAAATTTAACACCATTATGCCACCTTATGTTTTTAATCGTAATCAAAGTATGACGTACTAAACATCAGATTAATGCAAGTCCTTGTGTATTGTCAAAAGCACTTGTCTCAGAACAAAATCACATCTCTATACCTAAAAGAGAGGTTTATGAGATATTTTTTGGGGCACAAGTTCGTGCGTTGACGATGAATAAATGGCATGGAATTTAACCTCACGTAATATCTATTATATTGTAGTGGTACGAATAGGTATACTCTAGTGTGTTGGTATGTATTATATTTTTAATTTTGTATAACATTTACATGTATATATAATTTTATCCATTTGTTTATCATTATACTTTACTATTCTAATAATAGTTCATTGCTAGTGCAGTGTTGACACTCTTCTGTAATAATTCGCTTTTATTATAGATATATTGTTTTATTGTTTATATGTAACATAATGAACATTTTCTTATTGAACATTATTTTTTTTTCATGACTCTGTTATCTTTCATCTCTAATTCCTGAACTCCAAAACAAATTGCGCAATAGGATTGTACATGTTACTACTATACTTTTAAAAAGATGCTTATAATGTTTATCGGCATCTTATATGCATTATATTTTTCGGTCAATGTTCATGTCAAAAACTTTAGCCGATGTAGGTTTTGATGTAGTTGAAGTCAAATCAACGCAAATCTTAGTTCACATGTTCCCTATGATATCTTCCTTTTTAATTTGTTGCTAAACCAAATGATTTACCAAAAATTCTAGATTTACTGAACATAGAAATTGATAGTTCGAGTGAAGTATATCAGTGTACTATATACACATTCTTGTTATATACCAATTTCCTTATCCTATGTGTACAAATATTAATAATACCATATGTCACAATTTCATCTCACGCAGGACAACTGTTTATGTCTTCCACATATTTCTAATAATATCGACACATGCTATATTCCTTTGTTTTGAGGGGTTAACCACACTGGCAAACAAGTTATTACACACATTCAAGCCAGGTTTTATTCAAGGTTTTTCACTGTTCATCAGCTGATAGACAGGAGTAGGGGCAATAAGGCCCTGATTTTACCCAAAAATTACTGCAAATATAAGAGTTATCGTACATATTTGTAAATTACTGTACAATAGCTAAGATACAAGGTATTCAGAAAAGCAATGTGCGACATTGGACAAGTTACCATGGCAACAAAACATGACTTAATTTTTCTTTGGTTTTTCATCAAATTTTTAAGTATATTTTAGATTGTTAAAGTATGTGCACACCCAAGAAACAACGTTATATTTAGTGAGATTTTGTCAATAGCTATAATCAAGCTTCTGTTAAAATTATTGTTTGTTTCTTGGCTGCGCACGATATGTATCCGCAACAGAATAAAAGATAGTAATTGTAACGTCATACCATAACAATCTTAATGTTGTTCATTGATATTTCTTGGCCCTATGCATTTGTAAAAATAATGTGCCAATTTGAGAAAGTTATCAAACATTTTATTTTCTTAGGTAAAAACCAGGCCTTTATGCCCCTACTATTAGATATTGATGAAACATGATGATCGCTACATATAACATCTCTTAAAAACATCTTGAAATCTTCTCTTTTTTTCCAAAATACTACTGTTATGCTTCCAAAGACGATATATAATAGAATTTCACCATCAAACAGTTGAATTTGTCTCCCATTATAAACACATAGGACTTACTTCTGATACAAAACGAAAATCCAATTCAAAGATATAAAACATAGTAAATTATGCAAGCGAATGGATAACGACTGTCATATTCCTGACTTGGTACAGGCATTCTCTAATGTAGAAAATGGTGGATTGAACCTAGTTGTATAGCTAGTTAAACCTCTCACTTGTATGACAGTCGCATCTAATTCCATTCCATTGACAAATCCTAAACGAAGAATGTGATACAGACTCATAGCTACAATAAGCATAATCTTGGTTATAAACGACACAATATTTCTTTACTAAGTTCTTACAAGACACGATGATTTAATTCAATATTCTAAATTGATAATAAAAATCTATTTTTGATTTTAAATCAAGATATTCTGGGTTTTTTTTTAAATGATTAGACTCATGTTTTTAAAGGTAAGCCTCTATCACAGATTTACTAGTATTTAGAGGGTTTTTATCAATCAGTTGAATGCCTGTTCCAAGTAAAGACTATGAACGTTGTTTTCTATTTGTGTGATGTGTCTGAACTTTTGTTTTTGCAATAATTGATAAGGGACATTCCATTTTGAATTTCATCGGTGGTTGGTGTTTGTAATTCTTATCAAAAAACAAAATCGTCAGGAGTTAGTTTCATTTTTCATCGATTTATCTTCTCTTCAATAATTTTCTTGATTGATTGTTGATTTTGCATTTGTAGAAAAAAATTGATTTTGACCAATTCCGATTTTTATTGATATAAAACATAAATGAAAATACTATCTGTTTCAAAATTACCAATATTTAAGACTATATACAGAAATTGATTCCAAAATATCACTTTCTCCTTTTTGTTTTATTTATATATCCAAATTAAAAAAACGACACATTCTTTTTTTCTTATTTGGTTTTAAATATTTATTCATCTTACTGTAGTGATAGCTTTATAGCTTTTCCTCACATAAATATGCAAATACAGAATTTGATAAAGCTGTAATAAATAGTATGAGAATATTGATTGATTGATTATCTTTATTTCCCCCATGTATATGATGATTTTACAATTTATATTAACAGAATCAAGAACATAACACTAACATATTTACATATTCTAAACAACATCAAAGTATACAAACAGCGATAAATAAAGTCCATAGGAAGTTACATCATTTTGTGAAACACAGTCGAAAACAAAACGTCTATAATTCACCAATTTCATACAAGAACAACATTAGTTAAGATCAAATATGTGACTATAAAGATCATAATTGAAGACCTGATATAGTTTATACATATAATCTGCTATGCGGTACACCAAGAGGCTCCATACATCAGCATTTATAGTTTGCATGGTATGATTCATACTTCCAAGTAATGACTCGACAATTTCGTCATCATCTTGATTAAAGAAACGAACGGAATCTTCTACGTTAGGAATATCAACAGTTTTGTAGAACATTTCTGTCCGAAATTTTAAAAGAGATGTACAGCAAAGTATATGATGCATAAGTACATCCGTATTATATATGTTACATAAAAGCATTTGCCTGTTTGAATAGCTTTGGCTCCTAATTTCACAAGTGTCATTAATTTTGAATTTAGAAATGGACAAGTTACCGCTAGTCATAACAAACGATGCTCCGTCAAACACGTATGTATTCAATAGTACCGCTTAATTTATGGTCACCGTTCAACTGAGTGTTTCCATAGGTTTTTTTCGTATATGTCTGTTTTACAAGTTTGCTCCATAAAAAATTGGCAAGGTTTTATTGAATAAAGCTAAACATATTTGGATTCACTTAAAAATATCGTGCTGGATATTATATTATATTTATAAATTATAAAATGTCAACATCAATTTATCTAATTGTAATTGATATTTTATCAGATAAAGTTTGACCTAAAGAGAGTTCATTTTACAATAGCTGATCTTTATAAATATTCTTATCTATAACATGTCTTTTTAAAATTATTCGTTATGAAAAATAGATTAAAATGCTCTCATTCATAGTGGATCTTATATAGCATTGAACGTTCCTGATGAGAGTAAATCAGAAGCATACATTTTGTGAAGGGCTATTTAGATTTGTTCATATGCACTGGGTTGATACAATTCCTGGTGGACTTTAGGAAATTTCTGCTGAATAGTTAGTAAGCCAGTAAAGTAATGATTTAAAACTATATGTGTGTACATATAAAAAAGAAGATGTGGTATAATTATCAATGAGACTATTTCCCACAAAAGACCAAAATAACACAGAAAAAAAGAACTATAGGCCACTGTTAGTACGGCCTTGAACAATGAGCAATGCCCATCCACACAGTCAGCTTTAATTTGCCCCAAAATTACAATGTAAAACAATTCAAACAAAAAAAACTAACGGCATATTTTATGTACATTAAATCGAACGAAAAACAAATATGAAACACATGAACAAACGATAACCACTGAATTAAAGGCTTCTGACTTGGAACAGGCACAAACATAAATGGCGGGGTGAAACATGTTAGTGGGATCCAAAACTTCCTAACATGAGACAGTGGTATAACAGTACAACATTAGATTGAACTATAAAAATCAGTTGAAACTAATCAGATGGACATGACTACAGGTGGACGTTGACGGGTACGAGAAAAATAATTTGATAAAGGCCACAAGTACTAGAAACTGAAGTTACTCTAAGTATCTAATAATTTAGTATTGGCAAATAACAAACTGACGATGAAATTGCATAACACCTTCTGTATCTCCTATAATAGGTTATGTAATAAGTGTACGAGAGGATCAAAAAGGTATAATACGATAGACTGATAGATGTTTAGAATGTTATGTAGAACTGAAGGCGTTGATACATTGTACTTTAATCGTTTGAAGCAATTTTACGAATTAGTATAGATCAGTGTCGAGCTAGAACATGTTAAAAATCATTGTCGCATGTTGTAACAAATCCTTACCGAAGAATGTGATACCGACTACAATAAACCTACTATTGGTTATAAAAGACACAATATTTCTTTACTAAGTTTGTACAAGACAAGATGATTTAACCCAATATTCTAGAATATTTTTTTTTAATTTTAAATCAAGATATTCTGTTTGTTAAAAGGGATTAGACTCATGTTTTTAAAGTTAGCCTCTCACTAGATCGGTTGCAACCATTTGATATGTTCACAACGAGAACAGCTAGTGTCCAAAACAGATGTAAAAAATAAAGATATAACGGGTTTATAAACAATGATGTTTTTTTGCATAAACTATTTTACATATATTAAGTACTAACATGAATAAGGATTAAAAACGTTTCCGAAACTAAATAAAAAGATATTTCAGTTAATGATTTAACAAATTTAGTACAGGTACCTTAAATTCAAATGAACATTTTGATATGACATTCATTGACATTTCAGACATACAAAATCAAGCCCCAGTTCTCATATAGGTTTGTTGTGATATGTCAAAAAGCAAATTAATCAAAATAGCAGTTATGAATAACCTTATTAAAGTAGCAAAAAATAACAATGCAAAATATCTTACCGCAAATACATAAAGTTTCATGTTAATATTGTTCTTGAAATACCTTAGCAATCAAAATAATCTTATATTTGAAATAAATGTCTCAAACGTTTAAATATGATAAAGAATAAGTGGCTGACATGCGCAATTGAAATTTTGGCACATGTTCAGTACACTCGTACATTTAAAGAAATAGAAAAACATTTCAATCTAAAAATATTAAATTTGTTAAATTTTATGAGTATATGAAAGTGTTTTGATTGCACAGATAAAATTAAGAAAAAACTTTTTTTTTGTCTGAATCTGGGATTTAATACGTGATATGCCCATTACGTTTTCTAAAGTAACTAAACCCTTATTATTAAATCTTGTACAAGAAAACAACAATCTGGGTTGCAAACTAAAACTGTGGAAAACTCATCAAATGACCGTTTTATTTTATTAAGTTTGTTTTCTCAGATAGTTTTCTGAAGTTATTGTCTGGCGTTTAAAATTAAAATCCTGGTACTTTTGATAACTATTTACACCACTGGGTCGATGCCACTGCTGGTGGACGTTTCGTCCCCGAGGGTATCACCAGCCCAGTAGTCAGCACTTCGGTGTTGACATGAATATCAATTATATGGTCATTTTTATAAATTTTCTGTTCACAGAACTTTAATTTTTTCGAAATACTAAGGATTTTCCTACCCCAGGAGTAGATTACCTTAGCCGTATTTGGTACAACTTTTTGGGATTTTGGGTCCTCAATGCTCTTCAACTTTGTATTTGTTTGGCTTTTTAACTATTTTGATCTGAGCGTCACTCATGAGTCTTATGTAGACGAAACGCGCGTCTGGCGTTTAAAATTATAATCCTAGTACTTTTGATAACTATTCTGCTATGCATTATCTGTTCATTTACTACTTACGAGTATGAATTTCCATTTTATATTTTTTGCCTCACTTTTATAAAACACCGATATTGGATACGGAAGTGCGACTAATCTGAACGGAATTTGCATTTGAACTTTGGTAAACAATTAAAGAATACACACACTTCAGCAAAAATTTCCAAGGCTATATTGTGTTCATGATTCTGCTTAATGAACGGTATAATCCACATGGAATATATGCAAAAATATAACAACAAAATTTAGGAGTAGCGGCAACGTAGATAAAATTATGTTATTTCAAAACAGAAGTAGCCTTTTCAAAAATGTCTGTCTATTGTTTTTTATAATGACACATAGACTTATTTTGATAAAGGACTTAGTCAGACCTACACTTACTTTCATTGCATAAGCATGTATAGATAATCACACACAATGCGTTAATTTATTACTGCACAATGTAGATATTCATGACCAATTATCTATTTGGGATTGTTAAAATTACAAACATTTTGAATTGTTGAAATTCCGTATGTAATGCAATTTTCTAAACTTGTTAGAAAGGATTGTATTTTTTCAGATATCTAAGACCGATCACAAAAACAAGAGAAACCTGGTCACCTTTTCAATGGTAAGCTAGCTTTAGATGTAAAGCTTGAGAGATAGAACATGTTCTATCAGGATTCCACGTTATGGTTATGCTGTCTCTTATGCTCTTTAAGTAATACCACCGATACAACTGCATATAAAAAATATGGATAAATTATGAATGAAGTAACTAATCCGAATGCATATCGATTAAAAATATAATAATTTGACTATTTTAGTAACATATGTCATACACCCACGTACCTAATCTTTGATAAAATGCAGTTTTCGTTTGACCGAGTTGAATGAAGGAAGAACATGTAAAACAGGAAGACAAATTTCATATTCGTAGTAAGCAAACACTTAATATGTAAATTATAAGTATTAACGACGTTCACAAGATATCACGGTGTCAAACACCTGAGTCATTTGGATTGAGATATGTTCTTCTTAATTTCAATTAACCACTTTTATAGATGTTTTGATATGCCTATCGGATCATATTGATAAAAGATTTTTGATATGAAAATTAACTCAAATTTTAAGAAACTGGATTTTTAAGAGTGGCAAACTGCGATATATACTTTTTGGAATGTTGTTCAACATATAGTCATAATTATGTTTTCGTTAAGAAGAAGACATATCATTCCTGTTAACTGATATATTGGGTCTTTACTTATTTAAAACACAAGGGTCTGGTGAAGGGAAAGTAATTTCTCATTGTTTTTCCCCGATTGATAGCTTACTATCAGTTTGCTTTTGTTTTAAGACGCCGCTTTGTCTGGTCACAATGAATGCGTTAAATCTGGGCACTTGTGTGGAGTGTCATGCTCTATGCATCTTTATAACTATTGCAACAAAGTTTATATATAATATATGTAGCAAATTTACAGATTTAAAATTGTTGGGTTGATGTTTAGACGAGTTGTATATATATATATATATATATAACAAGTCAAAAAGGGTACAACATCACCATAAAATAACTATAAAATATACAAATATTAGATATTTCGGATAACAGATATCCTTCTTCAATAATAGCACGATGTCAAATGAATCATGTCAATTCAAATTGAGATAGAGTCTCAATTTGAATTGACATGATTCATTTGACATCGTGCTATTATTGAAGAAGGATATCTGTTATCCGAAATATCTAATATTTGTATATTTTATAGTTATTTTATGGTGATGTTGTACCCTTTTTGACTTGTTATATATTATATTTTGTAGTGTACAGAATCATATTACATGATCCATCGCCTTGTAAGATTGATCGTTGACTATTTATTCAGTCATTATATATATATATATATATATACAACTCGTCTAAACATCAACCCAACAATGTTAGATCTGTAAATTTGCTTTCGCAAATTTTTGGTTCTTCCCTCGCCGGGATTCGAACCCATGCTACTGTGATATCGTGACACCAAATCGCCTGCACTGCAGCCGTCCCGCTAGACCACACGACCACCTGGGCTCTCTAAAAAAAGAGCTTTCGGTGGCCATATGTTACCTTTCCACGTCAGTTTTAATCTAGCGGCGTACTACAGTACATGATATATAAGGCATGAAGATGTTATTGTTACATGGCATGAAGATATATTGATAATTTAGCTGATCTTAATTATTTTCTATTATATATATATATATATATATATAACTCGTCTAAACATCAACCCAACAATGTTAGATCTGTAAATTTGCTTTCGCAAATTTTTGGTTCTTCCCTCGCCGGGATTCGAACCCATGCTACTGTGATATCGTGACACCAAATCGCCTGCACTGCAGCCGTCCCGCTAGACCACACGACCACCTGGGCTCTCTAAAAAAGAGCTTTCGGTGACCATATGTTACCTTTCCACGTCAGTTTTAATCTAGCGGCGTACTACAGTACATGATATATAAAACGTCTGAATAGTAGATTTTCCCTACGAGGGCGCTAGATCGTTACGAGTAACCATACATGTACACAATAAATAAATTATATAATCGCCTAACAAGTGTACACAACAACTCTAAATACAAAAAGAGGTAATTATAAATGTAATTATTTATAGATATTTCGGATAACAGATATCCTTCGTCAGTCAGATTCTGGTGTTAAATGAATTATCTTTTAGTCTTCTTAGATAAAACTTTTACTAAATCTTGAAATTTATACAATAAAAAAGTCAAACCGAACATCAGGTATACCAGGTCTTTTAGGAGTACCAATGTCTGTCCTTATCCAATATACCCTCATGTTCCAGTGTCAAGTTACATTTCTAACTCCACATTCCGATCTCACCTTCTTATAAATTTGTTGTTAAACTTATGACCGTCCTGAACATATTATGTGAAGTATTTACCCCTGGTAATATATTAAACATGAAACAACCCATGTTTTTCATTTTCGTTTATATTTACCGAATATATTTAGTTGGAACGAATTGTGCTTATATACACTGCATTATTCTCACAGTTATTAAGTGATCTTCCAAAATAGTGTTTTAATACTCCGAAGACATTTTATTGGAGATAAAGGATACTACAGATACAGTTAAGTCGGCTTCATATCTTGACTTACATCTAGAAATTGACAAAGAGGGTCGGTTGAAGACAAAACTTTACGACAAAAGAGATGATTTCAGCTTTCCAATTGTGAACTTTCCATTTCTAAGTAGCAACATTCCAGCAGCACCTGCATACGGGGTATATATCTCCCAATTGATACGATATTCCCGTGCTTGCATTTCCTATCATGATTTTCTTGATAGAGGGTTACTGCTCACAAGGAAGCTATTAAACCAAGAGTTCCAAATGGTGAAGTTGAAATTATCCCTTCGTAAATTTTACGGACGCCATCACGAGTTGGTTGACCGTTATGGAATAACCGTTTCACAAATGATATCGGATATGTTCCTTACGTCGTAACTACAATCCCCTTCCCTTTCATGAATTTGACCTACCGAATTAGACTATTTACCGGATTTGTAATCACATAAGCAACACGACGGGTGCCGCATGTGGAGCAGGATCTGCTTACTCTTCCGGAGCACCTGAGATCACCCCTAGTTTTTGGTGGGGTTCGTGTTGTTTATTCTTTAGTTTTCCATGTTGTGTCATGTGTACTATTGTTTTTCTGTTTGTCTTTTTCATTTTTAGCCATGGCGTTGTCAGTTTGTTTTAGATTTACGAGTTTGACTGTCCCTTTTGTGTCTTTCGTCCCTCTTTCACACACATCCACGTTTACAGAAAACTACAATTGTGAAAGGTTTTCCCAGAAACAGGTAAGTGTTGTGCATTCAGATATACTTTTTCTAAAGTTTTGTAGACTGTTTATCTTAACATATTTTTTCTTTTGTTATAATCCTATCCGTACCGATTGTCAGGCGTTTTGCATTTTAATACTGTAAACAGCTGCGATTTACATTATATATCGTTTAAATGATATTTGATATTATGCAATGTCATTCTGAAAAAATTTGATAATCAATTCATCGGGTTGTTTCTATGTACATTTTACCAATGCAATCAATAGTTCTGATGTGTTTTACAAGGAAATCAGAAGATGGCCGAAGAATTAAGGATGAATTATGTTGTCAATAATCAGTGAGGTTAAAGTGAAACTTCTCAAAACCCAGTCAAAAGGAATTCAGTTTATCATACCAAGAGTTTCAAATTGTGAAGTTGAAATCATCCCTTTGTACATTTTAAGGACACGATCGCGAGTTGATTGACCGTTGAGGAATATCCGTTTCACATATGATATCAGATAAGCTTCTTATGTCGTAACTACAATCCTGTTCCCTTTTCAAGAATGTGAATTACCAAATTAGACTATTTACCAGATTTGTAATAATATGAGCAAAAACAACTTCGGAGCACCTGAGACCACCCTCGAGTTTTTGGTTAGGTATTGCTCAGTCTTTAGTTTGTTATTGTGTCTTGTTCACTATTGTTTGTCTTTTTCTTTTTTAGCCATGGCGTTAAAATTGTTTTGTTTTTTTCATATATGAGTTTGACTGTCATGCTGGTATATTTCACTCTTCTTTCATTTATATTTATTTCATCGTCTATTTTTCAATAATTTCCTTTAACTTAAAAAAAACCCAACAACATATAACTGTATACTTATTTGTCTGTTTGTTTAGTTAATATAATTTTGGTTTACTAATTATCTCCTTCACCTTTCGATGTCCTTGAAGATCTGTTTACCTATTATCTCAATCTATAAATGAATATCTTGAACATGTGTGTAGTTTTATCGTGTTATTTTTAATAAACATATATTTTACAGTTATTCTTATATTTAGGTAAACCTATTCACTGCAATATGTCACAGTATTCTAATGTATAATATACTACTGGACACTCAGCCCAAATAAAAAAAACACCCTTTGAGTGCCTCACAATATATAACGCATGATTTTCCCAATACGTCACGATGTCTATTGTGTAAACTTATTTATAGTAACATTATTCCAAAAGATCCCTCGGTTGCCTCTAAATATAGATCACTCTGTGATACATTAATATATATTGTTTGACTTCAGGTAGTAATACGCTTTATTTCACTGGCTGATTAACTGAACAAAAGGTATGCATTTTGTTTGTTCTTAAATAATCTGCGTTTAATCTTTACTGAAATTCAGTTTCTCGATGATAAATAAAGAAACATACATTATCATTACAAATAAAACCTGTGTATTCGCGGGTTTTAAATAGATTCAATAATATATAATAATAATTCTGTTCCAAAGTGTTTCAAAATTAGTAAAATATAGTATAAATATAAGTATTAATTTCAATAGATTCAATATGCAACAACATCACGTAAAACGAAAAGGTTACTCTCTAACAATTTTGATGTCTAAGTAAGAAACGGGAGAAATTTTTGCGAGGATTTTTTTTTGGAAAACCAAGCATAAAATGTGTTTATTTGTGAATATTATCTAATGATTTTTGTAGTGTTGCTCTTTCTTTATATTTTTTTTTTGTAATGGGTTTTATAGAAATTGCTTCTCCTTTCGTCTTTCCATGGTTTTGTCAGTTTCTCTTCGACTCTCTTTGAATGTCCACTTGGTATTATTAAACGTTTTTTGTGTTGTGTACTGAAATCAGTCATTCGGAAAACTTTATACTGAGGTTTCGAGATCCTACCTCTATTCTAAAAAATCATGCGTCAGTTTTGTATCAAATCATGTGCTGAATGAAGTCGGTCTCATTGGTGTCTTAGCGAGACGCCAATTTACTTAAGCACTACACGTTGCGGGTGTTATTATAAAATCTTCAACATCTGTTTTATAATATATCCTTCCTTATTTGTGCGTTGATGAATTATTATATAATTCAGAAGCATGGATTCTAATATTCTCATGGACGATTGACAGATGAATTGTATTTTTTTTAATGTCTCCTTTTGTTTATATAGCGTCTTTACATGTTTAAGGGGATCGATCGTATAAAAAATTAAAAAAAATATTATAGGATCGATTTCTCTATTATTTTTTCTTATAAATGATCTTTATCATATACTTAAAAAGAAAAATGAAATTAAAAAAAATTGGGTCACCGTTCATTTCAGCTTACAATATGCCTCCGAAAGAAGCATACAGTTTTGTTAATGTCCTTTTTTTCTTTTGAACTAATAGAAGAAATACAGGTTATATCGGAAAAAAAGGATTTAAATTACAAAAATTGCTTCAATTTTACAGTTATTTAGTTTAATTCAGCTGATTCGAAAATAATAGCATAAAATATAGTTCACCGATGTGTTAAAAAAGATATTTTAATTCTAATGCCAAAAAATGTCGTTTTTGCACCAAAAGGAGATAATTTGGCGCTTTTCAATGCTATAAACATTTTAAGAGTCTTCTGGGGCTAAACCAAATCGATTTGTCTGGTTGATGTTTGTAACATATCATATAGTAATAACTAATAGTATAATGAATTAAATGTGTAATGAAAAAACATTATTTTTATTTTTTGCTGAAATTTGTGTACCCGCGAGCCTCATAAGTGCGTAAATTTGCTTTTATGTTTTTTGGATTTGAGCTGTCTTTGTGAAGAGGAAGCATGATTTTTTTTAAAGATTGCCGATTTTCCATTCCATATTAGGACAAGGACAACCCTGTTATATCTGTATTTCTTATGATTGCTAATAAGATATCATAATTAATAATTACGGAATTGTTTTTTGAAGGTTAAAATGGAAGAGAACATGACGGTGGACATGTGGGCGAAGGCTTGGGAAGAGGGCAAAACAAGCCATCTTCCAGAACTTTGCAATGTATTTACTAAACACTTTGACAAAATGTTAAACAGTCGTAAAAAAGTTAAATGTTTTGTCCCCCTCTGTGGAAAAGCTGTAGAAATGAAATGGCTTTGGGATAAAGGTCATGAAGTTGTCGGCGTCGAATGTGGTGAGGTAGCACTTAAAGAATTTTTTGAAGAAAACAAAATCGGTTGTAGTCTAGTACAAATTCCTGAGCTTAAAGGCAAGTTATATAAAAGTGATGACGGAAGAATACGGCTATATTGCTGCGATTTTTATCTGTTTAACTCAACTATTGAAGGTGAATTCGGGGCAGTTTGGGATAGCGGTGCTCTAAATGCCATCAACGCCACTGACCAAGAGAAGTATGTTGCTATAATCAAATCTCTCATGGGAAATAAATGCGTGAATCTCACTGTTATAGACGACGTTACAGATTGGGAAATCTCTGTTAATTATGACAAAATGAAGACTTGGTTCAATGATGGATTCAGTGTAGAAGCAAATGATTATGTAAAAGCCAACAAATCACTAGAATCGTTTGGCATCAAAGGACAACAACTGTACATTATATCTAAAAAATAAAAATGTAATTATAACATAACTCAATTTCTTATCATATTTCATTATTATTTCTGTAAAACATAATGCAAAGTAAGTGACTAGATTTCGATTGTTTTCATGTGAGTAATAAACCATAATTCAGTTTTGAAATTTCTATCTGTAATCCTACAAACATTTAAACATGCTAAATGAGAATGAAAATAGGGAACCATTACAGTTAGATATTAGGTGATAAACCATATTCGGAAAATAAAGTCATAATCGAAGAAAATATGATGGACGATGAGGTTTGTTGTCAACAGCATTGACTTCCCATGGGGCTCTTGTACGGTCGAGGTAATGGAGTTGATGGTGTGGTTACTTCGATCAGAACATATCTATAGTAATCAGTGATACATAAATGCGAAAACGGCCAAATCAATCATGATGCCGTGAGGAAAACTTTCGAAGATAGCTTCAACGTTCATTTAAAACCTATTACTCATTTGGTTTCTTGTACAAAAGTAACCTCTATGCGGAAAATCATCGTTAAATTAATAAGAAAAAGATATAATTTTGCGATGCTTATTTAGCTAGATGTAGGATTACCTTATTGAATTTTCATCCTAAAAATATTGTTCTTGCTTTTCTTTCATTGCTAAGAAGACGACCTTGATGTGTATTTATGTTTCTTAAACGAGCAGCGCCACCTTCCCTGATATATTTAGAACAGGCATTATCACCGCGTTTTACGGAGTCTGCATGTACCTTTCCACAAATCTTTCCATCAACAAACTACTCTACTCCGAATTCTCCATAACCATCATCATTTATACCCCATCTACACAAATCGTCTAGGTAAATGCATACATTCCGCTAGATGGCGCTTGGAAAATACCGGTATTGGTGTTGTAGACACCAGCGGTGTTGGTTTTTGTCATGTCAAAGATTAGCGTTTTTTTTGTAAGACAAAGATTTACTGTGGCAATCTACAAAATATTTATGATATATAATTGATTTCATGATTCCAAATGTAACTATGAAATAATATCAAAACAATCTATAATCTAAACATTCTAGACTTGTACAAAACTTGGACAGCAGCTAGTTCATGATCAAATGCTTGTATCAAGAAGGAAAATTGGTAAACATGTATTTCCTATTTTCTTTAATATTCTTACAAAAAGAACAAGTTGATATTCAGTTATCATTACATACAGTTTGCAGTTAAAGAGTCTGCGACTTATGTCGCAAAAGCGAGACAGGGATCTACATTTCTATATTGTCGATCAACCACACGGTATCGTATTTAAAACAAAGACAACAGTAAAAGAGGGGAGCCACTGGGTACTGAGGAACACTCACAAATTTTACTTTTATTATCAAGTACTTATCATTTAGCTAAAAAAAACTATTCTAAGGTTTGAGTTTAACAAATCTAGCGTACATTGAAGTGCAATATTATAATATAACAATAACATAATGTAACCGTAGACACATATGATTGTTACATTCGTGCCTTTAATACTTAACTCTGCAGCCTCTTCACTGATGAGTCTATTGTAGACGAAACGCGCGTCCGGCGTATATACAAAATTTAGTCCTTGTGGCTATGAGGATAAAATTGAGAGGAGTTTAACGTCTAACTCGCACTTTTTTTTTATTCTGATATATGTAATGAGTAAAGTGATCTATCAATGCACATTCATATATTACACACAATCATCTCGTTACTTTATGTTGGTACAGTCAAACTCATAAATCTAAAATAAACTGACAACGCCATGGCTAAAAATGAAAAAGACAAACAGACAAACCATATAACACATGACACAATATAGAAAACTGAAGAATAAACAACACGAACTCCACTCGAAACTAGGTGTGATATCAGGTGCTCATGTGAGTATGCAGATCCTGGTCCACATGTGGCACCCGTGGTGTTGCTTTTGTGATATCAAATCCGGTAAATAATATAATTCGGTAGGTCACGTTCATGAAAGGGAAGGGGATTGTAGTTACGACGTAAGGAACATATACGATATCATTTGTGAAACGGTCCATAACGGTCAACCAACTCGTGATGGCGTCCGTAAAATTTACGAACGGATGATTTCAACGTTTCTACTTTCAGTAACAAACCACGTCAAAAAAAAGTATGCAAAGACAATTAAAAGAACTCTATAATCAGGTAATGAAGATGATAAATAATGTCAGTGTATAGAATTTGTACTTTAAAAAACATATTGTAGCATGCGTGAAGTTAATAAGGCATATTTATCAACAAGGTGCTAATATCTTCCGATGAACTTATTTTTAGAAAAAAAAGACGAGACGTTCTTTGACTTAACCCTGGTTCATCATTAATTTGCTCAGACAATGATGCAAGCTCTTGAATACCACGTTAATTTGGAAATGATTATACCGCATGCAGGTGAAGTTTGTATATTGATACTAAGGTGGGGTGGGGATTGATCATTTTTAAATTACGATCGTCTTAGTTGTCGTAAAATGAGGTACTAGGATGACAATATTAGGTAGGAAATGTATGTCTCACATGCAGGTGAAGTTTGTATATTGCTACTAAAATGGGGCAATTCATTAATTACGATCGTCTTGTAAGGTACTGGGATAACTGCGCACACATCCAACTTAATGTAGAAGTCTAAAACTGAGGCAGAGGAAGTCGTGTCTCTATTTGTCTTTTTCTTTTAAGCCGTGGCGGTTGCAGTTTATGATTTAAACTGTCCCTCTGCTATATTTCGTACCCTTTTTTTTTACAACATGTAAATGATTGTCAGAATTCGTTGATTCTATATCGTACTTATATGTTTGATTCGGGTTTTTGTTGCTATCAGATATTTTATATTTGGTTTGTTTCTTTTTTACAGTTCAGTGTAGGTATCATTCCGAGAACCTTTTGTATATCAACGTGTCAAAATAATAAGTTGGGGTTTATATCTTAAATACGTTTAGTGTATCCCAACGTATGTGTCTGTCAGGAATGTGTGTTATTTTATATCTAAATGTGATTTTGCCGTTTTGGAACATTATTGCCGATTGCAGATTTCTGTTAGTTTCGGTTAAATTGTATTACAACTTTTCTACACAAAGCAGGATTCAGGGTATGGCATATAGAACCTACACCAGTCTACATTTAAAGACGGCGACTGGGTCTCAATATGGTTTTTTTATTTTTTTGTTTATTGGTTGCATTTCCATATATTGGGCCAAATTCTCATATCTATACAGATTCAGTAATCCAAACAATTTAATTGAAACGCAAATTACATGAATCTAACATCTCGAAATATGGTTGATAATTTTATAACAACATCTACATCACTTTAACTGGTCAAGTTTTTTCATTATAGCTATACTGTAAGCAAGGAAAATTATGCGCAAGTTTAACTTTCTTTTTTGTTTATGTAAGAGTTGAACCTTAACTACATGATATATATCTTTTGAAAACGGCTTGCCCTTATCCTACATATAACGAGGATTGAAATAGCGACTCAAACATTTTTATCTCAATTTCATGAGAAGTGTCTAACAAAAAAGATAAATACAAAAAAAATACATGTATATAAAGTGTCCGACTAGAAATAAGAAGAAAATGACAGAAAAGAAGAGTTACGGTACAATATATTAATTTTGTTTTTGTATTATTTAGTTATTTCATTATGCTTTTGTGGGTTTTGTTTTTTTAGCGTAGTACTTGATTTTGTTTCGTAATTTACTTGTTTTCATTTTGATTCTTTTTGGTGTTTTGCCCTGTTATCTCCATTTGATCATGAATTTTTAACTATTTGAATTTTCTAATCAAGTTATTTTGAATAATAAATGTTTATTTTGCCGAATATATACATAAATTATATAGTAATATGAATACTATTTTAATGACAATATCTATCAAAAGATTGACTTAATTGTGATTTTCCTAGCGTTAAGAAACCAATCAATGTAATAAGCAAACAAATTAAACCTTTGGTGGCCTCAAAATATAGAACGCTTTCTATACAAAGGCGTCCCAATATCTATTTTTAGAAATTGTTTATAGTTAAATCACAAGCACCCTTTAGTTGCCTCTTTATATAGATCGACGAGTTTAGATAAATCCAGGTATATAACGCGTAAACTGGTGGGTTAAAAAATTGAAAGGTAGGATTTTGATTAAATTTAAGAAAAATTATATGTTGAGTATAAAAATAAGAAGATATTGTATGATTGCTAATGAGACAATTTCTAACATAACACAAAGGGCGAGGAAGCAAACAACTTGAGTTTACTGTACCATGCAGTACGGTCTACAAGATTTACTAATGTATACCGTGGCATTACAAATTGTAGAAATAAATCAGAGAAGAAAACTAACCATCTAATTAATGTCAAAAGCAATAGACCAAAACAAAATGGTGATGCCATCAATTAAAATATCTTAATAAGATCTAATAAGAATTGATTAATATGTGGAATCACATATATTCCTTCGCGGGTTTTAATGCATGTAATGTATCCAAACTGTTACTGATCATGCTCTTGTTGTATTCTAAAATATAAATTTCAGTATGTTCATAACATGTTATTCTAATTATATAGAAGAAATAGTGTGGTCTATTGAACATCGAATTGAAGTATCATTTTACATATGTAAAGGGTAATGACCTTAACAAATCATATACAAGTTAGAAATGCGGGAAATATTTGAAAGTAATAAATAAAAACAGTCTAAATTGTGGTTACATCTTAATATTACTCAAAACTTGTGTTCACATCTTTAGAATTGTTTAAAAATCGTTACGATGTGTACAATTTATGTGGGTGTTGATTAACGGAATATTTATACATATACAATTAAGGTTATATATCTATTAGTCTTAATAATAGATACACATTAATTGCAAATGAAGAAAACACACATGGAGTGTTGTGGTGCCCACTTGTTCTACTCCATTTACTTTGTTATAAAATCTGTTTATTTATTGTGACAATTCGGTGATCTGAATAGTTGATCTGAAAGCGTTTCCTTTTTACATTTTACATATAAAAACATAAAAGTGTTAACGACGAAATATGGGAAAATATTATTGTGCTGTAACTAGAAGATGGGAAGGAGGAGGTACTACGAAATATTTAAAATTGCCAACTAAGCTGTGCGTGAATATCCCTGCAATATCCTTATTTTGTAAATGCAGTACTTTTTTTTTATCATTTTTGTCCTTTTAAGTTAACTTGTTTCCTTTTTATTATATATTTTTTTAATTTATTTTTATAGTTTATAATGGAAGAGGGAGATTGCACTGTTACAGTAGACGAGTGGGCGAAATTGTGGAAAGATGGCAAAACAGATTTTCACATTTCCGACCTTTGCCCGATGTTTACTAAACACGTTGACAAACTGTTAAACAATCGTAAAAAGGTTAAAACGTTCGTTCCTCTCTGTGGAAAAGCTGTAGAAATGAAATGGCTTTGGGAAAAAGGACACGAAGTGGTCGGAATCGAATGTGGAGAGGAAGCATTGAAAGAATTCTTTGAAGAAAACAAAATAGTATACAGTATTGTAGAAGTTCCGGCTGTTAAAGGGAAATTATATAAAAGTGATGATGGAAGAATACGGCTATATTGCTGTGATTTTTATTTGTTTAACTCAGCTATTGAAAGTGAATTTGGAGCAATTTGGGATAGCGGTGCTCTAAATGCCATCAACGCCACTGACCAAGAAAAGTATGTTGCTATAATCAAATCGCTTATGGGAAATAAATGCGTGAATCTCACTGTTATTGACGACGCTACGGAATGGGAAATTCCCGTTAATTTTGACAAAATGAAGACCTTTTTCAAAGACGGGTTCAGTGTGGAAGCAAATGATTATGTGGAAGGAGACGAAAAACTAAAATCTTTTGGTATTAAGGGACAACAACTGTACACTATATCTAGACTATAAATATGTATTTTGTCAATTAAAATCAAGTCAAATACAAATCAAATAAATATTAAATCAAAGCACATCATGTTTTATTTATTTCATGAAAACACAATAAAGAATAAATACTCTTAATTTCAGATGTTGTTTTGTTTTAACTGCCATGTTCATTGAAAGTAAAAGCGTTGGGAATAACACGAAGTGGTTAATTCAAAAACAAGTTGACAAAAAAAGACAAAACGAACAACACGAAAGAGAAGAAAACAAACGGTGTTCTTCTAAAAACTTAGAATTGAACAACAGCAACCCAATCAAACATTAGAGTTTAACGACAAAATTCACATAAGGAGCTGAATCTACTAACCATGGTGGCCGGTTAAGGCCATTTTGCGTTTTGAGATCACCCCAGTTTTTGTTGGGTTTCATGTTAGTCAGCAGTTCTATTTATGTTTAAATTTTTTCAACGTTGTTTGCCCCTTGGTTGTTTTCTTTTCAAGCCTATTCGTTGTTATTTTACTTTCCATTTACGCGTTTAAATGTCTCTTTGGTATCTTTCGCATTTATTTATTTTGCACTACAAAAAAGCGTTATACTGAGAATCAAAATAAGTTTTGTATTGCAATTAGAATTTAGAATGCTGGATCCAAATTTTGGACAATTTTATCTTTTATATCGGTTTGTTTTGGTCATGTTTCGTTGTCATTATACAAAGCTATATTTGATTGTCATACAAGTGAGAGGTTTAGCTTACTATAAAACCAGGTTGAATCCAACATCTTTTCGGATAAAGAAATGTCTGTGGTAGGTCAGCATTATAGCAGTTATTTGCCATCACTTGGTATGTTTTAGCTTTGACTGCGCCATTCGAAATATGACTTTCCGTTTTGAAATTTTCTTATAGTTTGGTATTTTTGCTGTTTTACTTTTTGCAGATTTCACGCTGTCTATCATTTTTAGTGAAAAACTCTCCAGGCACAGTATTGCAGATCTGTTAATATATTAATATATATGCTAGTAGTATATATCATGTATGTATCTTTTCGTGTTGTTTTGTAGTGTTAATTGACGTTGTGATTGCCTATTCATTTACGTGTTTTGTCCATAATGTTTTTTTATTGTATCAAAAAGCTCAAACTATATTCGGAAGTAGATTTTGCCTAAAATTTTAATATACATATTAGATAATGTAAGTCATTTTTGTTTTAGATATTATCCCTCTACTATTGATTTATTTGATGTCATTAGTGAAGGTGGACGTTAAGCAGTTATAGATCAGGTAATTTCAATAGGTAGCCTTTAAATTGAAACGCCTTTTTTACCAGAATATTTTATATTCAGTATTTATTTTTAGAAAACAAATTGATTATAACAATTGTATTTTCATACTCCCTTTGGATGCCTCAAAATATAGAACGATGTCTAAATGAAAAATATATATTAGTTGACTTCAGATATGTAAACTCATAAATAAACTGGTGGTTAAACAGAACAAACGGTATTGTTAAGCTCATTTGTTTTTACTTTTATTCAAATGTGTGATCAGTTCCTCAATTTTCAATAAAAGACTTAATTCTTTAAACGAAATTTGTCTTTTGTGGCTTGTTATATTCAAAATTTAACAGTTTTTTTTTGGTGTACTATTCAAGAATACATATATACATTGTTTTCTATTCTTGTGTATTGTCTATTGCAATTGTTTGATATATAAAAAAAAAAAAAATACTGACTATGTCATTAATGTCTCCTCTATTGGAAATAAAATTTATCTTATCTTATCTTCTATCATATATATCCGCATTACATTCTGAATGCTTTTTTCTTAACATGCTACAACCAGGAACCACTCTTACGGCCGTTATCGTTGAGCCATGTATGTCGTAACTATTTTTCATTTAACTTTCTTAATTATTTTTAATATAAAATTTGAACGTTCGTCTTTTCATTCATTTTTTTTCCCATTTTGTCATTCCAAAGCCTTTGTGGATTACTTTGCGATACGACATTTTCTTATTGTGATAGGTTCTACGTGCACGGGGACCTATAGTTTTTCACATCTGTGATTTATCGTCTTTGGTAAACAGTGGTCTTATTAACAATATTGGAATGTCTGAATTTGAAATAACCTTTATTCTACCCTATAAGACTTGAACTTGGTGGTTGATATTTTGATAGATTTATGGTAGCTCCACCCCCCCCCCCCCCAAAAAAATGGTATTCAAAATACAATGTAATTAGGGTAATCACTGTTTTGTTTTAGATCATACAATGTATAGAAGATCAGAAAGAAAGAGAAAACAAACGGACAGGGCTTATAGTGGAGTTGCTTCGGCAGCGGCTAAGAAGGCGAAGCACCAACATTCAGACGTTGCAGTAAGTGTTACAACTAAAATAGATAATACATTGCTGTACCACGTGGATAGGTGAAATCAGTCACATCCGATGCAAGTGTTACAACGGTTACAACAATGTGTTTTGTTCCTACATTAAATTTATCTAGATTAAGTCTCCCTTTTATTCCATTGATTTTAATTACCACAGTCTTTCTACGTTTTATTTATGCATGATATATGATATCTGTTACTATCGTCGAGACCTCAGATTATATAACAAAAAATGTAGGACAAAATGTAAAGCAAAAATCAGAGTTTGACAGTATGTTGACATGAGTAGTTCAGTAATTGTTCTTAAAGCATACCAGGGGTGAGTCAGAAAATTTTAATTAATCATTGGCATCTTACACCAACATGAAATATAGAGTTTATTATAATACTGTACTGGACCAACCCTACAATATCCTTGAAATCGCATTCTAGTTTTGTTTTATGTTTTGTTTTAGATTAAAATGGAAAATCAAATAGGGGTGGACAATTCGACGAAACTGTTGAAGCAAGACAAATCAATCCACATCCCAAAGCTTTGCACCATGTTTACCAAACACGTTGACAAAATGATAAACAGCCGTGAAAAAATAAAAGCTTTTGTCCCTCTCTGTGGAAAAGCGGTTGAAATAAAATGGCTCTGGGAGAAAGGGCATGAGGTTGTCGGAGTCAATAGTGGTGAAAAGGCACTTAAAGAGTTTTTCGAAGAGTACAAGATCAGATACAGTATAGTAAAAATTCCAGCGGTTAAAGGGAAATTATATAAAAGTTATGATGGAAGAATACGGTTGTATTGCTGCGATTTTTATCAGTTCAGCTCAGCTATTGAAAGTGAATTTGGAGCAGTTTGGGATCATAGCGGTTCTCTTATTGCCTCCGATTTGACGGAACAAGAAAAGTATGTAGATATCATCAAATCGCTTATGGGGGAAAAGTGTGTGAATCTCACTGTTCTCGATCAGTTATCAGTGAACTATGACAAAATCATGACTTGGTTCACAGACGGGTTTAGAGTCGAAGCAAGTGATTATGCGAAATCTGACAAAACCCTAAAATCTTTTGGCATCAAAGGGCATCAACTATACACAATTTTCAAGATATGACAATTTGTATATTACACAATGTACATCTTTATTTGTTTCTTTCTTCTGAAAAGCATAATAAAAGATACTTTTATCTGATTTTTCATATTGTTATGTTGTCATTATTTTCAATTGTTTAAATCTCAAATAGTTTCGAAAAATCCTTTTCAAAACATTATCTTTGCATGTTCATTGCATGTTATAATGATACATGTATATATGGGACATATATTCGTGAGACTGAACCACAAACAACAAAAATCTATATAGAAAACTCATGAGTATCGTAACTTAAAATTATCAGAATACGTCATCAATATGCAGACCTGATTCTATTTCTGCAGTTGTTACAAATTATAACAAGAAGTTTTGTTATTTCTATGAAGGTCAAATCGGTAATATAGTTCACAATAAAGATTTTAACTCCATCCTAAATGAGACCTGTGTACTTAAACTAGATGTTAAATAAAAAAACATGTTCCATTTATTTTGTGAATTTGGAAAGCACTCCATAATAGTTACCCTGGTCCAAAGTTCTAAGCGAGGTTTTCTTACCACTTTGAGTCCGTCGTCCGTCGTCGCCGTAAAGTACGAAGTTGAAAAGCGTTGAGGACCAAAATTCCTAAAAGATTTTCCAAATACAGTTAACATAATAAAATATTCCTGATGTAGAAAAGCCTTACTATTTCAAAACTTTAAACGTTTTGTAAACAGTGAATTATGACCATATCAATGCAAATTCATGTCAGCACAGAAGTGCTGACTACTGAGCTGGTGATACCCTCGGGCAATTAAAACTCCATCATCAGTGGCATCGACCCAGTGGTTATAGATAAACACATCATAGATACCAAGATAACATTTTGTATTAACGCCATACGCGCGTTTCGTCTACAAAAGACTCATCAGTGACGCAAGAATCCAAATTGTTTTTGAATTTAAAACAAAACAATTTACGAAATAAAAACAAAAAAAACATGAATAACCGAAAACCACTAGACTACAGGCTCCTGACTTCGAATAGGAGGTAGATCGCAACATTCTGAACAATTCATATCATCTTGAAAATAAACCTCTTTAAATACAGAAAAACCAGACAGGGGCAGAACTGTTCAGAATGTTGCGATCTACCTCCTGTTCTAAGTCAGGATCCTGTAGTTCAGTGGTTTTCGTTTATTCATGTCTGTTTTATTTGTTTTTCGTAAATTGTTTTGTTTTAAATTGTGCAGATAGTCTTCTCATTTGAATTGTTTAACATTTTTTTCAATTCGGGGCCTTTGATAGCCAAATATACGGTATGGGCTTTTCTCGTTGTAAAAGGCCGTACAATTGCCAAAAATTGCGTACATTCACTTCTTGTGATATTTGGAAGATAGTTGTCTCAATGGAAATCATACAACATCTCCATTTAATTAAACACTGGTGAACATGTCAAATGTCTTGTGGACTTGTAGATACATTGGTGGACATATGAACAAAATTGCTGAACATGACTAAAAGACGTCCAGGCAGTTGAGTGTCCCTGTACTCATGAACTCAGATAGGTGGATAAGTTATGAAGCCATCAAAGTATCTGATATACCGCGCTAGTTGACACAGACAGCTGCTCACGCAATATACATAATCAGAGAACTAGTGATAGGTAATGCAAATACAAACTGCAACCATCTAGTAGCCAATATAAGATATTATTATTTAGCTATATGTGGACAATGAAGAAACTTTTGGAGGCATCAATGTATACAGATTGGGTAAAAATTAAACAGAATGACAAAATAATCATACTTAGTAGATGACCATTTGATAACCTGGGAGGGGAGAGGATGATTGCTTCTGATGGATTTGTAACATGTTGCTTCGAATCGAGAAATATTTTCTAACATGGAAAGACTATGTCTAATGAAATATAACAGGTACAATGCAAAAATGTGAATAGATACAATTAAGTATGCGAGAGATTAGCTGCACATTATTTATACTTATAAAACAAGAAATGTCATATTGTTTTAGTGGTTTTCATTTTGTTATTGTTTTGTTTTGGTCTTGAAAGATTTCAGTTTGTTTTGGTCTTTTTTTGCCTTTATTTTCTGCTTTTGAAATTTCGTTTTAATGTTCTTATTGTATTGGTGTTTTATTTTTTTGTGTAGCTAATCCCAGAATATTTAGTTATTTACGTGACATTTCGATTCATCCATTGGTGTCTTTTATCGGTTATATCCAGCAATATAATGGAATTCTATACGATTGTCAAAAGGGAGATGTTTAGTAAGCTTTAAAACCAGGGTTGATCCAATATTCTCCATGTATAAAGAAATCCCTGTTCAAAGTTAGGAATATGACAGTTGTTATCCATTCGTTAGATGTGTCTGAATTTTTGATTTTGCAATTAAATAATTGACTTTCTGTTAAATTTTCATTTTCATTTGATATTTTTTTGTTATTTTACCTTTCTACTGATCCTTAATATAGATTGTTTTATTGAAGTGAATCTCTATATATGTTGTTAGTGTTTTGCCGATTTCGTATGCATACACATAACATTGAAAATTTCTAACACGAGTTTGACTAAAATATGCAAAGAATATTTGTCCTTGGACATCGAGTGCTAATCACTCAAATTATCTACTAGAAAACCTTTGGTCGCCTCACAATTTAGAACGTAAATAATTCCAAGACGTCACGAATGTGTATATCAAGATATGTTACTGTTAAAATTAGTAAATAATGTCAGAAAACCCTTTGGTTGCCTCGGAAAGTAGATGGATGGTTGACTCCAGGTACGTGTAATGATGTATATCAAAACTTTAACTGACGAGTAAGCAGAGTTAAAGGTACGTTTTTCTTTAATGTATTTTGATTTGAGACAGATTTTTTTATTTTTTTCAGTATCTTGATAAATCACAATATTAAGATTTCAATCAAAATATTTTTCTTTGTGGGGTTAACTATAATGATATTTTTTTAATGTGTACTATTATCATTAAACATGATGAGATCAAATATAAAGTAGTAAAGGTATACGAATATAGAATATGAACGTATTTCCCAAATAAAGTGTTTTCTTTTGCAGTGAATAAGTTAACTATGACTTTTGTTCATTTTTAATTAAAAAAAAACTGGATTGTTTTGAAGAAAATTGAAAACACTAAATGTGTATTCACATTGAATCTGTCTATTCTGTACATATGCTAGGCAATACTATTTTATATTTACTGACCAAAAGTCATTGGCAAAAATGAAATGACATTTAAAACAATGAACTAGCCAACCAACGCTGCAAGAGAAAATCAATACAATGTGTTAATTGATGCAGCTTTGTTTTTTTTTGTTTTGTTTTGTCTTTTATTTTTTATACGTTTGATAATGATACCTGTCATCGTAGGTTGTAATGGAAGAAGATTTTACTGGTGATGTTACTGTCGACGAGTGGAGGAAACTGTGGAAAGATGGCAAAACAGATTTTATTAATCCAGAACTTAGCCCCATGTTTACCAAACATGTTAACAAAATGTTAAACAGTCGTGTAAAAGTGAAAACGCTTGTCCCCTTTTGTGGAAAAGTTGTAGAAATGAAATGGCTTTGGGATAAAGGACATGAAGTTGTCGGCGTTGAATGTGGTAAGGAAGCAATTAAAGATTTTTTTGCAGAGAACAAAATCGATTATAGTATTGTAGATGTTCCAGAAGTCAAAGGGAAATTATATAAAAGTAATGATGGAAGAATACGGCTGTATTGTTGCGATTTTTATCTTTTTAACTCAGCTATTGAAAGTGGTTTTGAGGCTGTTTGGGATAGTGGTGCTCTTAATGCCGTCAACTTGGATGACCAGGGAAAGTATGTTAATATTATCAAATCGCTTATGGGACATAAATGCATAAATCTCACAGTTGCAGACGAATTATCGGTTACTTGTGAAAAACTCAAGAATTGGTTCAATGGTGGATTCAGAGTGGTGGAAAGTGATTTCGTGAAACCTGATGAAAAACTAGAATCTTTTGGCTTCACAGGGTTACATCTATACACTATTTCTAAAATATGAATATACTGTATTACAATATACATCAAAACATATCTCATTTGATGTAGAACATATTAAAGAAGAATAGTTATCAAATGTACCAGGATTGTAATTTAATACGCAAGACGCGCGTTTCGTCAACAAAAGACTCATCAGTGACGTTCAGATAAAAATAGTTATAAAGCCAAACAAGTAAAAAGTTGAAGAGCATTGAGGGCCCAAAATTCCTAAAAGTTGTGCCAAATATGGTGAAGGTAATCTTTTCCTGAGATAAGAAAATCATGTAGCTAGTTTTCGAAAAATTCAAAGTTTTGTAACAGGAAATCTATAAAGAGAAATATGTTTACCTTTATTTTTTTGTTTGTTTATTTGTTGTTGTTTTTTTGTTGTTGTTTTTTTTTTTTTAGGGGGGGGGGGCATTTTATTATGATGTTGGTTACAAGTTAAGAGTAATTTCTGATATCTAAAATTGTGTATGCATGAGATCAGATTTAAACTCTTCATCTGAAATCTGTCAGTGATTTGGTTTTACATTAGTAGGTATTTGAGTATTTTATTTACAAAACATGTTAAATGCCAACCGAATAATTATACCTAAAAGCTTTATAAATGTGTTTTTCGATCGCAATTCGATAGTCTTCTTATTCCGAATATGGATAGCAATCATATATGGAATATTGATACACCATGAAACTTCTATTACCAGACACTTATACATGGAATTGACAACTTGTAGTGTTTGGCGAAAGGTGCTTTATTTCAAAAATGTAATCATATACGTTTATAACAAGCCTAGTACTAAAAAGCTACAATGAACTAAAAGAGGGACGAAAGATACCAAAGGGACAGTCAAACTCGTAAATCTAAAACAAACTGACAACGCCATGGCTAAAAATGAAAAAGAAAAACAGAAAAACAATAGTACACATGACACAACATAGAAAACTAAAGAATAAACAACACGAACCCCACCAAAAACTAGGGGTGATCTCAGGTGCTCCAGAAGGGTAAGCAGATCCTGCTCCACATGCGGCACCCGTCGTGTTGCTTATGTGATTACAAATCCGGTAAATAGTCTAATTCGGTAGGTCAAATTCATGAAAGGGAAGGGGATTGTAGTTACGACGTAAGGAAAATATCCGATATCATTTGTGAAACGGTTATTCCATAACGGTCAACCAACTCGTGATGGCGTCCGTAAAATTTACGAAGGGATGATTTCAACTTCACCATTTGGAACTCTTGGTTTAATAGCTTCCTTGTGAGCAGTAACCCTCTATCAAGAAAATCATGATAGGAAATGCAAGCACGGGAATATCGTATCAATTGGAAGATATATACCCCGTATGCAGGTGCTGCTGGAATGTTGCTACTTAGAAATGGAAAGTTCACAATTGGAAAGCTGAAATCACCTCTTTTGTCGTAAAGTTTTGTCTTCAACCGACCCTCATTGTCAATTTCTAGATGTAAGTCAAAATATGAAGCCGACTTAACTGTATCTGTAGTATCATTTATCTCCAATTCGATGGGATAGATGCGATCCACATAGTCACCAAATTTTGAATTGTTTAGTGAAAGAACGTCATCTATATAGCGGAAAGTAGAGTTAAAGGATATTGCTAACTTCTTATCTTTCTTCCTAAGAAGTTCCTGCAATTGTCAACTTGAAGCACCGGCAACCAATCTGGGTAATGATAAAGATAAATAACAAAGAAAAAATAGAGAAACACATGATAATAAAATGTGACTGGAACATGCTCTCTGCTTAAACTACATTTCAACTAAAACCCGGATGGAGTAACAAGGAGGGCAAATCTAATACTATAAACGCGTTATCAATTAGGTACAATGAAAGTTGCCTCACATTGTACGCAATATTGACAACTTATATTGTTTTGAGAAAGTTTTTTTTTTATAATAATTTAATCATATGTAGAGTTATACCAAACATTGTATCAATAAGCCACAATGAACAAAGTGACAACATGAAGCTCATGGACCCGATCTGGGTAATAATATATATAAAAAAATAGGAATGGGGCGAAAGATACCAGAGGGACATTTAAACTCACAAATTAAAAATACACTGACAATGCCATGGCTTGAAAAAAAATTATATATACGAACAGACAAAAAATATTATACAAATATATCATGCTTATAAGGGGTATTTGCCAAAAATACCGGTTGAGAGGTACAAATTTCCAGAACCGTTAGGTGAGGGAAATTTGATTTCCTCGAAACCGGTATTTTTGGCAAATACCGCTTGTAAGCATGATATAATTGTTTAATTCCACCGAATGTTCCACCTTAGAAAGTTTATCATTATCAGTTATAATATGAAATTTCGACTTGAATGTATATTTTTTGTATACACTGCAGCTGTGCTATTTGTGCAGTCAAATTGCATTGACCGTATAATCATGTCTTATCATTTTTTTTATGTACAGTCACTGACTGTATATGTATCTCCCTTTTTATGATAATAAGCTGGATATCGGCTGACTACTACACTTTATTCATCAGTTTTAGTGAAGCGTAATTCAAGTTTTATGTGACCAGTTGACAATTCGTTTCCGTTGAGGTCTGATGTCACTCCTGGAATTTTTACGTCATTCGCTCCAAATTCAATAATGATGCTTTTTATCCCAAATATTTCATCTGGAACCATATATTCAGAATGACAAGGAATTTGTCATATTAGAATAGAAATAATTCATTGAGTTATTTTTAGACATTGTATTCCCCATCTGCCATGGTATTTTCTAGGGAATTTCCCATCTGCCATGGTATTTGCTAGCAAATACCCCGGCATATGAAATTCCCTAAAGGAAAATACCTCGGCAGAGAAAAGAAAATCTCAATATATAGAAATTGGTGAAAAATACCATGTTTCTCATCCAATCAAAATAAAGCATTATTACATAAGGTGGAATTATTCACAAAACACAACATAGAAAAATTAAGTCTTTTAGTCTAAGCAAAACGATCCCACCAAAAAACTGGGATTATGGGGGGGGGGGGGGGGGGGGGGGTAATCTCAGGTAATTTGGAAGGGTAAGCAGATCCTGCTCCACACGTGGCACCTGTCGTGTTTCTCATGTTAGTACAAACCCGGTAATAAGTCTAGTTTGGTAGGTCACTTTCGTGAAATTGGAACGGGTTTGTACATTAGACAATTTCTAGATGTAAGTCACGATATGAGGCAGACTTACAGTCGGTTTCATTGAGTGTTTAGGCAAAGGTGGTATCTTTGGTTAGATTGCTTGTTAGCTGAAACGTTAAGTTATTATTAGGTCAGGTATAATACCCTCCTTTCTAAGTAGCTTAGTCCAACAAACAGATAGATAAGTTAGGGTAGTTTTACCTAATTTAACAAAGACTGCACGGTTCAGCTAACAATATACAATACAATACAAAGTTTTTTATTGTCAATTATGACGCCCAATAATTTGAGCAGTACAATTAAGTTCAATTTCATACAAGTGATTACATATTGATTACATTGATTATTTAACAATTAAACAAAGTCAAGTTTTTTTCACCTAAATAATATCTGCAAAATAGATGAATATATATATATATATATATAGTTTTACAATATAATATAGATTGACAAACTACCGGTGACTAAACTGTATCTAGAATTGATTTTCTCTCTTTGAATAAAGTACACAATAATAAACTTACTTTTTTAATTATAACATTATCCTCAGATGACATTAACCATATTAATTTTGATTTATTTGGGAGGCTTTTAAAGTTTTTGTTAACCTTATTTAAGTAATCTATATATTCAGATCTTTTATTTTCTAAAACAGGACACTGAAGAAGAAAATGAATTTCATCTTCAACTTCAGTGTTACATAATTTGCATATTCTATCCTCCACTCGAAGCCCCACATATCTGCCTCTTTCAATTTCTAATTTATGTGCACTGACTCTAAACTTAGTGAGCAGTCGCCTTTCATCCTCATTTAAAATTAATAAGTATTTTTCCATATAAATATTTTCTTTAAATAATCTGTAAGTTCTTAGTTTATTTCCATGCTGTTTATTTTGTCTATCATTATAAAGTTCAGATTTCCAAATACAAGAATATTTCTGTTTTAATTTCCGGTAAATTAGTGATTTTAAATCCATCTTTGAATTTTTAATAAGTTTAAGATCTATATCAAGATATTTCATAAGAATAGCAATACAACTATACCAACTATTTTTGTTTAAACTATTTAGTGATCTAGAGACATTCAGGGCTTCAGAGAGAAGGATATCATCAGACTTTAATATATATTTATAATATCTAAACATATTTAAAATTACCTCAAGAAATAAGGGAAATCTTCCCATTTCACCCAATACAGCTATATTTGTAGATTTTTTACCTAAACCCAAAGAAAATTTACAGAATTTGACGTGAACACTTTCTTGTTTCATGTCCTTGCATAGTTTAAAAAGATTATGTTCATTTTTATTTAGTTTATTTATTACTGAAGATCCCCATATTTCACTCCCATATAACAACACAGGTTTCACAGTATGATCAATAATATATGTGAAAGTGTGTTAATTTTAGGTTTATATAAGTTAAAACTTTTTTTATATTTAAATAAAGCTTTCAGTCCCCTTTTATATAAATCTTCTTTAGCCTCTGTAAAGCTTCCACTTGCGCTTACATAAATTCCTAAATATTTATAGCCCCTAGCCCTTTCAATAGGTATATTATTAATATTAAATATTTTTTCATCTAGTTTTCCTGTTTTATTAAATACTACTGATTTAGTTTTCAAGCAAGCTAACCAATTCGGAAAAGTATTACATTTGCCTTCACCCTCAATGAAATCGACTATAACTGTATCTGTCATCAATTCGTTTGATGTGTTTGAGCTTTTCATTGTGTCAATTGATAAGGGACTTTTCGTTCTAAATTTCGGTAGTTATGTGATTTTACTTTTTTTTTGTATCCTGTATCTCTAGTTTGATGAGAAAGATGCGTTTAACATAGTCACCAAATTAGATATTTTTAGTGAGAGAACATCATCGATTAGTATATAGCGGGAATTAATGTTAAAGGATACTGCTAACTTCTTTTCTTTTTTTTTTAAAGAAATTCCTGTGTGAAGTCAGCGCCGTAAGAATGAAGGAACAAATCAGCAAGAAGATGATAACCTCATCCTAGATATCTATTCTGTGCGGATCCCTAATAAAGGACCCAGATCAGTGGCGTAGCCAGGGTTGAAATTATGTGGATGCGAATTATTGGCGAGCGGAGTGAGGCGAAAATTGTTTAGGACTTTTAATGCAGAAAATTAATTTTTTCCTGTATGCATGTCAGTGTATTCCCATAGAAACCGACACTGGTTAGAATTTCGTTTAATTTCTAAATACCCACCAGTATACATTAAATTTCCAAGAGAATTTTATGAACTTGCATTGGCTATCATCATTATATCAGAAATATTTAATGTAAAAGTTTCACATCAAATCTTTTATTTGACATCTCAAAAACAAACCCATTAATGCGGCACTTCTGTATATGGAACTTCGGAGTATATAGACACAGAAGTGACACCCCCTTCCTTTTCTGGAATTTTAGCCTCCCAATTGGGTTTTTGATTACTTGTCTTAACTCATTGCTGTGAGAGGATATGGAAATACCTGTCGTCCGTCCATCAAGTCTTGTTAGCGCTGTCATTTGTACAATTCTTGCGAGAAGTTTTGTGAAACTTATATCATCATGCAGCAATATCTTTCACACATACAATTATAAATCCTGATCAATTTTTTTTAACCAATATATCATCGGCCCCTTGGAAATATAAATTATAAATGCAAATCTCATTGTATTTGTTTGGAAGCTGTTTCTCTCGAGATATAAATTTAAAAAAAAAAGAGCTTGGTTTAGTTTTTGCCCTTTTGTACATAAAATGTATCTTGGAAGCGGGGGACATTAGATCTCTGGTCCTTTATTGAAACAACATTTAAATTTGTACCTAAATGGAAATGGGTATTTCGTGCCACAGAAAACGATATCAGGATATCATGATGTTTCAGATTTGTTTATCCATCTTCTTTACATAAAGGAGAAACCACGCATACGGCTTCGAAAATGATTGGAAGCAATTCTCATATACATTCGGATACCCTCATGTGTATATGCTGCAAACTTTTGTATTATATAGTTATTAAAAAAAAATGTTGTCAAAATGATGTGCCGGATGCTTGAGCATCTAAACATACATGCAAGCTACACCACTGCAGTGTTAAAGAAGTGTTAAAGAAGCATCACAATTAATGACATTAATCTGGGTTCTATTGAGGTATCACAATTAATCAGGCTTGGTCCTACCAGTAAATCATTTTTTAAAAGAAGAATAATATGTACATACTTAAAGATGTTTTCCAGTACAGGATCCTCACGGCTCCTCTTCACCAGACTCATACATGTATGATAACGCTTAAAGGGTTGCACATTTCCTAAATGTTTGGTAAATTTTCACCACTTCCTTCTGTTTCCCCGTGTCTTTTTCCCAGTTCCTACTTGCCCCCCACATGTACATCCCGAAACCGAAAAGCGTTCCCCCGGTTATCCCTCATTCGTAATTTTAGATGGTGCCGGCTTGTGACATCTTCTTTCTTGCCTGAGTTTAAATTCCATATTTTTTTGGTAGGGGTGTGCCATTTTTGCCCTAAAAAAAACGTATACCCATTTTAATATAACATTCACTGAAATTCAATACCTATAGTTATATAAAAATTTAAGAAAGAATGACCTATACTTATATACAATATATAAGATATGACCCATGCTTATATAAGCACTAACTCATCATCACTCATAATTCATAAATATACCAGCTACCCTTAAGTTTAGATATATGAATGGACATCGTTTGGTGCACATATATTTTATAATGTAAGATTCTCAATTTAGCCTATTTATATATGATATGTAGATCATTGACAGAAACAAGTGTCTGTGACATCCCCGTATACCCAATAATAGGAAGTTGACCCCCGTGATGATTTTTACAATTGGATATTTTTCAAACACCTTGGTGATCGTTCCTTTCCCCTACTTTAAATTCTCCGTGGTGTCTTCGTCCGGGATTTTTTAACCAACGTAACCATTTAAAAAAAAAAACAGGTACACAAAGATTCTTTTAGAAACCGTATTGAAGGGGCATATTTGCATGCGTATACAAAATCATTTTGCATTGGGGACAGAACTCGTATATATATATCACAGGTATTTGGGGCATGGACCCCCCTTTTTTGGACATCACTAAAAAAAAATTGTTTCGTATTTTTTTTTTCACTTGGGGCTCGTATGGATAGTAAACAAAGTTACTGTAATTGACTAGCAATGGATTGTTGAGACTTGATATATGTTTATACATATAGAATATGGTAAAACAATTTTTTTTAGTGATGTCCAAAAAAGGGGGGGTCCATGCCCCAAATACCTGTGGTATACATTGCCAAAAAGTATTCTTCATGATTTTGATTCAATGATATATATATCTTTTCATTTAAATTTTACCAGTGACAAGTCAAATGTTCATTATAATTATATTTTTTTACCTTTAAACTCTCTAGCTTTACTTTTTGGTAAATTTTGTTTAGGGTCTGTTCAGAAACGAATAAAAAATATTTTTTACCACCAAGCACAGAACAGAGCAAGTCCAAAATTTGGGTAGCTTTACGGTTATTTGCTCTGTTCATTGCTGTTTGGGAGATACCCGTTACTGTTAAAGCGTTTGTCATTGAAAGATGCATATATGAAAGCACTCAAACATTTAAACAATCTCTATAATGACAACATGCATGTAAAGGATTAAAAAGTGTCCCCCATGGACAAAATTTCAGATATGACCTATGAAATTTGGTCCAGGACATAATTTTATTATAAAATATTGTCCACTTCTATGTTAAAGTGTCCCTTGACAAGAGATTCTATTGTGACCTTCGTTGGACATTTTTTAATAGTGAAATCATGTCCATATTGCATTAAAGTCTTGTCTAATACGAAAAAAATTATTTAACAAAATATAATAAGACAAATTGACATTTGTTTTTAAATATATACAATAGGAATCTATGAATTGTTTTAACATCTTTGAATTGTCCTTCTTAACAAGACCAATAACGTTAGGAATAATATTCATAAATGCTTGATTGCCGTTTCTGCTTGCGCATACGTTTCATTCTTGGAGGTGTCACCATTTGTTTCAATTTGTCCTTACAGATTTAATGTTTTCTCTTGTGTTTTTTTGTCAACATGTATATAATACATTTCATTGTTTTGAATTTGAAACTGCTTTGCTTTCCTTCTAAATGATCTTCTTTCATTATTATTAAACTCTGGAGGGTATTGACCATCACACACATAATCATACAGCTGTTTATATTCATCACTTTCCATTTTTGTTCACATCTGTGTTGTCTTTATTTAAATTTCAATTATGATTTAACTAATTGATTAAAACATTTCAATGATGTCTAAATTATTTCCCTTCTTTCATTGTCTTTAGGGACAGAAAAAATAGCTACACTATGAAATATTGTCCTTTTAGGCGAGTGTAATATTTGAAAAAGACGTCTAGTTAAGGACTTTAATGCACCCACCTAACACACGGCTAATTTCTTTTTTAAATGAAAGAATATTGATTTAACTTTGATTTTTGCCCGGTCGTCACAAAATCGTACGGTGCAGTTTTTGTTAAATTGACGTTTATTTCAGAAATTAGTTGAAAATTATAAAATTACGACATATTTTTCAAGCAAAATAAATTAGTAGTATCTCTTCTTTTAGACAGAATAATTAAGTGAATTCGATTCTTAAAATAATGAAAAACAATATTTACAACTGTAAGTCCGCATGCTTTTGCATTCCTTCTAAATATTTGACATTTTGTACGAAAATTTTCATAATCCTGACCTTTTCGGATCTACAATTAATTTTTTATTGAATGCTTTTGCACTCTTTCCGTTTTAGAACACACCAAATTACTTATCAATTATCGTTTTTTCATTCAAGATCAAGACTTTATCTCAACATTTCTTAAAATCACGAATTTCTGTAATTTTATGATGTCGGGAAAATCACTATAGTTTCCGGAATCCCTTATCTATTTCGTTATCGTTTTTTTACTGAATATATTAGTCGATTTCCGTGTACTTAATTGTGCTATTAGAGTACGACAAATCATACTTAAACGGTTCTTTTTCTATCTTTAACTTCAGTGTAGCTTAAATAGATATAAAATCGTCCGAAATTAAGATCAAATCATAGTAAAACAATGTTTTTGAGTTCTGTAGAATTCACCCTTTTCTAAATAAGGAATCGTATCGGAAAGTTGTACAAAATCTTCCGAGTCGTGTCAAATTTTCACAGTCCAGTTCACAATCAAACCCTTCCTGTGCTAAACAGCAAAAACTATCCATTGATTGACACAGATGCATAGTCTGTCGTGTATTTACTACATAGAAACACTTAAATGAAGATACAGTTGTATTGCCACAGTGGGAAAACGAAAAGATAAAGTTTACAGAAGACTGATCGATGAATTTAAAAAAAAATAAAACATCCCATTTGAAAATACAAAATATCATAAGAGTTGCTATAAATATTTCAAAATTAAGTTTTGTCTCACTCTGTACAAAGACTTTGTACTACATGTACTAATTCTACCGTCCAGTCTCTTCTCACATATCAACGAGGGCAGTACATCTATAACTCATTCTGATTTTTCTGTTTGTGAATATATTTTGCAATTGTATAAAGCCTATAAGCAAGTTACACAACTTCATAAGGTATCCTCTGAGGAGCAAGCTCAAGCTGTATTGAGTGTTACTACATATAACTCCTACAATGATCTGATTTACAAAATAACTCATGATAATTGTACTATTAAATCTTTATACCATCGAGCTTGCATCTCTAAATATTTGCTACACAATTTGAAATCAGAAAGTAAAGAGCTATTTTAAAATTCTAACTTCGCATAAAACAGCTTTTACTAACATTTCGACGATAAAAGATGACGTGCCTGTACACAAGGAAATATTCTTGTTAACAACTATACTGATTACTTGATCAGTTAACCGGGCTTAATTCCTGCTCGAGGATCGCCGCCGAGAAAACTACACAAAATTTTATCAGCTTCAACAAAAACTAAAAATATATGGTTGATTAATAGTTATATGTATACAGCCGCAACAGACCAAGGTAAATCCAATATTTTGTATACAGTATCTCTATAATGTTGTCTTATGCCGTAATGACGGAACATTACCCGTTTAAAATTACTGTGATATATAGTCTGTCAATTTTAAAGATCTGAGCAGTGACTGCGAAACTGGTTGCAAGCACTTTATGCAGCTACTAGTATTTTACAGAAGCAGACATAGGGTAAATTTGTATTTCAATCAGATGAACATCCATTATCTAAAAACATTTCACTGGACTATTCAATTGAAATTATGCCACCTGCTTTAAAAATATTGCTGTATTGTCTTTTGGGTGATGGCGCATCTTCGGCAGTCAATAAAGCGTACACTATTCCTATTGACAAAGTTCTTAAATGTATGGCTTTAGTAGAATGTATATTATCTATACATATTTTTTTACTCTTTTTCTTTTATGTTTATCATTACAAATGCACCGTATTTATGGACACACCTTTGATATCTATTAACAGGTTTGACTGATCAGGAGATTAGAAAAAAATGAAAAATGGAGCATACTTTCTACATGGCATTTTTTTCTTCTGGGGGTCAAATTTTTATCCAAGACAATGTCGACCTAACAACAGAAACAATAAGTTCTCCGTATGACTTTGGTTGGCTAAAAGGCAACACCGGTCCGGACTGATGTCATCCAACTTTCTACAAGATTTGATCTGTTCACGCATTGGTATACATGTAGGTATAGGGGGAGGGTTGAGATTTCCAAAAACATGATTAACTCCGCCGCAATTTTGAGCCTGTCCCAAGTCAGGAGCTTCTGGTCTTTCTTAGTTTTGTATGATTTTTTATTTTAACTTCTTGAGTATATTTCGAAGCTTAGTATGACGTACATTGTCATTTCAAACTAGTACATTTTTGTTTAGGGGCCAGCTGAAGAACGCCTCCGAGTTTTGGAGTTTCTTTTGCATTGATGACCAATTTGGTGGTCTTCGGTCGTTGTCTGCTTTTTGAACGGTTGGTGTCTCTTTGACAAATCCCTCATGTTCATTTCCAATTTTTAATTCAATCTGTATATAGTAGATCTTGTGTCCGCTTTGAGCAAAACTCCTGCTGTACTGACATATACCAATGCCAAGGAAGTTGTCTTTGTATGGATATGTTGACCGATAAGAATGATGAGATTACAAGTTAAAAATGAAGCTATAACATTATGATATCGCAATATTCCGACACCTAAATGGTCGAACATCCCATTGGTCCGACGTTTCGATCATTAAGGTTATACGCTAACGGGATTTTAATATAAGAAAGCCAAATAAAAGGTTCAATATTAGGATAACCTTGTCCTCCCTTTTGAAGCGGTGAAATAAGATATAAAAAAGTAATACTTAGTGCCAAAGTAGCCGAACGTCATCACAAGCGTAATTTAAAAAAAAAAGTACAAACTACTTTGTCAAGTGTTGTTTTATTAATTAGTTATCTCAAGATACACGGCGGCCGACTAAAATAAAATCATACACAGTTTGACGTACAGCATGTACAATGAGTGATCATATTTTCCTTTTGATTTTTTATATTAAATTTGTCAATTTGTTGATATAAATATACTAGTAGCACCTTACTCAATTTAGTAATGTTAGTTAGTACTCTTATCATATATGATTTAGTGAAGTAAATGAAATTGCGGTATGAGCCAGACTCAACATATTGCACTACAATAACAACAAAAATCTGTCCTATGGTTGTCTCATCTTGAAGCAGTTGGCAGGCTTTCAAACTAACAGAAGACCATACGCTTCCTGAATTTTATTGTACAGCTCATCATGGGACTTTTCTAAACAATTAAAAATACGTCATATGTTATATTTTCCCCTCGCTTCAAATATCTTTTTTTCGGAATATTTATATCAAATTTAAAGATATATGTATGTAGATACGCGTGTAATCAAATGATATAGATAATGCAAGGGCGTCGTACTATAGATACATTTGTGTGACTTAATGATTGATTTTCAAAGACTCCGAGAGAAAACGTTACGTAACATGCGTTACCGTTAAAATCAACCAAAATTTATTAATACTATGATAAAAATATATTTTCCCAACATTAATACAGCATTTCTATTAAATTGTTTCGTTTTTTCATTTGGTTTGACTCGTTTTTTCCACTGGAAGTATCCGAGAATTGAAATTGCACCCATGACCTTTGACCTCGATTTTAAAAAAAATGCACCATAATTTCTTTTGACGACCGGGATATTTAGAAAGTACACGTTCTTAGCTTTCCAGTGATATATAATTTAGCCGTGTGTTAGGTAGGTGCATTAAAAATGTAAATTTGGCTCTCATATCACTCGCCTATTTGTGACATATTTTTATAAAACATCCATGAAATTATGTGCAAGTAAGGGCATGAAGGGAGACACTATTTTATAGCGTACAAATGTGATATTCTGTCCCATGAACAAAATTTCACAGATGAACTGTGAAATAATGTTCTAGGGGACACAATTTCATGGGACACTTTTTTGGCTTACACATGTAGTCAGAAATAAATGTCATTGCTGATATTTTTAAAGAAAACAAACATCAGTATGTACAAATGTACATGTATAGTTTATCAACCTTGCATATTTTCAAGCAAAGACATCTGTGTAGCATGATCACATTTTATTTATAAAAATTTTATAACTATTATAAGATTATTATATTTTTAGATTTTAATGAGTTCCTGAATGCTAATTTGATCCATTACTTGATGATGTTTCAGTCTGATGCTAAGAAACCCAAATATCGTAAGTAATAGATATAATAGAAAATGCACATTAAAATTGTCTATTTTAGACTAAAACAAAACTTTTTATATTTATAAGTCAAGATAGCAGTGGAAAACACATACATGTATTTATAACATGTAAAATGTCTGTGAGCATGGTGAGCTGAGTTGAAACCTCATCCATATTACCAGGACTCAAAACTTTATAGAGTGGCACATTAAAATGTTATTGTAAAACATCATTAAACATGTAAAATGATCATATTATTTTGACTATTGCATATAAACTTCCTTTACATAATTAAAAGTCATTACAGGAATCATTTCGTCTTTCATATAGTCATAAGTGAATTATTTTTTCTCATTGTTCTTTAAGTTTTTACTTGAAGCATGTGTGTTGTACCATATGCATTTTGTTGTAGGATAGCTAGGGTTAATCAAATTAAAATTGTTCATGATTTATATAATTGTTCATGTGCTATCTGCTATGAAATGTACAGCAGAGGCAGATTTAGGAGGGGGCCCATGGGCTTAGGCCCCGTCTTTTCTGGGAAAAATTTGGTTGATCATATAGGAAATCACTGAAGTGTGACCCGAGCGGGCCCCCCCACTTATAAAAATTACTGGATCCGCCACTGTACAGTAATTCTATTGAAATCAGACTTGACAGGATTACTTAGATTGTTTCTGTTATTACCGGAGTTATTTTTTTCTGTAGAACTGACTAACTTTTTCAGAACTTGATTTATTGGAGACTCCAGTGAACAACCAAAATGACAGTACATCATCAGTCAGACCTAATTACTCAAGGTATTTTAACTTAGAACATTGATAGCCCAAAGAACTCTTTTTGCAATTTTTATTATACATTCAATATCAAGATAAAAAAATTAATATGCATGAGGCCAAATAAAAAACAGAAATGTTCCATAATGCTTGGCTGTCTCTTTAGCTAATTTTGGTGCCTATCCTAAAAACAATCCTGATAATATAATGTAATACCTCTTAAATAGTTAACTCCAGCAAGCTCTTAAAGTTAAGATCCCTATCTCCTCAGACATGTCAGATACATTTATAATATTGTGAAAATTAAAACAAGTTTCTAAAAAATGCTGACAACCCCTTGCTCATAACAATGAATGACCTTATGTTTTATTCTCATGCAACAAGTAACACCAATACATCTGCCCTTTATTTAAATTATGTGATCAATTATCTCTTTGAAATATGTACTTATAAACAAAAAAGATGTGGTATGATTGTCAATGAGACAACTCTCCACAGGAGACCAAATGACACAGAAATTAACAACTATAGGTCACAGAATTTTAAAAAGTGTTGTGTCTGTGAAATTGCAAAATAAGTTCTTGTGATTTTGATGATAGCCCTGAAGAAAAAAAAACACATTTTAGTACTCACCTTCAAGGCTTAGAGTTTATTTTATGATTTCAGTTCTTCATACACTACGGGGCAAGGGAACTCAAACTTGTACACTCCAGGACAAAGAAGCTCTTCATCCTTCACTCCCAGTCATGGGAGCACCATGTCATATACCCCTGGTAGAGGGAGCACCACATCATACACTCCAGGGAGGAGGAGTACCTCATCATACACACCAGGGAGGAGAGGTAGTACCTCTATTACAACCCCTGGGAGTAAGAGGAAGACTCCATACTCAAGTACAACACCAATGGATGTCAACTCATCAGTTATTGTTGGTAGGCCCATGGTTTTGTATATGTATAAATTGTCTCTTTAAATGAAAAGATAAAACTGATCCCAAAATACTTCAAAGTTTTATTGTTGGTATGATCACTCTAGTACATTATTACATTTTTCTTACTATGAAGTGATAAAAACTATCACAGAAGTACTTCAAAGGTATGCAAAGGATTATTTACGAATAATTACCTGGGAGAACATGGGTTTGAGTTGTCACCTTTTTTAAGTTCAAGCATTTCAGTTTTAATGTATCCAAAGCATTTTAAAGATACAATAAGACAACAAATATAGTTATATAATAAATATTCTTCATAGTCCATGCATATTTAAGGTGAAACCATTTGTATATTGCGTTTTCTTTTACACAGCTGTTGTAGAAGGCAGAGGACTTGCCAGAGGAGAGATTGGCATGGCTAGTATTAATTTGAAAAGTCCAGTCCTAACATTGTCCCAGTTTTCAGACACACCAACTTATGTCAAAACAATCACCAAACTACAGATACTACTTCCTGTTGAGGTTAGTAATTAAAATTATAGGGACTCTGAAATACTGATATTTTATTTTGTTTTGATGATAATTTTGAATCAAAATATTGCAGTAAAAACTGCCTTATTGAAAACCTGTTTAAATTTTGACAAGACATCAATGAGTTACCACAATTTTAAGTGCTAGTCTACCTAAGAATCAGGCAATGGTGAAAACATGACAAACAAAAACCCACTCAAGTTGACCTTAATTTACATTCAAAATGTATGCATTTGTTTCCTTGTCCTGTTCTGGTAATTGGAGATAAAATTTGGTTACAATGCACTAGAAATAAACAATTAAGGGGAGCTAACTCTGTAATTTGCTATCATTCCAACCAAAGTTTATCTACAGATTTCTCAAGTTACCAGACACACAGACACTCAAGATCTACCTATTCTAACTCAGGATGAGTGTTACTTCAAAAAAGGATGGCTAGGGAGGTTTTTTTTTCAGCCATGTTTTTGATTTTTTTCAAAATTGCCCGACTCTTACAAAGACTGGCACTTAAATGAAAGAAAACTAGATAACACCACTGCAGAAAGAAAAAAAACGAAAATACAAATAACACTCCACATATCATTACACAGAAAAATAAGGAGTAATCAAACCCACCATAAACAAGGTATGAAATAAAGTGCTGTAGAATTTGAAGTTCAACATCATCTGTTCACTTCAATACATAAGCATTTCAAGAATATTGCACACATTGTGAATTTTATTATTTAATGATTGTGTCTGACAAACATTTTACTTCTAAAAAAGAAGGCTGATCTGAATCTAGGCAAGTCAATAGTCTTAAGTTCAAAACATAATGAAAAACACTACAGCATTTGGTGTTAAAGACAGCATCCAACAAAACCTATGAATTTGAGCAGACAATGAGTATATAAAAAAGAAGATATGGTATATATATATGATTGCCAATGAGACAACTATACACAAATGACCAAAATAACACAGACATTAACAACTATAGGTCACTGTACGTCTTTCAACAATGAGCAAAGCCAATACCGCATAGTCAGCTATAAAAGGCCCAGACAATGTAAAACAATTCAAACAAGAAAACTAACGGCCTTATTTATGTAAAAAAATGAATGAAAAACAAATATATGTAACACATAAACAAACGATAACCACTGAATTTACAGGCTCCTGACTTGGGACAGGCACATACATAAATAATGTGGCGGGGTTAAACATGTTAGGGGGATACCAATCCTCCCCCTAACCTGGGACAGTGGTATAACAGTACAACATAAGAACGAACTATAAAATCGGTTGAAAAAGGCTTAACTCCTCGGATGGACAAAAATACAAGTGGACCTTTTGGGTTTAAAAACAAACTTTATGAGTTCTCAAGTGGATAAAAGAATGTAATGACTTCAAATGCAATAACTTAACCCAATACACTGTCCTGGAGAATTTTTTTTGATAAAATTTTTAGTTGTTGGCACTTCCTTAATAGATCTTTCAGAGCTCTACTGAAAGGATTTTTTCTCTGTTTTAGATAATTATGCCTAACACAGCATGTGAAAGTGGTAATATGACTAAACTGTTTACTCTTGTCAATGACCAGTTTGTCAACACAAGTCTGTCAGCTGTTCAAAGGAAATACTTTAATGAAGCAAGAGGTAATATTTGCAGTGCATATTTAGTATACATTGTATATTTAAAATGATCTAAATTTTATACATGATGAACAAAATGGTTTTAGATCTAATCGTAATACTATTGATCATTTGTCAACAATTACAACTATTATTGAAACAAGAAAAATGTGTAAAATGTCAACTTTTGCAGCTTTTATTGATTTCAAAAAAGCATATGATACTGTAAACAGATTTTTATTATTTTGTAAACTTGAGTCAATAGGAATTAGTAGTAAAATGTTGAATGCTTTAAAATCTTTATATCATAAAGTACAGTCATGTGTTAAAGTTAATGGGAATTTAACCCAATGGTTTGATGTTCAATGTGGTTTAAAACAAGGGTGTGTGTTATCGCCCATTTTATTCAATATTTTTATTAATAATTTAGTAAATGAGGTTAAAAGTTTGAATGTTGGTATTCCGATAGAGGAAGAGAAAATATGTATTTTGCTCTATGCTGATGATATTGTTTTACTTGCTGAAAATGAATCAGACTTACAGATGCTCTTAAATGTTTTACATATGTGGTGTCATACAAATGATATTAGTGTTAATTTGAGTAAATCTAAGATTATTCATTTTAGACCACCTTCTTTTCCAAGGTCTATTTATACATTTATGCTGGGTAATGATAATATTGAAATTGTAATACAATATACTTACCTTGGTTTACATCTTACAGAATTTTTAAATTATGATTTAATGGCAAAAGCTATTGCCAAGTCGGCAAGTAGAGCTCTTGGGTTATTGATTGCAAAATGTAAATCAAATGGTGGTTTTTGTTACTCTACTTATACAAAGCTTTTTGACACACTTGTATGGTCAGTCATCGATTATGGTGCTTCAATATGGGGAACAAGAGAATTCTCTTGCATAAATGCTGTTAAAAACAGAGCGATGAGATTTTTTATGGGTGTAGGAAAGTATACACCAAACTTATCTCTGTATGGTGATATGGGCTGGATTCCATGCAATGTAAAGCAATGGACAGCTGTTTTTAGATTATGGTCCAGATTTTGTAAAATGGACAATGATAGATTGAACAAAAGAGTATTTATATGGTCATATAATTATGGAAATAAGCCAATTAAAAACTGGTGCTTCAGAGTGATGACTAAGTTTAAAGAGTATAATCTTGAACCATATTGTAACTGTGATATATTGTTAACTAAAAATGTAATTAAGGATATAGAATGCTTAGCTATTGATTTATATAAAACTGAATGGCATAATAAGTTGGTTTCGAATGAATATGCCAAACTTCGTACTTATAAATTATTTAAAACAGAATTTAAGGTAGAAAATTACATTTGTAAAACTATTGCAGGGAAATATAGAAGTGCTTTTGCAAAATTTCGTTGTGGTGTTGCGCCCCTAAAAATTGAAACGGGCCGGTATCAGAACTTACCTATTAATGAACGAATATGTTTTAGTTGTAATGAAACCATAGAAGATGAGAAACATGTAATTTTGAAATGTCCACTATATGCAGATTTTCGTGCTGTGTTGTTTAGTCATGCTAATTCTTTTTGTCATGATTTTAATAGTATGTCAGATGATGATAAATTTGTATTTTTATTTAGTGATGAAAATGTTTATTTTTACACTGCCAAAATCTGCTATGATATTTTACTGAAAAGAAAATGTTTATTATATTCTTAAAATTTGTTTACTTTTAAACTGTTTTATGTTATTCTTAACATTTGTATACTTTTAATTTGTTTTATGTTTTATGTATGTAAATATATATATGTAAATGTATATACCTTTTTTTATAGTCTCTCATAACTCTTTTTAGAGTGGCTCTTGTTTTATATTGTAATATTTAAATTGTAATATTATGTAAATGTTTTAGAAGAGGTGAGACTCAAATAAAATATTGTCTTGTCTTGTCTTGTCTTGTCTATATTTATCTATTCTGAAAAAAATATGATGCCAGAATAGAGACTTGAGTTTCTTGTTATATTTCAGAAAGTTATATATAATTGTTCTTTATTGGTACGCAAGTAACAAAGCCTGTAATATGCGAGGAAAACAGGACTTGTAATCATTTCAGTTCAAATTCAAAGCTGTTTAAGTGTATCATATATCACTGTGTCTAAACCACACCGGCAAAATTTGTTCGGACTCGATGGTATCTAACATCCGGCACAATGACGGAACCTTAATAGACAGAAGAAAGCTAGGTTTCTCCTTATTTTCTTATTTTTTTTTATGATATCGAAGAATATAAATACACATACAACTATTTTCTATTGTGATATGCAATATTTTCTACAACCGTTCTATATTAATGGAGAAATAAGTAAAAATGCACGTCAAAATGACGAATTGAGTGAACCTTGCTTCGAAATTGTTTAATTTCTCGTTAAATTGTTCACATTGTACGGAAAGAATGGTACGGGAAGATAGATATTGACACGGAGATTGCAAATTTAGTTATTATGAGCATCTCAATAATTGTAACTCTGTGTATGGAACGAAAGAAATGGGTCATGTCAAAATGGAACTGGCCGGTTTCGTCAATGTATACAACCCGGTTTCGTCATAGATTTCAAAATGCATAACCCGGTTTGGTCAAATAAAAAAAATCATTATCGCATTACATTATAATTGATTATTTAACTTCAGCGTTCAAAAAGAGTTGTGTGGGTCGTTCGAAAACAAGTTCGTTCACCGGACAGCGGCTTATTATTTATATGAGTCTCAGATTCAAATAAATAATAAGCAAATTCCTACTCTTATAGAACACAAATATTTTAATTTTACTTTGCATTCCGAACTTTTTTTTAACAGCATATTGAGATTAAAGCTCTCTAAATATGCGTTTTCTATATGAGTTATGGGAAAATATGTTGAACATGTTTAAACTTGAAATTAAAGTTTACGGTCTTAAAAATCGAAACACACAATTAATATGTGATTTTCTCGCACAAAAGAATGGACACCTTTATAAGTAATCTAATCATTCCATGTATGTAATCTTTTCTACCATCGTTAAAAATAAATCTTCTTAAGGATAAACGTTGATGATAAGACAAATGTATATGCATGCATAATCGACATAGAAAATGAATGTAGGATTACAACTATCATGCATTAAAATAAAATTTATTTATCACTAATTGTAACTATACTGCTATGTACAAATTAGTATAATAGTCTCAGGTCATTGATAAAATTCAATAACAATTATTTTGTTAACATTATTAAAAAAAACGAGTCTGTACTGTCGCCATTGTGTTATGATGATCGTACACTGACGTTGGTCAATATATTTTGACAATATATACGGACAGACGGATTCAGTTTATTTCAAAGTGGGCGTATTTCGAACAACTTTTACATACCGCCGAGCGTAGCGAGTCGAACAATATTTTGATTATTTTTTGCTTTACACAATCGTTAAATACAGGAATCAATATAGTTTTGGCAACCGAAGGTGGGGTCGGGGCGTGCAACCTATACGTCATCTAGATTCGCCACTTATCCTATAAAGTGTATACCGAATTTAAATATTGTAAGAAATGAGAAAACAGGGACACCCGGGAAATCGGATTATGTGAGTTGGATTATGTTTATTATAATAAATGCCGAATATCAAGTTCTTTTTATCGATGTCTATACATTTTTCTCAAATATATATAAAAGTTATATAGGAAAATGATAAGGCAGACAAATATACAAATAAATCGACTTGGCCGATATCCTAATAAAACTTATTGACCTTTAATTACGATTTTTTTTTAATTTCTTTGCGTTTTTACACGCCCGTCCCAATTTTGACAGGACGTATTATTGTATACACCCGTCTGTCCGTCCGTCCTTCCATCCGTCCGTTCCTCCATCTATCAGTCATTCGGTCCGTCCGTCCGTCCGTCTAGCTATCCGTCTATCTTACTGTCCAGCGTAAACATGTCGCACCGTAACTTGAGAACAGCTTATCTAGTTTTCATGAAACTTAACAAAGTTATTTCTTGAAATGGTCAAACGATTTGTAAACCTTTTAGTGAAAATCAAATTAAATCTTTTTGAGTTACAGAACTTTGTAAGTAAAACAGGAGTGTGTTTTTTTTTAACATGTCGCGCCATATCTCAAAATGATTAATCATTATTGCATCAAACTTTACACACTTCTTAGTAATATAAATCTTAACTTCTGCATACTTTAAGGTGATGTTTTAAATTTTGTTTTTTAAGGATGTTCTTAGGTGAGGTTTTGTAATTTGGTTCAAATGTTCGGACTCCTTGGTGTTTTTCCATTCAACACAATGTAAAATATTTTACCCCATAACACCCATTTATATTTTCATAACAGATTAAATACCTCATGAAAGGTCATTTACCAAAATTTTAGAAGATTCTCAATTTTCTTTCTTCTGTTTTGAGCCCCAATAATACCAATGCAGATATAAGGTAAAAGTCCGAGTCAGTCTTTTCCCGCCTTATTTTAAATCTCAAATATCTCGAAAAGAAAGTTCTTGACCTATCAATATTTTTAGCTTATTTGTATCTTTAATGGATGCTCTACCAGATTAAAGTATCAATTTCAACTTCTTAATTTATAAATTTTCACCTAACCTCACCTAAGTACATCCTTAAGCGTTAATTAGGTTTTCTTTGTAAAAAAAAGGGGGTCACATACTGCGATGTATCTCAAAACCTATATAAAAAAATATCATAATGTTAATGTTAAAAAAATAATTAGATATCAGTGTTTGCTATTGAGTATTTATATTCCATTTAAAATTAGTTTGAAGATCAGTGAAATAACGGATACGACTTTCATTAGGAAAAAGTGTAGTACTATAATTACCTATATAAATAAATGTAAACACGCCAAGTTTACTTTATAATACATGTATATTTAAATTATTTCGAAAGACAATGTTCAGATCCGTGTTAACGTTGCTTTTCATAAATTGTTGGTTTAAAAAAAAAAAAACGGGTGATATATATAGACGAAACCGGGTGTTGTGTAGTAAACAACAATGACGAAACCGGTGTATTTTTATTTGACATGACCCATTTCTTTCGTTTCATACACATACATACAAGTATTGAGATGCTCATAATGACTAGTTTTGCAATCTCTGTGTCAGTGTCTATCTTCCCGTACCTTTCTTTCCGTACAATGTGAACAATTTAAAGAGAAATTAAACAATTTCGAGGCAAGGTTCACTCAATTCGTCATTTTTACATGCATTTTGACTTATTTCTCCGTTAATATAGAACGGTTGTAGAAAATATTGCATCTCACGTTAGAAAGTAGTTGTATATGTATATATATTCTTCGATATCATTAAAAAAATAAGAAAATAAGGAGAAACCTATATTTCTTCTGTCTATTGATGTTCCGTCATTGTGCCGGATGTTAGATACCATCGAGTCCGATCAAATTCTGCCGGTGTGGTTTAGACACAGTGTATATATCTAGTTGAACTATTACATTAGTTCTGCAATCCTCTGTGAAAATAAAATAAAAAACTTCTAAATTTTAACTCTCAAAATGAAGAAATTACCTCATGAAATTGTAGTAATATGTTTACACTATGAAAACATCTACATGTTATATCAACATTTATTAATGATAAATTTATTAAGAAAATTACTTTCACATTTAATTGAATTTTGACATGAAAATTTGTGAACTAAAAGTAATTTTGAGTTTCTGTAAAAAATATTTCCTACTATTTCTTTCCTTTCAATACGTATCTTTTGGGTTTTCAATTCTAGTGTTTAAATTTCATTATCATAGGTATATTTTGTCACCTGCCTGGGGGAATTATTATTTTTTAAATTGCATTTGATCAGCAAACCCAAAATAACCCTTAATTATAAAAATTATAATTGTCTTCATTTCCGGTTCATGGCTTCCATTATTTTTCAATGTTGCTTTTGTCAGTCAATTAAGCTTTTTTAACTCAAGATTTACACAATCTTGTTGGTGATTTTTGGTATAAAGTAAGTGGTTTAACAAACAGAACATCGCTATCATGAATAATAAAGATAACAATAAATTTTGAAATCGTTTGGAAATTTTGGTTAAAAAGGTCCACAAAGTAAATTTTGATATTCTTTCAATTCAAAGTCGTCAGGCGTAGCTAGTTACCAAAACAAAAGTCAGATTGTAATACTAGAAGGTCAGGGACCTCTGACCACCGCAACAATCAATCAATCAATCATCATAGACAGAATTCTTTATACCATTTTCAGATCACTGAAGACAGGTTTGTTTGTATGATAAACTCCACTGTAGACAGGTTGTTTGTATGATAAACTCCACTGTAGACAGGTTGTTTGTATGATAAACTCCACTGTAGACAGGTTTGTTTGTATGATAAACTCCACTGTAGACAGGTTTGTTTGTCTATTAAAATTCATTTGTGTTAACTTTGTACTTGTAGGAATGCAGTATGTTAAACAGTTGTGTGTACCAGAGTTTAGTACAGTGGAAATGGAGGTCACTTCAAAGTATGTATATAAATTTATGATTTACAATGTTTTTAATTTTTCACAAGTCAAGGTTAAATGGATTTATTTAGTCTGTTTCTCAGATACCATAAGTATAAGTTCAACAATATGTTTGTGTATGGAATGATTTAAGGTGTACTTGTCTGTCTGGCAGGGTTAATTTGACCTTAACCCATTTTCATGGTTAAAAATTATACAGTAACAGTAAACCAAGAGAGGCCTTCATTATGTAAACTCTTAACGCTTAATTATGTTATATAGATATAAGAAGATGTGATATGAGTGCCAATGAGGCAAATCTCCATCCAAGTTTTAATTTCTAAAAAATAAACCATCATAGCCATTATACATATATGTTATAATATGTAACGTAAAATTATTATCTCTTGAGGTATGTTTTATTTGAAAGGTGATTTGTTTTACCATAAATTACTACACATTTATCAAAATTCTGTACATATAGGTACTATTGTCTGGCAGCAGCTGCAGCTCTGGTGAAGTATGTAGAATTCATACAGAATATTGTATTTGCACCAAGATCTATGAAGATTGTGTTTAAAGGTAGTGAAAACACCACAATGATAGGTAAGGATTTATTTCAATTAAACCAATTTGAAATGGAGGTGTCAGAAACACAATTTCAACTTTTCAAAGTTTATAGTAGTGATATTTGTGTGTCTGGTTTGCTGATATTCATCTGATGATATTATGCTTTTTTTTTTAACAATTTATTAGTTTTATTTTTTGCATAATGACATGATTTTAAACTACCATGTTTTTGGTAAAAAAAGAATTGACAATTGGATTAATACAGTGTTTTATAAGTTAAAGTGTACAGCCTTTGTTTTTTGTAGGATTTTGATGCTTTTAATACACCTGACTCAAAGGACCAATGTAAGCTTTTGCTGTTGCTTGACTCCTGTCATCTGGTTACTTAAAACAAATCTTCTTCTCTGAAACTACTTAGCCAATCAAAAAAATAAATAAATTGGGAAATGTTACTAATTGTGGATAGACTTCTTGTAGATGTTTTTGAAATTATCTTCAAACTGCTTATAATTTGACAAGAAAAATAATAGTCAATAAAATTGAACCTGCACTTATTACTGACATTCCACTAGTCTGAACATCTGTTCATTGCTTCTATATTTGAGAATTTTTTACACAGTCTAGTGTCCATACACATTTTTTGCTGATGTAGCTCTTAATGACTGATAATACATGTAACAACAATGATTGCAGAGTTGAAATAAAAATGGCAAGTTATATCATTAGATTATTCAGTATACAATTTATTCATAAGTAATATCAAATTCTGCCAAGTACGAACCCCAGCAATGACAAGTAAAGCATGAAGATGCATTACTATTAAAACAAATAGAATGGGGATTCTTCAGTCCATCTTTTTTGTTGATCAGTACTTTACTATTCTGTCCATCTTTTGATATCACTATTATCCTATCAGACTCATTGTCTGCAACAATAATGTTACCATAGTTATCAGTACAAAGACCTTTTTGGCCTTCTAAATCCTGTGTATATTGCCAGATCTGTTTACCTGATCCATCCATACAGTATACTGCTTTTCCATATTGGTCACTGTATATTACTCTGTCATTGCAGTAAAACAAGAAATCTAGTGAAGATCTGCATTGACATTCGATTGACTTCAATATTTTCCCTTCTAAGTCTATAATATGGATTTCATGAGTGAATAAACTGACAGCTAGAGAATTATTACAGAATGATAAACACCAGCATGCTTTGTCTAATTTGATAACTTTGGTTACAGTTTTACTTTTCATATTGAAGAACTTGATAGTTTTCTCGCTAGGATAGTTTATGGCGATAGTGTCCTGATTGATCTGTGTGACATTAGAAGCTTCCCCCGGTATTTTTAACGGTTGGTCAAGTTTGCCATCAGAAGTAAGTTGGTAAACTTTACCAAACCATTCCACTACTAGAATTCTTCCATCCCTCAGACACACAATGTCACTGATAGGTTTCTTCCTCACATTGATCTTTATCTTTGTCTCTATACTTATTGTCATGTTGTTTACTTTTCCTTCTCTGCAAGGTTCAGATGTTGTAGGTGTACTGGATGCCATGACCTAAACATATATATAATTTTTTAGCAAGCTTGCACAAAAGTTTCTAAGAATAATAGAAGACATGTAGTAAAATACTCCCCGACCCCCTCATAATTTACAGGGTCTGTAGAACTCTGAAACATTTCTTTTTTTATAATTTTGTTTTCTTTAATTTTGGGCTAATTCACACTTTGATTCTGGAACTCAATCATGGTGTGGTGATGAACTTTTTTTCCAAAATGAACAACTCAAAATCCTGCAGTTCTGTACAAATCTAAGTCCTGTAAAATAATTCAGTGAATTTTTACATAGTTAAAATAATATGGGTAAGTTGTATTTATTTAAATATGCATACCTTTGTTTTGATAAAGTGACTTCAGCATTACAAATTATAAATACTTATTTCCACATAAGGATGGCTATTTATACCTAATCCAGGTAAACTGTACACATTTAAATGTCTTCCAATATTCAATGAACTATTCGAAATATCAATCTATCTATATTTATCCTTTATAGACAGGTTTAAATTAAGAAATAATTCATGGAAGCCATAGATTTGTTGGAAATTTACACATGGCCTGGGCCGTGATATTCGAATTTTATCCTGAGCGTTAGCGAGGGATAAAATTAACGAATATCACAGCCCAGGCCATGTGTAAATTTACAACAAATCTATGGCTTCCATGAATTATTTCGATTCTAATAGAACAAATAAGTTAATTTAAATACTGAAGCGAGGGTTGGTATGCTGTGTGTGGAGCTGTTCTTTTTTACTCCTTGTTAGATAAAGCTCAAATATTCTCATACATCTTTAACTTGCATTAATTATTTCGTTAATATAACCGCTAGAAAAATATGTTTAATTCTCAAACCTAATATGATCTAATATTTCCGATTTATGATTTACATGTTTTCTCGTAAGCTACCTTCAAATCCAAAATTGACATTTCGTAAAGAAGGAGCTGCCATGTTGACTCGCTGAATCAAAGGCAATAGAATAGAAACCTCAGAATTCCATTTTAATACAATATTATACGAACTTCGTTGGTTACAAAAAAGTTTTTATTTTGGTGATATTGACTAAATATTGTTTTTATACTGCAACTAAAATTAGTATATTGATATTTTTTTAAATCGTAACATTAATATCAAGCTTATTTGCATCCCTTAATGAACCCCTCATTGTAGAGAAAGTGTTCCATGATGAAATTGACATTGCACAAAATATAGTGTTACTATATTTAGGAAATAAACAAAACTAGTTGCAATACATTAATTCTTTTTATTATGCATCTGAATAAGAATAAAAGTTCTGTAATGTTTTTTGTTTAATTAAAATTAGTAATACAATAAATTTGGCAAAGCGTTTGCAATGTAGGTTCAAATACATGTGGATTTACGTGGGAGGTATATTGTAACATCCATTATTATGTATATCTCTGAGTCTGCGCTAAGTATAGATATATCGAGAATTTTCACACAGTGTTGTTTACAAAGCGAAAGAAGCACGTCATATTAGAATTTAGTTTGATTTTTTATTTGCTGTAAAATGAAATAGTTTTAAACAATTGATTTTTATGAATTTGATGTTCAGCAGATTATTGAATAGACCTGCAAAGATATGAATGTTTTCTCATTTAAAAAAAAAGTTTATATTTAATTTATATAAATGAATGAATACCCATTGATTCAGTGATTTAACTAAAAATAATCAAATTGTTCACTTATTCATGTCCATTGTATTTTATGCCCCTGCTAGAAGGGGCATAAAATATCACCCTTGTCTATATGTTTGTCTTCTGTACATCCAAAATTTGTTTCTGTTCTCTAATTTTAGTTTGCCTCAAGTAAAATATAATGAAGTTGTATCATCATTAACTTGAAACTTATTACACATGTTCATAAAAATGGAAACTAAAATAAATGTTATAGTAGATTTGATCTAGAATTCATTGTTCACTGAACATGATGATGCGAGTGGATCATTGTGTACGTCTCATGTAGATAGACAGAGATTGATCTGATATGGGACAGCCTTTTTATGAATTACTTGGGCCATGGGGCAATCTTCATAGATATAGGAAGATGTGGTGTGAGTGCCAATGAGACAACTCTCCATCCAAGTAACAATTTAAAAAGAAAACATTCATGTTCTTTTTGCCCTTTATATTCCAGTGAAATACAAACTTCCCAACTGAAATGTTTCTTTTGTCTGGTCGTATATAGAATCATGGTTTTACCGTTTACCTGTTTTAGATACTGTCCCAGTCTTTAATTAATTGTTGTTGTTTCCTTTTAAAAATGATAGAATGTAAGGGTTCTTTTTAGCTCACCTGGCCCAAAGGGCCAAGTGAGCTTTTCCCATCACTTGGCGTCCGGCGTCCGGCGTCGTCGTCCGTCGTCGTTAGCTTTTACAAAAATCTTCTCCTCTGAAACTACTGGGCCAAATTACACCAAACTTGGCCACAATCATCATTGGGGTATCTAGTTTAAAAAATGTGTGGCGTGACCGGTCAACCAACCAAGATGGCCGCCACGGCTAAAAATAGAACATAGGGGTAAAATGCAGTTTTTGGCTTATAACTCAAAAACCAAAGCATTTAGAGCAAATCTGACATTGGGTAAAATTGCTTATTAAATCAATATCTATCTGCTTAGGAATTTTCAGATGAATCTGACAACCCGTTGTTGGGTTGCTGCCTGTGAATCGGTAATTTTAAGGAAATTTTGCTGTTTTTGGTTGCTATCTTGAATATTATTATAGATAAAGATAAACTGTAAACAGCAATAATGTTCAGCAAAGTAAGATTGACAAAATAAGTCATCATGCCCGAGATGGTCAATTGACCCCCTAAGGAGTTATTGCCCTTTATAGTCAATTTTTAACAATTTTCATAAAATTTGTAAAATTTTATTAACATTTCCACTGATACTACTGGGCCAAGTTCATTATAGATAATTGTAAGCAGCAAGACTGCTTAGTAAAGTAAGATTTACAAACACATCACCATCACCAAAACACAATTTTGTCATGAGTTCATCTGCTTCCTTTGTTTAATATTCACATATACCAAGGTGAGAGCCTCTAGTTCGTAAATCTTAGAAATCTTTTACAAAAATCTTCTCCTCTGAAACTACTCGGCCAAAATATTCCTAACTTGGCAACAATCATCTTTGGGTTTTCTAGTTTAAAAAATGTGTGGCGTGATTTTATCATATTTTATTGAAATCTGTACATTTGTTAGTTTTAAAACATCAAGTACCGGTACCTTATCCCGGCCTCGTTAACATTAGTACCAAACTTGGCCACAATCATTACTAGGGTATCTATCTAAAAAAAGTGTCTAATGACCCCACCTACCAACCAAGATGACCGACATCAGTAAATACAGTAACAGGTGAGTGACACAGGCTCTTGAGAGCCTCTAGTTTTTAAAGAAACAGAAGTTTTTTTAATTTATATTTTAATTTAAAGCAATACTAATTTGTTTCAGATGCTACAACTGTCAAAAATCTTGAGCTGTTACAGAATGCCAGAGATCCTAAAAGTGAACATACACTGTATGGAGTACTGAATCATACAAAGACTGCTGGAGGGAATAGACTACTGAGAGCCAATATACTACAACCACCTTCAGGTTAGATCATACAAAAATAATGTAACTACCTTTTCCCTGTAATAAAAAAAATAGAAAGAATATATTATTTCTAATGAGATAACTGTCCACCAGAGACCAAAAGGACATAGAAATAAGCATTTAAAGCTTCATCAATGAGAAAAATCCATACTGCAAAGTAAGTTATAAAGTCATTTACTGTATGCTATAATCTAGATATTAGATAAAAACACATAAATCAAGTTTTCTTTGTCTATATTTGCAAATTCTACATGTATTTTTAGAAAATCTTAAGCTTTGTGTTTATTGCTGAATATTTAGAAATAAATAGCAAACAAGAGACATGCAGTGACTTGTTCTGCAATCTTTATTTTTGGCATCTGCAGCATAATACAAAAAAAACCAGGAAGGCTACAAATATTTTTAAAAAAATCTGCAAAATACAGTATCCCATAATACATTGTAACAGTATACAGTATATATGTTGCCAATATATGCTATTACAAATGAACACAGGTGATACATAAAGAAAAAAAGGCAATTTTATGAGAAAAAGAAGTATTCATCTGTAGCAATTGAGAGTCCTTTAGTCTAACCATGCACTTTAGGTGTGGCTATGATACATGCACATATGTGGCAAATAATTTATATTATAGAACAGAATACCTTGATCATGTTGATTTTAAGGTGATTGTTATACAATTTAATAATTTTAATGTGTTGCACATGGTAATTTTTTACAAATGAGCAGAATTCACAAAAATTAAAAGAACCTCTTCAAGATTTAAAGATTCTAATTTGATACCATTACTTATTTTCAGATTTAGAAACAATATGTATGAGGCAGGAAGTAGTGGCAGAACTGACATCAAAAGAAGAATACTTCTACAATCTTCAGACAATTGTCGGACGATTCCTTGACATAGATCATCTCTTGTCACTCTTCGTACAAATTCCTAAGCAGGACTCCATGAAGACAGCAGAGAATAACATAGCTAACGTCATATACCTTAAACATACCTTAGAACTGATTGAACCACTCAGAGAAGCTTTGAAAGATTTTGAAAACCCACTGCTGAAAACTTACTATAAGGTACATATTAACTCAACTTAAAAAAAAAATGTTTTGATTATGTATGTCATTACAGTACATGGGAAATGCCCTGGTTAGAAAAAAATTGACAAGGCAAACTGGGAATTATGTACAATTTTTAAAACACTTGTGACTAGGGCTAATTATTGGAAAACATGAATTCCATGACTGTAAAACTAAAGGAGTTTTCATGTTTTATTTTCCAGCATACATAACTATCATACTAATGGTGTTTTTATGCTCCATTTTTGGGCATTATGTTTTCTGGTCTGTGCATCTGCTCTCTGTTCACTGGTCCTTTCATCCGTTCGTCTATCCTATTTCAGGTTAAGGATTTTGGTTAAAGTCTTTGGTCGTAAGGTAGTTTTTGATGAAGTTGAAGTCCAATCAACTTGGAACTTAGTAAACATGTTCCCTATAATATCATCTTTCTAATTTTAATGTGGAATTAGAATTTTCATCCCATTTTCACGGTCCACTGAACATAGAAAAAATGGTAGTGTTGATGGGGCTCTTTGTTGTTTTTAACTATTTTTATGGACTTTACACATTAGACATTCTTAAGTTTTTAAAAATTGCAGTCTGTATAAAATTTTGACAATCAATGCATTCATCACTGTTGTATGCTTTTATGCTGTTCTCTTTCTTTATTACACAGATTTGTTTCCCTGAAGAATTAAAATCAACAATAAACAACTTTTATTTTTTTCAGTTACTAGAGGATCCTAGATATGACATCATTATGACAAAGATTATCAGTGTTATACATGAGGATACAAGATACCAGAAAGGGACACTCCACATGAGGACTCAAAAATGTTTTGCTGTTAAGGTATTTATAATAAAAATTATGAGATTTGGTATGATTGCTAATTAGACAAGTATCTAATATAATGTGTAGGCAACATATTTCTTAGTTTAAACAATCTAATGTATAACGAGGCCAGCAGAAGGTACCAGTACTTTCTGTATCAAACTGTTTTTAATTTCTTATTTGATATTTAAGTGTTGAACCTTTGTGTGCATCAGGATGTGCATTTCAATTGTACTTTATTTCTGTACACATAGTTGAAAAAAAAGATCTATCATTTATAAGTACCTTGTCTGAAAGATCAAAATATTGCTTTCAAGATGTACCATAAATTTAGAAAATTTATGATAATCTGTTTTCACATTGATCTTAGTATTGTTAACATCAATTGTTATTCTATTTTTATAATCTTTTGCAAAATGTTTATATATATGTGTAATATAAAAGGAACTCTTATGTGATTATGGATTTTCCTAATTGATTTTTCTCTAAGTTCAGTATTTTTGTGATTTTACTTTATAGTTGCAAAATGATGATTCAAATTATCTTTAATTTTTCAGCCAGAAATCAATGGTAAGTACGTTGTAAAATCAATGTTGTTAGATACCTTCAGCATGTTTAACACTCTTTAACAAACTTTTTTTTATAAGATGTAAAAAATACCCAACTAGGATATGTCTGGATTTTAAACAGAAATGAAAGATATTACAATTTACATTGTGAGAAGCTTATGAACTCATGTCTTTAGTGCAGATCTTAGGACTAGTCAAAACTTCCCAATTAACTAGCTGTTAAGCTGTCTTACATAGTTTTGTAAATGTTGCATTGATGTGCATTTAGTGTGTTTCTAACCAATATGGTACATGATATAAGTATTTTAATCCACTTTCCACTCGTTGTAGAATTGTCATAAAAAACAAATCCATACTCAGGGGATTATAATGCCTGATATTAAAAATAAAAATGTGTCTGTTATTGAAAAACACATGTTTAACATTTAATGTAATTTTTGTGTTTATGCTTTGTTTTGAACATTGAAATACAGTATAGTCGCCGTCACGTAAAATTGGAAACATGATTTGTCAAAATTTTCTAAAATATAGACAGCGTTAAATCAAAATCATGTTTTTCAATTGGCGGAAGAAAAATTCAATCCAAATATATACTACTGTCCTACCTTTTATTGTGTTTGTACAGTATAATCCTGACCTTCACATAATTCAAGATTATTTTGTATGGTGGAATCCGACATTGTTATTACCAGAAGTGTTGCCATGGAGTTCCACATGCTCTCAATTTGCTCGTGTCTCTTGGAGCTTTTCATCATCTGTACGTAAAAAGCATGGGAAATTGTATCATCAATGACTATGATATTACCGGAGAGTAACCAATGCTATGTAGTAAAGGATCCTCATAGAAACCAAGATGGCGGTTTTACAATGTAAACAATCTTGAAAAATGTGAAGTTCAGGATTATACAGTGCAAACACAATAAAGGGTAGGACAGTAGTGGGAATTTGGACAGGATTTTCATTTAGCTCATTGAAAAACATGATCTCGAGTAAACACTGTCTATATTTAAGAAAATTTTGACAAAAACCAATTTTATGTGACGGCGACTTTAAACCTTCGAAATTCTGTTGGTAGAACTGATTCTTTCCAATTTTCTTTCCATTTCAGGATTATTAGATGTAGCAAGGACAACCTACACAGAAGTTGTAGATGATGTCTCTAGTAAGTATACACTAGTATATAATTATAGATCTCCTAAAGTACTGATACTTGAACGCTTTCACATTACAATTGTGGTGTATATTTTAAGTTTGAAGAAGAGGATGTTTAAAAGCATGTTTATTAAGAAAAAAAGAATTCAAACAAAAATTCATGGACACATCAGGATTTTTTTTGGCCTTTTTGATTTATTAGTGTCAATATGCTTTTAATATGAATTATTATAATTATACTCCCTCAATGTTGTCCAGTTTTCACCTAAAAGAAAAATTTAATCATGGTATATTCATGATATTTGTGTGTATGTTAGTTTTTAAAAATACAGGTACTACTGCATGTTGTAAATGACAAATTACAGATCCAGTACTAGTTGTATATATATTTCTTTTGAGTTCTCTTGTACAAAGAAAGTTATAAAAGGGTAAAGAATATATATAACTATGGAAAACCATTTTATGCCTTTGATTAGGCTTTTCATCCTTTTAGCACATTACAAAGCATGTAATTAAAGAATATATCCCAAATTATCCGTTTACAATCCATATAAACCTATAGAATTCAATGATTGTAGTAGAAATGGATATTGAAAAAAATGTAATTCTTTGTCTAGATTTTTTCTGAGAAATATATAGGCTAAATAGTTGTTTAAGTTTTAGTTTAGTACAAAACTGTTATTAATGAATATCTATGGAAGGAAATGCACCTACAAATTTTTTTTTTTATATCTGGTTCATTCAGCATTTGTGTGTACATGATTAAAGTTTAAACTCATTTAATGTACATGTACTTGTTAATGGTTTATTAACAGATTTGGTAAAACAGTTAGCAGAAGAATACAGTCTGCCATTAAAGACAAGTTATAACACAACTAGAGGATTTTACATACAGTTATACAGTAAAGATAAAGAGGATAACTTACCAGGGATATTTATGAAAGTGACCAAACAAAGGACCACTCTCAGTTTTACATGTGCAGATCTGGTATGTGTTACATGTATCTGCAATTAGAGAAAAAAACAACAACATGCACAAACAAATTAACTTGATGAAGCAGAATTAATCAACTATTGGTCACTGTACATCCTGCAACAATGAGCTAAACCCACCCCCTATAATCAATTATTAAAGACCCCATATACTGTAAACCAACTTATTTTCGCGACTTTTGCAAATTAAAAAATATCACGAATTTTAATATTTGCGAATATGTATAACTTGGATCTTTTCTTATTTTACCACCTCACTAAATTAAAAAGCCACGAAGTGGACTAGATAGGATAAATCGCGAAAATTAAGTATCAGTGACAATAAGTTGGTTTACAGTAATATTTACTCAATTCTAGTGTTAGGTGTATAATGCATTTTATAATTGTTGATAGAGCATGGTTCAGATGGGATTATCTCCCATTTATCAGAATAAATCTCAACTAGAAATTAAGTTTACACTATACAAATACATTTAATATGTTTGTAATATTTAACATACTTTTGAAGAAAGTAAAGATTATGTTGCTTGTATTGCTGTTATTTAGATTTATTACAAAATTTGAGATTCTACATTTTGGAAATTTCTAGGTAAAGATCTAGATGAACTGAAAAATTATGTTTGATAAAAAATCTTTTGTTAATTGCTGTATTGTAAGACATACTCTTTTTTTGAAACAACAAAAATACTCTATTTTTGAAACAAACAAAAATAGAAAAAAGCAAATCAAATCATTGAAGATAGTAGTGTACAAGAAGATTGTGATTTATAAATGATTCTTGCAATTGTTTAACTGAAATTACATTTTATTTACATGTTTCTCCGTCATTTATGTTACAGATAAAATTAAATGGTGAGAGAACCTGAATCTGTTTAAATTCTTATTATGTTCTTTAGTTTTCTTTGTTAGTATTTTTCAGCTGTTCTATTTTGATTTCAAAAATTGTTTTTTGCTGCCATAGATGTAAACAGTAGATCTGTGTGGTTGTATTTAAGTTACACAAAAAAAACACCAGTTAGTAAAAAGGAAGAGCTTCAAATGTGTTTACAAGTAGCCTGCATGTGTATGTTGATTCTACGTTTGTAATGATTACATTTTTTCCACAAAATAACAACAGAAGATCACATGCTGAGAAATAAAAATCATGTTCATATTATTGGAGATAGTTCTATGCTTTTAAAATGAATATATATTTATGACTTTTATTAGAGGCATTATAATTGTTCTCCTGTTTACATGGTTTAATAGCAGTTTTTAATTATTATTTTTTATGAAATATGACTTTTCAGTAATCATGGTACACAGGGTATGTAGTTTAATTACATGCCTTAATGGATTAACCCTTTTTTCAGATTAATGATTTTGTTCATATTTTATTTGCTTTTTCCTTTGGGCCCAGGTTTCCAATGAAATGATTGTATCCATTTTAATATGACAAATGTATAATCAAAATTATAATTCAATGGATCCTGTCATATATATTTACCTTACTTAACAGAATGTTGAAGTTTTCATATTTTTTGTTTTCAGACAGAATTCGACAGTCACTCCATGAGATATATCTAATGACCAACATGTAAGTATATACTCCTCTTTATAAGACAATAAATCCAAAATCAGTAAGGAGAAATAGAAAGTTTCAAAGCCTAAATATAAGAAAATAGAGGCAATGACAGGACATGTGAAAAACAAGGTGTTGTACATACAAAAGAGATGATAAGCATTCCATCATAAAAAAAAAAAAAACTTTAATTCATGCAATTAGGACATAGCATCTGCTAAAAACATTCTGCTTCCCAGGCAAATGAATAGCAACCAGATGAAAATTATATGAAGCAGATAGCCAAAACAATTCACACAAAAAGGACATCAAAAGTTGTTCCTTGAGATAAACTTATTGACACAAGCAACAGTTGATGTATTATGACAATTTTTTTTATACATGCCTATTTTACCAGCACTTAGCCAAAGGTTTGACTGCCAATTTATTGTTGGAAGTACATTAGGAAGTTTTAATTGTTAAAACTGATATTTCCAATACCCATTATGCATGTAATGTTATGCTTGGGATATAGCATAATTAAAATCTCTTGTTGCATTATATCTTACAGAGTTGTAAAAGAGGTTCTAGGTAGTATCAGAGACCAGATTGGGTGTCTATACAAACTGACAGAAGCTGTATCCCTGCTGGACATGTTACTATCATTTGCCAACAGTTGCACACTGTCCAACTACGGTAAGTTATATTGATATGTTTAATAATTTTTACAGTTCTAATTGGTTGCCTATCTAGTTGAACAGGATCTGTATTTCTGCTAGTTTTGTTTCTAAGATATTGCACACTGGGAAATTATAAGAACAGTTTTGAATTGTGTAGTTTTCATATGATGCCATGTCAGCAAATATAAGCCAGTATTTTGTCTTAACCCCACCTTGCCCTCCCTAAATTGGTAAATACTAAAGAACTTTAAAATCAATCTTTGTATTTTACCACCTTCAAACTGGCCAAAGGATAATAACTCCACAATAGTTAAGAAACTTTTTGATATAATATTTCTCTATTTGCACATTTTTAAAACAAAGTTAATTTTTTATATAGAAATTCAAGGCTCCCGGTAATAAAACTTTACTCAGTACTCTGAGTACAAAATAGGTGTTCAAAACACAAAATTCAGTATTTTGATTGGTTGATTCTTGAGTCTGAGTAAAAAAATTGTGTTTGAAAGTTTTATGACTGCAAGGCCTGGTTATTAAGAAAAAAGTTAAACCAAAGTAACATGTGATACACAGAAATCTGAATAAATTTTATTTTCTACAACTTTTAGTTTTTGCCTTGTCTATTCTATATGAAAATCCAATAAATTAACCTTCAAATGTGCCATGTGTCAAATTTAAAAAAAAAAAACAAACTTTAAACAGACTGATATAAACTTTCTTTGTTTATACAGTGAGACCAGAATTCACAGACACTTTGGCTATCAAACAGGGGCGACATCCAATCCTAGAAAAGATCTGTTGTGACACTCCTGTTCCTAATAATACAGTAAGTACAGTCCTTTTTTGGCAAATCTCCCTAAATGGAACAGGCTCTATATAGAGATTAGATCTCAGTCCTCCCATTTTTCTGTTCATCCCTCCATCCCACATTTGTATCAGAAACTCAAACACATAAAAGAAAAAAAACTTCTGTAAAACTTACACAGAATCTCACTCACATGATGTTTATTTCCCAGTAAGTTTTTGTGTTTACTTTGGTATGCTATGAAATTTTAACACATCTGTAAACTACAGTTCATTATTAGTTACATTGTATGCTAGTGACCTAATATGGTATATATGGGGTGAGAGGGAAGCTTAAATCCCCATATGGAATGTACTGACCCCATATATACTCTATTACGTGTCATAATGGCTGTTTGTGCGCCACTAGCACAATATGTAACAAATTTATCATACCGACTATCTAAGATGTGAAATTTAGACTATTGTGACCTATCAAAATTCACTACTGTTACCATTAAGAAACTACTGCCATTGATCCTACAAAAACAGATACCAACATTAAAAACTTGTTAGGTTTAAATGTGTTTTATGAATTTACTTCAATCTTCATCGTCAATTTCTTTGTCTGTTGAAACCTTTAAGATTTTTTCTCAGTATCATATTGTTTTTATAAAGAGACATAACACCACTACTAACCGTGTATAAAGTGTATAAAATAAGCCCCACCTCCATACTAAACTAATATAGAATATACACAGTCTACACGCTGACGCTTTTAACCAATCATATTTCTAGAAATGTATAGAAGGTAAGATAAATTTGGATCCACTTCTAAATTCCTGCCTAAAAATCATTGACATTTTTCAGAATATTAACACTTTAATGCCATTTTGCACTTCTTATTATGTTTTTACGTACAAAGTATTAAGGGTATTTTTTGTATATTTATTTTGAGAAATCATATGAAAACTTGTAAAATCTATACAGGTAATAAACATAAAAACATTGTCATCTGTAACTTATAATGGCAAACTGCACTTACCAACTTACAGAAGGAAGAAAGCAGTCAAAGACGTGTAACAAGGAGCAATACTTGATGGCCAGACCTACACATAATGATAAGAAGTTTTTACTGTACACTCTGTCAACCCCTGTGAATGTTGATATTTTATGAATGTAAAGTTCACTCTTTTTATGTCGTTAAGTTTTTGTATTTGTAGTATGCATCAGATGACAGTAACTTTATTGTCATAACAGGACCTAATATGGTAAGCATCATTATTATTATTTATTATCAACCTTTCCTCCCTCTACACCACCCTGCTCAGTCGCTCGGTAAAATTCATATCACAGCTTTTAGACGAGAGCAATCATTATCAACAACATCACAATGTCTGGTGGATTTATTAGAGACATCACAATGTGTGATGAGACGTTTTCAAGCCTGCCTTTGTCATGTGTAAAAGTGGCTTAGGGAGGGGGAAAAGGAGAGTAATAAAACAATAAACAGATAATTGTGTTTTCATATGTAAAATATCAGCTCCTCAACACAATGTGAAGCTTTTTTTGCTTATTGGCTGGTCTTACTTGTCAAAAAGGATCACATTGTGTCAAGGGGCTGATATTTTAAGATATCAATATGCAGGAAACCAGATAATCTATACTTGCTTATGTTGGATTTAAACAGTAGAACATAGGTCATATAAACAACATGAGAATTACTACTTGCATGACTTGAATGTCATAAAATAGGAAAATCATTGAATAATTTATTATCAGTAATATGCATGCATTAATAGCTTTTGTGTTTAAAGATTTGAAATCTTTGTACAAAATTTTATTATGAATGAAAAATGTTAATTAAAAATTTCGAAGAGATAGGGAATAAGGATTGAATAATATTGGACCATTAAACGTTTTCTCACAATTAAATCTTGTGTAAGTAGAACCCATTTTATAACCAGATCTTTGTAGTTTAGAGCCTCTCACTCATTGTATACCAGCTGCCTTATTGTTCCTACTTACAGAGTGGTAAAAGTACGTACCTACGACAGATTGCAATGCTTCAGATCATGGCACAGATAGGATCCTACGTGCCTGCAGAGTATGCTTCATTTAGAATAACCAATCAGATCTTCTCTAGGATTGGCAGTGATGATGACATGGAAACTAACTCCTCCACATTCATGGTTGAGGTTAGTATAGGAGAAATTCAAAGTCAATTAAGTATTTCGCAAATACTGAAATCATTTAAAATATTAATGAAACAGAACGACAAAAACAGATTATTACGTTAAACCAGCTGAAAATAGTGGAAATATTGACTAGGAATATTAAAATAATATATTGTATTTTTTAAGAGGTGGAGAAGAATTAAAAAGAACAAACGGAAGCAGAAGATATCTATCGAACCTTAAGGACAATGATACAGAGCAAACTTGAAATGTCCTGAGAGATACATGGGTGACTCTAAAATAAGGAGATGTGGTATTATTGCCACTATGAGACAATACATATATGTGTAGGACTCGGAACTGTGATGGTACTCCGATCCATGATGGTTAAACTAAAGTGCGATGGTACACGCTGAAGTACATTGGTTAACACTCTGAAGTGCAATTGTGACACTAGTTTGTTGATAACTATGCCGTAGTGCAATGGTGGTAACGCTGAAGTGAGATGGTCCCTCTGCATGTGATGTTGAATAAAAAGCAAAAGGAGCTGTTTTAAAGAAATAACATTATCAAGATTTGACTAAAGTAGCTGTTAGCCTCACATTTAAAATAACTTTGGAGACAGAAAAATACATTGTAGAACATTGGGGAAAAAGATTCAGGGTGTAGGTCTATATAAAAGTATTTTGTCTCGTTTTCTGCCAAATACTTTGAAATAAGCTGATTCACCACTGAGAGGAATAAAATAAATTTGGAAGTACGCCGAGGGACCACTATGGGTAATTTCAGCCTACATGTTTTTAAAACTAAATACTTTAATCACAATTAAATAAGGCTAGAGTGATGGAGTTTTTTAAAAAATATCCAAGTTCATCTTTTGCCGCTTTATTACCCATTGTTTGCCGTCTCACATAGACATTATTGTAATATCCACCTATTGTCACTAGCAATGATTAAAACTGTTCGGGACTTAAATGGTTTCTTACTTTCTTTAACCTTTGTTTGCATGAAATTTTCATCTCCTTGCATGAAACTTATATCTACAAAATTTTATTCTCCTGTTTGCCAATTCCTGTTTTATTTGATGTAATGTCATATTTGAAAATGTCACAAATATTCTAACGTCATGTCAAACCATTGCACTAAGTGAAAGGACCATCAGACCTCAGTGCGGACCATTGTACTTCAGCGTAACATCATACTTCAGCGTGACTATTACACTCCAGCTTGACTATTGCACTTTAGAATCCAAACGGCACTTCTGCGTCCCCATCACACCTCCAAGTCCTACATATGTATTGATGAAGAGTAACTACAACTATCTTATGTTAATAATTGTATATATACCATGAACAAAAGATTTTCATGGAGAGATAATAGTTTTATTGTCAACCTGCTTTATATTTAATTTACATATTTTTTCAGATGAGAGAAATTAATTACATAGTACAGAATTCAACAGACAAATCTTTAATTATAATTGATGAACTTGGAAGAGGTATATCTTTTTTGTATTATATATAGATAGATCTGTATATATATCTTACAAGACATTTTTTGTCTTCAATGCTCTTCAACTTCATACTGCATGACTGAGTGGGGATAGAACCTTAATGGGGACTCAGGGATCAGATATTTTTAAGCTCGGGATTTCGGGATTGACCCTTTCAGGATCCGGGAATTCTTTTTTTGAATTTCGGGACCTCAGGATTTCGTGTCTTTAAGCCAGGGATTTCGGGATTTCATATTTTTAAGCCCAGGAATTCGGGATCAGGACCCCTCCTACCCTCCCTCCTACCCTCCCTCAAGACTTTATATGGCCTAAACAATTTTAATTTTAATTCAAGTGTCACTTTAAAATTAGTTAATGCAGCAATGCAGTTAAAAACTTACTTCTTCAATACATTGTAATGTGTTTTTATTACAACTGTACTGTCTTTTTTTCAGAGAGACATCAATTTAAGGATGAATTTGTATTTCTTAAATTCAAATGATGTGATAAAGTTAAAGCTTTTCGAATTATGTCTCCAAACTGAAACGTTTCCTAATATTAATTTTTATTCAATGACAATATTGTTTTAGAAATCCATAAAGATTACGGTTTTCCTTGTTTCATACTGTACTTGGTTTTTTTTAGGTACAAGTGCAGAAGAAGGAGTTGGAATATGTCATTCAGTTTGTGAATTTCTACTGGGAATAAAGGTACAGGCAATAATGCATCAATTGTGTCATTATTTTAAAAAAGTCTTTTACAATTTTATATAAAGTATTGATAAAAGACCTGCAATAATCGAAAATATACTTATTGTACAAACTCTTAATAAAAAAACAATACTTTAAACGAACATAAAAATATGGTTTTCTTATTCAAACGAGTATGCTATCAATCATCAATTCAAGGAAAACTTCAGAAATAAAAGATAACTCTTATCTTAAGTACATAAAACACATTAAGCTTAGACACTGCTTTCACAAAGTTAAAAGAGAAAAATAAACCGAAATTAGTTTTTGATATACATGTGCAAATTATAGGATTAAACGCCTTTTTAAAGGAATTTATTGATGTATAAACTCAACCAATTCTCTCACAAACAAATAAAAGTCCACAGGACTTTTATGATATGTTTGTGAGTGACTTGGTCCAGTTTATTCACCAATAATTTCTTTTAAAAAGGTGTTTAATCCTTACAATTCTTTAAATTGGAAATAAGGAAATATGTTTCCACACAAATAACTTCTATCCAATGTAAGTTGTATATTTGCGTCAGTGAATAGTCCTGGCCCATGAATTTATTTGTTGGCTTACGGAAAAATATGTACTCTTTGAAAATTGCAAACTGATAAAAATAAACTGCAAAAATTCTTATTATCATTCAGACGAACCTTTTGTTTTTGTTATTTTGTTTAACGATTGATGTGCAGTGAAATAAATTTTATTAATGTCTGTGTTATTATTGCCTCCATCTTGTTTACATTGGTTACAAAAAGAAGTTTGGTCAACATGGTCTATCAAAAAATAACCAACATCAAGATCAACTACCGGAATTTCTCTCAACCAATTATATAAATGTAATCCCTAATATGCAAATCATACAAGAATTACTGCCATATAAAGAATGTTTGGAAACATTATTTTGTTCAGCTCTTCTATTTCTTATTATTTCTTTTAACAGGCTTTCACTTTCTTTGTTACCCATTTTATTGAGCTGACCAATTTAGATAGTTTGTATCCAAATGTTGAAAAGTAAGTACTTGATTGTACTATATTTTGATATTAGAAATTTATGTTCTGTAGATAAATAAGAAGATGTGGTATTATTGCTAAGTAGACAATTATCTTCCAAAGTTTAAATAACTTGGATATGAGCAATTACAGGTCACAATACAGTCTTTGCTCAACTTTCACACCTTGCTAACACTAGGGTGTCAAGATATTGACATATGTCTGCTACCCATTTAGAAATGATCATAGACACATTTTACTCTTCTACATTTTTTTATGTAAAGATTTTGACTTTGCATACTATCATGACTATAGAGACCAAAAAATAAAAATTTAAAAGAGGATTTGTTTTAAATCTATAGTTCAATTTGATACACGGCATTTGTTCCTAACAGAAAAATCATTATTATTACATTGATTTTGTAAAACAAAAATTCAATGCATTGAACATATTTAGTAAATGAAGAAACAACAAATTCCACTTTGTTCAGCAGGAATTGCTTTTCCTTCAGAAGAACCATTTTTGTTCTCCCTTTATTAATTTTTGTGAAGGTCTAGTGTTTTCATCTTTTTATCCCCTGTCTCAGGCAGTCTTAAAAATTTACAATTTGTGATTACCTGCTTAGTTTCTTTTTTCATGGCCTTTTAGCAGGGAAGGAGGCATTTAGCCTTACCTTTATGAAAAAAGAAGATGGGGTTTGATTGTCAAAGGGACAACTATCCACCAAAGTTGAAATGTCCATTCATACATCTGTCTATACTTCCTAAAAAGGTCAACAGATTTTGACTAATGCCAGAAAAATCACATGAGTCTCTCTAACATATTTTGTAGCTACTGCTTCCAGATCCAGAGATCATTCAACACGGATTGGAATTGTGAAAAGATAATATATACACACATACTGGCAAAGGGGAAAACAATGGAGAAACATTATGGTATGTATTTTAGAGATTACACTTTTTATATGTATTTGTGAAAATTACATTTTCTACTGCGAATGGTCAAATGTACTCATTTATATAGTTAAGTTGATGCTGTCTTTCATTCCAAATTCAACCATGTTTGTACTAGGAAATTTATATATTAAAGAGAGCCGTGGTGTAGTGGTTAGTGCATCAGATTACTAACACAAAGGTTCCTGTTTCGATTCCTGTTCCGGGATGAAAATTGCAGGACTGAATTTTTAGCTCTTCCTTGAAACCATTTGCGAGTATGATCTTGAAGAAACGATGATAGTCTGTCGAAAGGGGACCATAAATAGCTGACCCGTGTTAAAAGAGAGCTATATCGTTTGCATGTAAAAGACACCCTTAAAGACTAAAAAAAAGCAAGCTAATGTTGCTACAAGCTTTAGGCAGCACTTGCACTCACAAAGTGGAAAGGGAATGATATATTGGTAAGTTGCAAAAACTTATTTTTAGATCCACTATGAATAAATATGTTTAGACAAAAGAGACCCAGAATACGAGAGGGTGATGTATCAATGAAATAGATACCCAACAAAAATAAAAAAATCCGCCATCAATAGACATATAAAACATAAATTTGAACAAGGTTATTAATTCAATTCATTTATTTGAAAATTACCTGTGTATTTGTTTAATTCCGTGATACTAAAAGTTGGTTGGATATCATATATCTAGAAGAGGGAGGTATATATATCTTGGTATAAGATGCAAAAATCTTAATTTTAGACCCTACTTAAAATGTTAAAAATCAATGCTTTAAGATCATGAAGATAAAATGTTAACAAAAATTGTTCCATTTAAGTAACATGTCAACTTGAAACATTTTCTTATCTTAAAACATAGAATTTTAACATCAGGGCCAAATATGTCCATAACAGACTTTACTGCTTTTCTTGTACCAGTGCAAAGACATTGGGGTATGAATAGAGATATGAACAGAGAAACTTATGAGGGTCCTTATTCTGGAAAGGCACATTTATTTGCACTGGATTATAATGGCATTAAAAGTATTTTTTTGTCTATTTTATCTTCACCCATGAATTATGACAAAATTCACACTGAAGAAAAGGACAGTAAATATTATAGTATATGAAGCTGAAAAACAAAAAAAATATATATAAATCCCTTCTCAATAAAAGAGATATTTACAAACTTGTAGATTTATTTTAATTGCATCATTGTTTTCCTATTTACATTATCAGATTCAGCAAACAGTGTATTATAGAAATTAATTTGTTAAAGGAAAAGTGTGGGACATTTTGTTTCCTGTACAATTAAATGTAAACTACTATACTGTGTAAAAATGACTTCCAATTTTGACAAAACATGCTTCTAACTTTCATATTGGTTATGTTTGATTGGATAGGATTTGTATTTCTGACAAAGGAAACAGAGTTTTTTTTTAACTATTGTGAACCAATGGAATGTGGATGTACTTGCTAACCTCTGTTTTCTGCCTATGTATGAGTCTGCCCATCAGTATCACAATGCTGTCACATTGTCTCAGAAACTATATATATCAGATCTTTTTAGTATTTGGTACCAATCCCCATTTTGTTAAGCTATCAAATACCTTGTATTTAGTTTTCCTTCTGTAAAATATCTCAAACTTTATAACCTTAATATCGAAATATTGTGTGTCTCTTGTGAAGTCAGTGGAACATTTAACATATAGTTGGTCATAAAAGTTATATATATATCAAAGGTACCAGGATTATAATTCAGTATGCCAGATACGCGTTTCGTCTACTTAAGACTCATCAATGACGCTCAAATCAAAATATTTATAAAACCAAACAAGTACAAAGTTGAAGAGTATTGAGGATCCAAAATTCCAAAAAGTTGTGCCAAATATGGCTAAGGTAATCTATGCCTGGGATAAGAAATCCTTAGTTTTTTGGAAAAATTCAAAGTTTTGTTAACAGGAAATTTATAAAAATGACCACATTATTGATATTCATGTCAACACCAAAGTGTTGACTACTGGGCTGGTGATACCCTCGGGACAAAATGTTCATCAGCAGTGGCATCTAATATATACTTGAAATATAATAAACTAAATGTTTTAAGTCTGCAAAAAATGAATAGTGCTTTCACAACCATGAAGGGGCCTCAGTGGCTACTAATGTTATCACTAGCCAGTCAACACTGAGGTTGTGAGTTTGAACCCCACTGGTGCAGGTGCTCTCAACTCCAATCTTAATTGATTGTCAGTTTTCCTATAGAAGCTTTTCAATAGGCACTCCAGCTTCCTTCACCAATAACAAATGGCCGCCACGAAATAGCCTAAAAGCTGTGCATAAAAGTAGTATGAAAAACGGCCCATGAAAAACACAAGGAAGAATAAATCAATCACAACCTTGAATGACCCAACATGCTCATTTGAACTTTACAAAACTTTTGTTTTCCTTCTTAGGTCTTCAGTTGGCTGAGATCTCTACAATGCCAAAAGCTGTCCTGGACAAGGCAAAAGAAATAGCAACCAAAATATCCACAGAAAAACAGGTAAATGTTTTTTCTTTTTCATTATTTACAAATTTTCCACCTAACTCAGAAGTGAAGTCTCAATCTTCTAACTGTACTGTTCATGTTTTCATACTGTATCAATTTGCAAGATATATTATATGTAGGAAAATGATCTATGTATCATCTATCTGCTGCCTACAAAATTATACAAAAGTGTCATACATTGAAAACTACTTGGCATTTGATGTCATCAAGGATAAAATTTTCCACCAATAGTGGTGGTTCTTCATTGACAATTTTCTTCTTATACATGGAAATATCAAAGAACTAAAATATAGCAATATTTGTTGAGCCTGCGAATTTTGTCGCAGAAAGCTCAACACACAGGGATAGTGATCCAGCTGCGTTTTTGTGTTTTGATATTTTTTCTTATACTTTATGCAATAGGTCAACTATATTTGGTGTATGTAAATATTTTATGATCTATATGTCAGTCGTGCAGGTTTGATTTGACCTTGACCTCATTTTCATGGTTCATTGCTAAGTGTTAAGATTTTGTGTTTTGGTCTTTTTTTTTAAACTATAAGCAATAAGTCAGCTATATTTGAAGTATGGAGGAATTGTTATCTTAACATGACTGCCTGGCATGGTTCATCTGACCTTGACCTCATTCTCATGTTTCAAAGGTCAATGTTTAGTTTTCCTGGTTTATGTTAAGTTTATGTGACAGTATCAGCATAATATCAATAATTTATGAAGAAGGCGAAACATTTCCGTGTGTGCACTCTTGTGTTTAAAATAAAAATTCTCATAAGACATTTATTAAAATTATATGGCCATTTATAATAGTACTTTTACAATTATACAATCAAAACAGAAGGCCTTGAATGATTTATTGATATAAAAGCACAGACTTATCATATAGCTTAACAGTTACTAAAATATTCACTGATTTTTTTGTAAAGCATAGGATACCTAAGTTGAATTTCAAAAGTTGTTTATTGAAGCAGTGGCAGTATATATGAAAAATGTTAAATAGTTTTTTAAGCACAAAGAGTAAAGTTTCATTAAAATAAGTGCATCACAAAATTGATCCATCACAATTTATTATCACAGGCAAATCAAGAATTAGAAGGAGAGTTACTAGAACAAAGAGCCATCTTTAAGTTAGCCACCAGGCTCGTTCAGGCTGCCAGGAACTCTAGACTGGATGAAAATGGACTAAGACTATATTTCAAATCGCTTAAGAAACAATATGAGGAGACTATAGTCCATTTATGATAGACTTCTAATTATTTTAAGCATTGGAAAATACATGTTGATTATTAAAGTTGTTTCTGTTAATTTTTTTCTCTTTATTATTCATATATATGATATTGTTGATTATTTACAATGGGTGCTATGTTTTGTATAAATTAGCAAGTTTGTTAAACTTTTAAAAATAGAAATCTCCTGTTCTTATACAGAAATAGACATAGTTTGGTACCCGCTGCATTTGTTTGCCTAGGCCTAAGTCAGGAATCTGATAATTAGTAGTTGTCGTTTGTTGATGTGGTTTATATGTGTTTCTCATTTCTTGGCGTCTGTCGTCTGTTAACTGTAAAAAATGTAGATTTTGGCTTAAAACTCTAAAACCAAAGCATTTAGAGCAAATCTGACATGGGGTGAAATTGTTAATCAAGTCAAGATCTATCTTCCACTGAAACAATCGGACAACCAGTTGTATGGTTGCTGCCCCTGAATTGGTAATTTTTAGGAAACTTTTTAGCTCACCTGACCTGAAAGGTCAAGTGAGCTTTTCTCATCACTTTGGGTCCGTCGTCCGTAAAGTTTTACACAAATTTTCTCCTCTGAAACTACTTGGCCAAATTTAACCAAACTTAGCCATAATCATCATTGGGGTATTTAGTTTCCAAAAATGTTTGGCATGACCCTGCCAACCTTCCAAGATGGGGGCCATGGCTTAAAATAGAACATAGAAGTAAAATGTAGATTTTGGCTTATAACTCTAAAACCAAAGCATTTAGAGCAAATCTGACAGGGGTTGAATTGTCTATTAGGTCAAGATCTATCTACTTCTAAATTTTCAGACCTACCAACCAACTAAGATGGCCACTAGGCTAAAAATAGTACATAGGGGCAAAATATAGAATTTGGCTTGCATCTCCAAACCAAAGCATTTAGAGCAAATTTGACAGGGGATAATTTGTTTATCAGGTCAAGATCTATCTGCCCTGAAATTTTCAGACAAAACAGACAACCTGTTGTTGGGTTGGTGCCCTAGAATTAGTAATTTTAAGGAAATTTTTCAGTTTTTGGTTATTATCTTGAATATTATTATAGATAGAGATAAACTGTAAACAGCAATTATGTTCAGCAAAGTAAGATCTACAAATCAAGTCAATATGCCCAAAATTGTCAGTTTATCCCTTAAGGAGTTATTACCCATTATAGTCATTTAACAATTTAACAATTTTCATAATTTTTTGTAAATTTTTAGGAAATATTTTTCGCTGTAATTAATGGGCCAAGTTCATTATAGGTAGAGATAAATGTAGCAAGATGAATGTCCAGTAAAGTAAGATCTAGAAACACATCATGATAAAAAAAACACAAATTTGTCATGAATTTATCTGTGTCCATTGTTTAATATGCCCATAGACCATGGTGAGTGAAACAGGCTCTTGAGAGCCTTTAGTTGGTTATTATCTTAAATATTATTAGAGATAGAGATAAACTGTAAGCAGCAATAATGTTAAAAAAAGTAAGATCTACAAATAAAACAACACAACCTAAATGGTCAACTGACCCCTTCAGGAGTTATTGCCCTTTAAAGTCATTTTTTACCAATTTTTGGTAAATTTTTACTATCTTCTACAAAAATCTTCTCCTCTAAACCTACTGGGCCACATTTTTTTAAACTTAGCCACAATTATGATAAGGGTTTCTTGTTTAGATAATGTGTGTGATTATGCGTCCAACCAACCGAGATGGCTGCCATGGCTTAAAATAGAACATAGTACATAATGTTGATTTTGGCTTATAACTCTATTACTAAAGCATTTAGAGCAAATCTGACAAGTTGTTACATTGTTTATCAAGTCAATATCTAACTGACCTGAAATTTTTGTATTCATTGGACAACTAGTTGTTAGATTGCTGTCCCCCCCCCCATTGGTAATTTTTAAAGAAATTTTGCCATTTGTGGTTATTATCTTGAATACTATATAGATAGAGTTAAACTGTAAACAGCAATACTGTTTAGCAAAGTAAGATCTACAAATAAGTCAACATGAACAAAATGGTCAGTTGACCCCTTGAGGAGTTATTCATGTTATTGTCCTTTCTACTAAATTTTTAACAATTTTCATTAATTTGGTAAATTATTGTAAATTTTTACACAATATTTTCCTCTAACGAAATGGCAAAGTTTATTATAGATAAAGAAAATTGTAAGTAGCAAGAATTGTCAGTAAAGTAAGATCTACAAACACATCACCATCACCAAAACACAATTTTGTAATGAATCCATCTGTGTCCTTTGTTTAATATGCACCTAGACCAAGGTGAGCAACAAAGCTCTTAAGAGTCTCTAGTTTATACCACATCTTCATATATATCTATTAGTATTTTTGACTGATTGTTGTTTTTAACAATACACAAAGAAAGCAAAGGATATGTGGTACCACATCCACCTATTAAACAAATTCACTACATGCACAGCAAAAAGAATAAAAGAAAAGAAACAAACATGTTATTGCTCCATATCAAACCCTTTACACTGGGGCCATCAATACACAAAAACTCACACTTCAATGCAAAATTAACACTGCCGGTGAAAACCAGTTTGATTTTCTTTTTTTTGCAAACTGATGATCACAGTACAAGTCAACTGTAAATTGATTTGAGTTGTTTAAAGGTTGATGTTAAGCAATACTTTCAGCACTTTGTAATATCATGGCATCTGGTTTTTATTGGTGTTGAAAGCTTGAGTACCCAGAGAAATACGCATCCTTTGACATGAAAAATGACAATCCTAGTCAAAGACTGAATTAAAACTCTACTCCTACTTGCAGGACTCATACTCACAACCTCAGTGTTAACAGGCGTAGTGACACAGTAATTAGACTACATCAAACACTCAACCAGACACTTTGTAACTGTAAAGAGACTGAATGTTTTGGTTATTTGCTATTGACTTTGGACACCTGATGCATTGTATCATTTCTCGAGAAAGTAAATGATATCAGCGCTTATTTAAAAGTGGGTTATGGAATGACAGAACATCATTAATAAAGTAAAACTAAGAACTGCACTTTTTCATTTTGTCTTTGAGAGGATTCTGTATGAATTCTGGTTTAAATGAATACAAAACCAATTAGTAATTGAAATACAAAATGTCTACCTAAATATCAATTAGCCAATCTTAACAAATTAATTTTTAAGTTTTAGATCAAATTGTCTACTATTATGTTAATATCATCTTTGGTGTATGTCTATTTGGAATCAGTGTGGGTCTTCACACAGTAATAATATAAGAAATAATTCGTGGAAGCCATAGATTTTTTTGGAAATTTACACATGGCTTGCGCCGTGATATTCGAATTTTATCCTGAGCGTTATCCTTGTAAACATTGGCTAATTGATATTTAGGTAGACGTTTTATATTTCAATTACTAATTGGTTTTGTATTTATTTGACCCAGGCCATGTGTAAATTTATAACAAATCTATGGCTTCCATGAATTATTTCGATTCTAATAGGACAAATAAGTTCATTCAAAAACTGAAGCGAGGATGGGTATGCCGTGTGTGTAGCTGTTCTTTTTTACTCCTGGTTAGATAGAGCTCAAATAATCACATAAATCTTTAGCTTGCATTGATTATTTCGTAAATTACCGCTAAAAAAATGTTTAATTCTCACACCCAAAATTTGCGACTTTTAATTTACATGTTTTCTCGTAAGCTACCATTAAAACCAAAATTGACATGTCGTGGACTCGCTGAAATCATTTAATATGCGAATATTAAATGCAATATCTAGAATAGAAAATAAAACAACACCTACCTCAGAATTCCATAGTACTAGTATACACACTTCGATGGTGACAAAAACATATATTGTTTTTATTTAACTTAAATTAGTATATTGATAGCTTTTAAAATCGTAACATAAAAATCAAGATAATTTTCATCCCTTAATGAACCCCTGATTTTTATAAAGAAAGCGTTCCATGATGAAATTGAAATTGCACAAAAGAAAGCTGTGTTAGTATATTTAGGAAATAAACACAACCAGTTGTAGTATATTATTTCTTTTTATTTTGCATCTGAATAAGAATAAAACTTCTTTGTCTTTTGTTTTATTTAAATTTTAAATACAATTAAATGGCAATGCATTTTTGAATAAGTTCAAACACATGTGGATTTACGTGGGAGGTATATTGTAACATCCATTATTTTGAATATTTCTGAGTCTGCGCTTAGTATAGATATATCGAGAATTTTCTTACGGTATTGTTTACAAAGCGAAAGAAGCTCGTCATATTAGAATTCTCATTTTATCTTCGGAAAGATTATGAATTCTGCACACATAGTACTCATAAAATACAAACTGCCTGCTGAAACCCATGTTTTTCAATGAGAGGATAAAGCATCCATAAACAAGGGTTTCTTAAAAGTGTCAAACACTTTTGACTTTATTAATTCGTCATCGTAGATTTAGAATGTGCCTCTTAATACATGACTAAGAGTGTTGATCCATTCAAAAAAAAGTAAAATCACAAAAATACTGAACTCACCATAACTTAACAAAATGGTGGATTAAACCTGGTTCCATAGCGATAACCCTCTCTCTTTAATAACAGTCTCATCAAATTCCGTTATATTTACATGATGCGTTAAATAAAGTCACAATTAATAAAATACTCAAAATATGGGTACATCAGTCATCATCGCATAACAATTCTAAAAGGGACAATTTAACAGAACACAAAAACATCTATCTACGAACACATGGATTGACTTGAGTGTCTGACGTCATAAAATTTGTATACGTCACATAAATTTGTCGTTCAATGTGCATACAAACAGTTTTAAAATTTACATAGGCAATGTAAGCATACAGAGTTAAAAAATCAAAAGTATGTATGAACAAATTACAGTAATAGACCGAGATTTAAACTAGTCCAAAAGTTAAAGGTAGAATTTATGAGAATCCAAAAATAGTTAATTCCACTACGCGATTGAATGATTTTGACGTTTGTGGTTCAACGTATATATTAATTCATAATAGAAATATATCATAATGACATATAATAGCTAGACCAAAATAATACTGACGGAATCTTTTAAAGTACAGAGTCACGTAATAAGAACAAAAGAAATACAAAGAGTCGCATATACAAAACAAACCACCAAAAAATGAAAGCCAATACACACACATTGACGAGATGTATAAGTACCGAGCCGGCCCACGTCAAACGGATATCACATAAAACCATTCAACAGTAAAAGTAATATTAATAATAGAACAAAGACAAATGAAAGAACAGTAAAACATGTTGTTAAGATGTTAAACAACATCAGTACGCAGAATCTATACATCAAGACAATCGTGTATTATTTGAGAAGTTGATACGGAATATTTATCAACAAGGTCTTGGTACCTTCCGATGAACTTTTTTTAGAAAAAGGACGAGACGTTGTTTGACATACCCCTGGTTCATCAACTTTCTACTCAGACACTGATGACGTTTTACAAAGTCTGAGTAGGAGCTGCAAGCTCTTGAATATAGAATACGTTGGGAAATATATATCCCATATGCAGGTGAAGTTGGTATGTTGCTACTAAGGTGGGGGGAAATTTATAATTTCAAAATTAAAATCGTCTCGTTTGTCATAGATTCTGGTACTGAGATGACTGTGTATGTCAAATTCGAGATATAAGTCTAAAAATGAGGCGGAGGAAGCGTTGTCTGTTGTTTCTTTAATCTCTAGTTCTGGGGGATATATAAAGTGTCAAATTTTGGTTGACCTAGGATGAGGAGAATGAGGTGATGCTTTACTCATTTTCAGGAATAGTTCTCAAATACATGCATTTGTCAAAAATTTCATCGTCCAACTCAGCAATTACAACCAGTTATAACTCAAATTCACATCTGAACTATATATTGACGAGTGTGTTCTGCTTGACATCATGGTAAATAAGCTCAAAGTATTATAATTAAACAGTTATATACTTTGTGCAGACATAAATTATCATTGATATGGATATATTTTTGAATTAACTGATTACAAAATTTAGATTTTTTTTTAAATTGTAAGGCTTTTCTTCCTCAGGCATAGATTACCTTGGCTGTATTTAGCAAAACTTTAAAAACAAATGTTGGTCCTCAATGCTCTTCAACCAGCTCACACTTTGTTTGGTATTTTTAATTTTTTTTGGATTCGAGCGTCACTGATGAGTCTTTTGTAGAAGAATTGCGCGTCTAGCGTACATACAAAATTTAGTCCTGGTATCTATGATGAGTTTATCTACTGTTGTCTTTATTATATACTAAAGCAGTTAATACACATTCCTACCTACTTTTAGCTCATCCATGATATAACATGTGTTATGTTCAATCTAGTCAATATACACAATGTGAACACCTGGTAATAATTGTTTACTCTTCGCATTTCATACCACGATTTGTTATTTCTGACTAGCTTTTCTTCAAACTAAACATTTGTTGAATCCACCATTTTCTACATTTGAAAATGCCTGTACCAAGTCAGGAATCTGACAGTTCTTGTTTATTCGTTTTTGATGTTTTTTGTTATTCGATTTTGCCATGTGATTACGGACTTTCCGATTAGATTTTCCTTTAAGTTCAGTATTTTTGTGATTTTGCTTTTTAATTAGTTTAAACATATTTATTTATAGTGGATTGGGAAACAAGTTTTGCAACTTATATTAATCCCTTTCCACTTTGCGGGTGCGAGTTCTGCCTTGTAGCGGCATTAGCCTACTCTTTTTCGAAATCTACAAGGGTGTCTTTTACGTGCAAGAGATATGGCTATCTCTTAACACGGGTCAGCCATTTATCGTCCCCTTCCGACGGAATAATCAGGTATAATTGACAGTATAAAAAGGCAGCTAACGCAATACCACCACTAACCTACTGGACAATATTACAAAAAAGGTACTTGTTACCTCAATGACTTTAGTAGACACGAATCAGTTTTCTAACAAGCAATATTTCAATATATTTGCACATAAAAACACAACACGTTTGTCAATGAACCAGGGGGAAATTAAGCTGATTGGATCTTCGGTCGATATTGAACACAGCAGTCTCTTGTGTGATATTTCATGCATAGTCTAGTTTATATCACAATGTTTTAGTAGATAGTTATTTTAAAAGTACAATACAAATAGCAGTTTAAGGAAATGATCATACATTTTACAAATGAAGTCCCACTTTGATACGAAGAATGGTTATCTGAAAAGTATTCATTCAACACAAAACATTTATCAGCATCAGTATTAAAAAATGATTTCATATCTATCAGGCATAAACTTCCTGTTTGACGATAACTGTGATCGTCTGAACAAAGATCTATCATATTTGATATCTTGAATTTTGTTTCTTTGAAAACTAATTTTTACGTTTTCTCAAGGTCCCGTCTTCTCATTCTGCAATAGCAGATATACTGTTTCGCCTTATATACACATACATCCACAATGTAATCTGTGTGGATAGTTTGATTGTTTGTTGATCTTTAATACCACTAGAGGCACTTTTAGCTATATATTGAAAGTAGAATCTAGAGAACCCTTAACCTTATGCGAGACTGAGAATTGATGATATTGTATATATTTACTAGTATATAGCTAGTCATTGATATTGAGGTCAAATGCATCAAACACGTACGGGTTTAATTTTACAACCCACGCCTTGACAGGACAGTGCTCCATTTCTTGAAGAATGTAGGACAGAAAGGCACTGGACAAGAAATCACAATTATTTTTTTTTTATTATTTTCTTTGAATAAAATACACTTATTTCTATAAACATATTTCTGTATTTTTATTGAACTAGTGTATAAAAATCAACTTTGTACACAAAATGTATCAAACAATATCAAAGATGATTTAATAATTGTTTAAAAAAACAAAATGTCAAAGTGGCTTGGCACTTAAAATGTATTCATGGTGCCACTAAACACATCATAGATAGCAGTACCAAATTTAGCATATACGCCAGACGCGCGTTTCGTCTACAAAAAACTCATCAGTGACGCTCGAATCCAAAATAAATAAAAAAGATCAAATACAGTACGAAGTTGAAGAGCATTGAGGACCAAAATTCCTAAAAGTTTTGCCAAATACAGCTAGGGTCATCTATGCCTAAGGCAGAAAAGCCTTAGTTTTTCAAAAAAATTAAAAATATCTTTTGTACGATTAAAGTTAAAAAAATCTTTAATGGCACCTTTCCCAAACTTTGATATGAATATATGTATTAAAGAGTAAATATTTCAATATATTTCTCTTACATATTCAAACAATTGTCAACAGATAACTTGTGACTTTTTGTCCTACCAAATTTGTAAGTTTATCTCTTGTGACTTTTTGTCCATTTACCTTCTTGAATTACCAACCCATTCGGCATCCAATGCAATAAATCAATACGTACGAGATAGCTCAATTGTGTTACAGTAATGACAAACATCTACAATTATCCTGGTTAAGTTGATGAACTAGTTAGAAAAAAACCCAACATCCGTTTAAAAACAAACAACACAGTGTAACTGAACTCATTATACTTTTTGATTATTTTTTGACAACCTTTTCATCACGTCATTGGTACGTGTTTTGAACAGATATAAAATGATTAAATTTCGATTGGAAACAATTGTGCGTTTTTCTGTCGCTGGTTGTTTTCTGAAAACGTATGACAAATGCTTCTATTAAAGAAAAGACAATAAAGTGACAAATAGAATGAACAAAAGCCGCTTGTTCTACAGTATTCATAAAGTCAACTCCTTGCGAAATTTTGGTAAATTAATTCATACCCAGTTACCTTGAAATAAGGCCAAATATTACCGAACATACACAATCTCTTATTACACCTACAATTTCCAGTGGGGATAAGTAGAATGATAAACAAAACAAAAAATACTTTTATTTTAACATTGTGAACTTTTCAGTTATATGTATTAAGATTCAAGCACAACCTACATATTGAGAATGTGTTTATGTCATTAGCTACAATAATCCAAGGCTTACTAACGTCAACGCTTACCATTTCTTAAAATATGATTGATGCTTACAAGTAACCTTTTCAGAAAGGTAAAATTGAAGTTATCTTTTTCAAATTTTAAAGACGCCATCAAGATTTAGACTATGTATATATATATTATTTGTCCTAGCCACATGTTGTCGCTAATCATAATGTGTCTTATGACCGATGTGATCCTTGTCATGAGCAAAACAAAATTTACCAATAATAGCAAAGGAGTTACATGCTCCCCCACCAGATTAATTTATCGTTCAAGAGGTTCATTATTACTAGTATTTGTATTTCAAGTTGTATAATACTTATGCCAGCTTTTTTTCCAAGCATCATTTTTATAATTAACTGGACCCTATTACATAGAAATCAAACGCAGGCCAACCTTTAGCGTTTTGAGAATTTTCTTTGCAACTTATGGAAGATCATCCCTTCGTAAATTTTACTGACGCTATCAGGAGTTGGTTGACCGTTATGGAATAACCGTTTTATAAATGATATCGGATATGTTCCTTACGTCCTCACTACCATCTCGTTCCCTTTCATGAATGTGACCTACCGAATTAGACATTTACCGGATTTGTTATAAAATGAGCAACACAGGATCTGTTTACCCAGCCGGAGCACCTGAGATCACCCCTAGTTTTTTGGTGGGGTTCGTTGCTTATTCTTTAGTTTTCTATGTTGTGTCATGTGTACTGTTGTGTGTCTGATGGTCTTTTTCATTTTTAGCCATGGCGTTGTCAATTTATTTTCGATTTATGATTTATGATTGTTCCTCTGGTATCTTTCGTCCCTCTTTTAGATACGTTTGATTTATAGTTTCAAATTTAAGACAAAGTTTTATGATAATCTGTCATTTACTTGTTTTGGATAAGACTCCAGATGTTTTGGTAAGAAAATACACATAAGACGACCAGAACATAACGCATAAAAGTTCTACGTAACTGCAGACATACACTTGTATATTAAGATAATAGTCTGGCTAATCTTTCCGTCTGTAACAGTATTCTATGAATAAAATAACAGAACAGTATGAATGTAGTATTTATTGTACACATGGAATAAGACAATCTTTAAAAATCTACCTAAAAGTAAGAAAAGTAGCAAATTAAACATATCTTTGACTTTAAAATACCAATGAATGAAATGTTTGATAAAAATCGAAAGAAAAAATCCCAAAATAATATGTATGACCTACCATTTGACCTTAATAAAAGCAATTAACCACTCACTATTATCACAATAATAGTATAGCTACCATGTATATATCATTCAGAAATACTTATATACGAAATACAATATCACTGAAATATAATTAATATTGCACATGTCATGTTTATTCTAGCTTACTAAATGCAATAACTACTTCCCTATTCTATATAATCTCATTTTTATTGTTGAAACAAATGCACACGAAAACAGTTTTCCTTTAAGTTTGGATTAGGGGTTTCAATTATATTAACCCTATGCATCACTAGGGATACCTTACTGTATGTAACAATTCAAGTTGTGCAGTAGGTATCATAACTATCACAAACTCACTATTACTGAACTGACATGAACATACGGATTTTATTGGATTTTGCTGCTATAAAATGAAGAAACTGATGAATAGTATCAGTGCATATCTCGTATTCCTTATCTGTATTTTACTATACTAAGTCTTGTTTTCGTCTTTTTCAGTTATGAATGTCATTTTGGATTTACAATTGTTTTAACTTTGATGTATGTATTTCTATTTCTAAAGATATAAAACAAAAATGAAGTACCCTAGTATCTTTGGTTATTTAAAAAAAAAACATATTCGAATGCACAATATAATATACAAAATATGTTTTGTTAGTGAGAGTACATACAGTCATATTCAGACCTTAATTTATCATGATATGAGGTTATGTAACCTATACATTTATAGTTGATGAACCATTCCAATTAGCTACATACCCAAATTTAAAGAACTACTGCAGACCACCATAATGTAAACTGATGATACACATGTGCTTGACACATGGTCGGCAGTTAAAATATCTACAAGCACGGTAATTTCTGTTTATATCATGTCAAATTGACAGTTTTTGTACACACATTTCATTTATGTTCTACTGTAGTGCAAATTATGTATCAACAAATAAATCAAATGACCTATGATCACGGCTTACACAAGCAGAGTTTAAAATATTTTTTGCACATATACACAAAACGTTTGAGACAAAATACACAAAATGATTGAGACACAAATAGCTGAATTAACCTGAACAGAGCATCTAAAAAAGTTCAAACAAACTTTTTCTAGAAAATTGCAATTCAAGCTTTAGTCCAAAGCATTATCCTAAAGCTAAAACGTTAGAAATACCAATCGAATATTCAATTAATCAATTAAAAAAGTAAGTACCATGCAGTATAAAGGACACTTAATTATTACAGATCAAACAATGATGCATTACTATAAAGACTGACCTTTGGCAGCTTAGAATTCAAAGCAACGACATAATGACATAAAACAATTTCTACAATAAATATTGCACATAATCATGTGTTCTCTACATTAAATGCTCGACCTTAATTTTGACTCCCGTTTTAAAAGTTTTTCTCGTTCAGGGTTATAATGAGATTCAGTCTGATTAGCATTTTTTTCCAGCACAAAATACACCGGCACATCACTAGACCGTTCATCTTTCGCACTAGAATCATTTATGAGTTTATCTAAATCTCCATGATCCTGGGGACTTGAGTTATCGTCCCTTTGTATCGCTTTTGCTAGAGAATATGTCATATCGTAAGTTCCTTTAACCCGCAAGTCCCTGTCCCTGAACAGATTACTTTCACTTCGTGCGAATCGTAATGCAGTGTAAGGATTGAGATACCCACACTCATCTGTCTCAATGTTTTCATCTACCTCTGGTGCTTCTGGTGCTTCTGGCAGTTTATAGTATTCATTATTGACAGGTCTGTCTGGAAGGTTTGGTTTATAACAGTTCCCATTTCGTACACCTATTTCTTCTTCCTTTATTTCAGAATATACAGGTTCTGGATCGACATACTCTGTAGTTTCATCTGAGCTGGAAAATTTTACTGAAATTTAAATAAAACACATCTTATTATTCATTACAATCCATGACCTTGGAAACAGAAATAAAACAAATGATACAAAATCATGTTTTAAATCTTTGGAATATCAGACACCAAAAAACACTAGATTTGGAATAATTATGCATTTGACTCCAGTAAAGACATCGAGTAATTTTACTCTAGTTTATAAGGAAAAAAAGGTCAATATCGTTGGCAGTCATACAACAACTTTATAACGTGAATACAAGGATTTGTTAGGTAAATATCAATGGGACAGAAACTTAATAAAAAAAAAATAAGACAAGGTCAACATGGAGACTTAAAAACAGCCAGGTAGTTGTAACAGCCACTATGTTCCGCCAGTTACTTTTCCGATGAAACTTTCCAACTGGTTGTTTTATTCCGAGTGCAGTTGAAAAGTTCCGGAAAAAAGGAGCTAGTTGAAAAGTCCAGAACAATTCTGGCCGGCACAAAACAACTAGTTACATCGTTCCGGAACAAATCAGCTGGTCAATTTATTCCAGCATACCATAATAAGTATTCATTACACTCGGTATAAACCAACTAGTTGGAAAGTTATGTTTGTAATTTTGACTTGTTTGTTAGTTCCTTTATAGACTTATTTGACAATGAAAAACTTTGTAACTAGTTGATAAATTCCGTTTGACTTTTGTGGCTAGTATCTTTTTTCCCTTTTGAAAACTTTCAAAGATAATATGTAACACTTTTATTTTGCATCAATTCTCCAAATGGAACTTTGTGACTGGTTAATAAGTTCCGTTGGAACTTTTGGGCTTGTTTGTTAGTTCCGGTTTTGACGAATTTAGCAAAAAGGTACTTTCTAACTAGTTAATATGTTCCGTTGGAACTTTTCAACTAGTCAGTTTGTTCCGGTGGAACTGTTAAACTAGAGGAAGGAACAAAGTAACTAGTTGATAAGTTCCTCCGGAGCTTTTTGACTAGTTCGTTCTTTCCGTCCGGAACTTTCCAACGTCGGAACAAAAGAGCATTTACACTTGTAGATATTCTCGTTAATGTACGAATCGTGCAGTTTTATAAATCAAGACAATAACATGATTATGTGAAAATGTCTAATATTTATACTTAGTACTGATTCTTTTATTTTCTGTTTCTGCTTTCTGTGATTTCTAGAGAAAAAAAGGAAATAACGTTCACACAATAGTCGATATTTGAACATGATATATTGAAAATTTGTAGTTACGTTCATGTACTAATAATAGTAAGACTGTAAAAGAGAGGCGAAATATATTAAGTATTAAAACAGGATATTTAAACTAACAGAACAACCAAATACAAACAACAGCAAAGTCTTGGAAATCAAATACATTCTATAGATGACAAAATTGAATAGACTCTTAATCGAACTGCAAAAATCGGTCTATTGTGAACTTTCAATGAGGAATTATAGCAATTTTAGGTTGGCAATTCATATTGTATACTATAAAATCGTTGAATAACTGTAACAACATGAAAGATAAATCATATATCAGTGGCACCCATCGTATTGTTTTTTTTTCATATAAAAAAGGACAGTAGTGAGTCAATGATATATCACAGTTACATGTAACATTGCAGGTGCTTTTGTTGTGAGTCTATCAAAAGGTATCACAAGCCCAGTAGTCTGCTCTTCTGTGTTGACATGAATATTAATGATATATATGGTCATAATTATAAATTAACTGTTTTCAATGTTTGGAATTGTTGAAATACAAAGATTTTTCTACCTCAGGAATAGATAACCCTAGCTGTATAACGCAAAACTTTTAGAAATTTTCTGTCCTCAATACTCTATAACTTCGTAAATAAACGTTCTTTTATATTTGGTCTTTCTAAACTTTTTTTTTATTCGAGCGTCACTGATGAGTCTTATTTGTTACGCGTCTGACGTAAATACAAAATTTCAATTCTGGTATCAATGATGAGTTTATTCAGATATGACAGTTTTCATTGCAGGTACTGTCATTTGTCAATGAGATACAACAGTTAACATTGTGGTAAATAAACTCATCATAGATACCAGGACTAAATTTAATTTATACGCCAGACGCAAATTTATCTTGATGTAACTAATGTTTATTCCATCTTACCATATTTAGTGTTTTATTAAATATATGGCAGTGGCTATTTGGCCGGCACCGGCAAAATAGCAAATTTGCTATTTGACCGGCACTGAATAATTTATATCTCAATTGAATTAAAATGTAAGAACAATTATGAAATATCAAAATTTTACATTAAATAACTTTTGTAAATGTTACTCATATAAACACTTAAACTTTTAACTATCAAATTAAATATATTTTAAAATTTAAAATACAATTTCAACTGAGGAACAAGTTGAAGCAAGACCTGAAATTTTAATAACTGCCTCTTGTTTGCCTCAATTGTAAACATTGATTTAATCAAAAAGTATCCTCAAAAAGGTGCATGGGAAGCTTTTAAGAGCGTAAAACTATATAAAGAGAAGAAAATGAACTGTATCTACCTATGCAACATATGCACACATGGTGCAGATTCAAAGGAAGCCAGTGTTATTTGTAGTTCCTGTTTGGAGTTGCAAAACTTATTTTGTGCTAGATTAAAACAATTTCTAAAGGCAAAGAATTGGTTTTGTAACAATTGCAAATGTTAAATCATGTGTCCTTCTTAAATTCGTAGCAAACAACTATATATATTACTAAAAAATATTTTCTTTTTTATGATGTGCGTAGTTTTACATAACACTATTTATATCGCATGGCAGGAGATTTAAACCATAGATTTAACACAGATTTGGACATTAACTTTTTTTTAAATATTTTAGAGAAAAAAATATATAAACTTTTTAGAAAAATATTTTAGAAAAAAATATATTTAGTAATAGTATACACATGGGAAAAAGTATTGCAACACCTCGATGTTTTAAAACTTGAAAAAGTCAGCCTTTTATTTTGGATGGAATATGATAAAATATTTGTAAAATAATATTGAAACATAGTTTATGAATACATTGGCATTTTAACGAACAAAAAATTTGTTTGAAAAAAATGATTTATCTAACCACAGTTTTAAAAACAAAATGAAGTGTTTTTTGTACAAAAAACTGCATTTCACAACTTTTACTGTAGTCGAACTTCACAATGTCAGACATTTCAAAATTAATCTTAAGATGATTGTTCACATCATGGTTAATCGTTATACGCCAAATAATTAGTACTTTGTGCGCAGCCTCCATTCAAACGGTCAACCACCAATTCTCGTCTTATGATTCCTGGCATAAATCGACAAATTTGTTGCTAAGGTAGCAGCAACCATTTCTGATCAATGGCATTGTTTATTTCATCACGTGTTTGGACTGGGGTGTCCTTTCGCGCACATTACACCCAATAGTGTCCCATATAAGCTTGATATGGTTCAAATCCGGGCTACGACAGGGCCAAGGAAGATAAACAGAATTCCATTGGAACAATGGATCTTCCTCCACGATGCTTATTTCAAATTTTGGAGAGCTCTGCACTACATTTTTAAGTTATAAATTATTTATTTATATGAACATCTTCAGTATTTTATTTTTGATTGTACTGTATTTTTTAATGCTTGATATTGTGATAACATGATTTTAAATTATTATTAAGCTTTTTTATTCTCTACTTACATGACTAATCACATCAGTGAACAGTTTTATTCAGTGCCGGTTAAATAGCAAATTTGCTATTTAGCCGTTGCCGGTCAAATAGCAAATTTGCTATTTAGCCGGTGCCGGTCAAATAGCCACTGCCTAAATATATACAGATATATGTGTATTTAAATTAATAATAAATTAAATGCAACATCACAACATTCACTGACCTTTCTCTTAAGACAATACATGTAATTAATAAAATTGTGAGTATGGCTAAAGACAGAACAACGGCTATCAATATTGTATGACCCTTTCCTAAGCCTTTTTTAATATTACTGCCTGAAAAGAAAAACATACATTAGTTCCAATACATTTTAATTTGCTCATTGTAAGCATGTATTCGTGTATAACAGGGCATTCTCTTTGAAAATAATAAAGAGTTTTGTGGAACCCAGTGTTTATCATGCGATTGCTGATGTTTGTGTAGAGTAATGTAAGCTGTCAAAAAACAAAGACTGTGTATGAGTATAATACAGAAGAGTACTTTTTTTTTCTTCAAATGCTATTTCCTGATCTAAAAGAAACTTCGGTTCTTAGTTTATATTCTTTGAAAGTTTGACAATGTTAACACATCAAGAAAATTCTGACAAATGCAGAAAAGGTAAAAAGGTACAAGAAATGAGTGACACCTTCAAGATAACTTTTCCGAAATAAAGACATACACATTCAATCTTAGGAAATAAACATGCTCTAAGAATAACCACCTACCCTAGATACTCCACAAAAAAGAATGATGTGCAAAAACAATAAAGGCTATAATTGACAAACTATAAACAGTTCCAAAAGATGAAAAGGGAAAAGCCAAGAGATAAGAATATTCGTACATCAATGATAATACCATTATCCAAGAATTTGATACAAGCAATATAAAAAATTGTTAATGAGACAACAATCCACAAAAGACCAAAATGACACAAACATTAACAATTATAGGTCATCGTACGGCCTTCAACAATGAGCAAACCCCATACCGCATATAGTCAGCTATAAAAGGCCCCGACAAGACAATGTAAAACAATTCAAGCGAGAAAACTAACGGCCTTATTTATGTAAAAAAATGAACGAAAAACAAATATGTAACACATAAACAAACGACAACCACTGAACTACAGGCTCCTCACTAGGGACAGGCACATACATAAATAATGTGGCGGGGTTAAACATGTTAGCGGGATCTATTTTGAAAGTGCATCAAATCCAGAAAAGCTGATCACATTAATGTATCACTTGAAAAACTATTAAAAACAAAGGGAAATTGATCAGTTGACAGGAACGGGAAAGCAGAATTATCAATCAAACAATTTCAACAATTCAGATAACGATTCACAATTGACCTATCAAAAAGCAAAACAACAAAATTCATAAAAGAATATATACTTGAATTACAAATGACACCAAAAGGTTATGAAAAACATGTAAAGATGTAAATCCTTCCAAAGCGTCTGGACCAGACTGTATACCAAACAAGATTTTGAAAGAATACGTGACAAGTAGAACCAGGCCTAATAGGTGCTATCTCTCAAACACCAATATACACTTAAATACTATCCGAAGACTGGCTAAATAAAATAATTTCGTGTGTATTCAAAACGTGTGTATGACGGCGTGCACAAAGCTGAGTCCACAAACGTAACGTCTTCAAAGAGCTAAAATCATTTACGACGTCGTCATTTTCCCCCGAAAACGTAAGCGTAACAAACACACTGGACACGTAGTTTATTACATGATTTTAAAAATAAACCTTAAACATGTTTAATTTTTTTCGAACAACAAAGTACAGCAAATGCACATTCTGAAAATCTAAAAAAAAACATGCTAAGAGCGGTGTAAAGGAAATAATAAGCGACTGTGCCGTGGACCCTATTCAGAAAATAGCATTAAATGTCATTTCTTTAAACTATAACATAATCGCTGGACATTTAAAAAATTCAGATGTTCGGCCATGACTATCGAATCATTCATATTTTGCAGATTTTTTTTTAAACCTCTATTTATGCACATTTGGAATATCGAGTCATTTCGAAATATGAAAATAGCAAGTACATAATTTTTTCACCGATTCTTCCAGTTTCTGATATTAATCCTTCCAAATTACTACTTCTTACACGTAACCAACTACATTCCAAACTCATACACAATGACCAATTTTGATATTTTTTAGGTGAAGTTTGTATGAATTCATAGTCCGAATTCGGAAAAAAATATTGTATCAAAATGCGGGAATATACGTTGAATTTGTACAAATTTCAGGTCAAAAACTCTATTTTATGCTTATTTAATGTTACAAGTTACACATATTTTTGACGTTTTTTTCATGTTCGTTTCATTCTTTATAGATTTAATTTTGATAACCTTTTTAATTCTGTGGACTTTTATAGCTGGCTTTAATCATTTTATTATAAAAAAAACTTTATGTTTAAAATATATGTTTAACACGGTTGTATAAAGCTACTTTTAAAAGCGCATTTTACAGTGGCCGTCAACTTTGTGCACGCCGTCGTATGCGTTCTCTTTTTGCACCTTCAGACGAATCACATTTACAATCAGACGGCTAAATCCTATGTTTGAGTTAATAGTTTACGTACCACGTCCTGCTGATACTGCACAGTCGGGTAAATTAGAACAGTTACCATACTGTTTACATATTTCACAAGGATGAACTGTAGTTATATCTGAATTAAATATAAAAAATATTGAATTGATTTAGAAATATTCATTTTTGCTATCTTACAGTAACAAATTAACAATTAAAAAAAACTTGAATTTTTTTAAAAATGAATTGCACTTTCAAATAACTAGTAACGTCATCAAAACACACGTTATCAAAGCACAAAAATGACCTAATCAAGGTTTTTTTAAAGTTGATAATAGGGATATAAATCTAATCACGAAACAAATTTGGACATAGACAATTCATATAGGTGATATGAAGTGATCCACATGCATGTATTTTATTTAGTTCCATTGTTTTGTAAACTGTCCGATATTTAAGGGCATACACTTTCCATTGGTATCAATGACCCTTTATTTTTTTTGTTAGTGGAAACACAAGTATAAAATCAAAATCAAAAGTGATATATGAAAATCAATCTTTAGTGTCCAGTTTGGTTCAGTTCCTATGCAACATGGTGAAGATTTTTATACATTTGTGAATAACACATTAGAACACATGTACAGTTGTCCGACCCTTTCATACCTTATGCCGAAATAAAACTGAATATTCAGATATGTATGAAAAAAGTGCAATCACAAAAAAACTGAACTCAGAGGATAATCTAATCGGAAAGTCCATAATCACATGGCAAACCCTAATGACAAAATACATCAATAACGAATGGACAAAAACTGTCATATTCCTGACTTGGTACAGGTATTTTCAAAGGCAGAAAATGTTGGATGAAACCTGGTTTTATAGCGCTTAACCTCTCACTTTCTAGACAGTCTCTTCGAATTCCGTTATATTTACAATGATGCGTGGACTAAACAGACATAATCAATAAAATAATCAAAATATGGGTACAACAGTCATCATCGTGTAACAATTTTAAAAAGGAACAATTTATCAGAACACAAAATCACCTATCTTCAAACACATTCTTTGATTCGCGTGTTTGACGTCGGAAAATTCTACACGTCACATATTTTTGTCGTTCAATGTTTATACACACAATTTAAAAATTTCACCTGGGCAATGTCATTCACGGCTACAAAATCAAAAGTATGTGATAATTAATTTCAGAAATAGACCGAGACTTAAAATAGTCCAAAAGTTCTAATAAATTTACAAATAGTTCATTTCACTTCGCGATTGAATAATTTTGACGTTTGTGGTTCAACGTTTGTTATCCATTTGTTTCATGTTGTTTGAGTTTTTATTTTGACATTTGATTTGGGACTCTCGATTATGAATTCTCGGAGAAGTTCAGTATTTCTTTATTTGACTTGTTTTATATTCCAAGCAAACTTCGATCAATATCTGCTTGATATATGCATTTTTCATTTTTTCAAACTGAAGATATCTTGTAAATTGATGATTTGATTGAAAGAATAGTCAGATTAATCCTCATTGTCGACACAAAAACTGTATAAATACGTACTATATTCAATTCCATGGTCAGCTTCAGTCGCACTTATAGCTGTTGAAGGTGCAGAACTATTTTCTGTTGACTGTGGTCTTGGTGTTGTACTATTGTCTGCGGAAATGATTATATTCTATTACATCTATACAGGATGTAAATAAGTACACCATGAACTGATAGAAATTCAATGATTCCCAACTATAAAATGTATGATATTAATTTTCACTACACCCCTTTGAAAACTGTAATACGAGTATTTGAAAACAGATGAAATAATGGTTCATTAATTATCAGTTATCCTACTTCGACATGTTTATAAAATCTTCTGCATTCTTTTAAAGTTTCATTTTTTAATTTCTTGAACGACAAGTGTTTACCTGATGCAATACCATTGTGTTACAATCATTCCGCTTAATAAAATTTAAAAATATAATTAAATACAAGAAAACAAGAGTGCACATCCTGAAATGTCTCGCCTTCTTTACTAATCATTGATATTACTAGAACACACCCGTGATATCCCGGGTCCGTGATTGAATTAAAGTATATAACTATGCGTATGCCTTATTTTAGTATTGGTATTGTCATCTGATAAAGTCATGCCGATTATAAGATGCACAATTTTCTCTGCTTTCAAAATCTTTCTGTTTGAACCCGTCGACCTGGAACCTATCAATTATTGGTAATATTAATAATTTGGAAAACAAAAGGGCCTGAAATGGATTTTTTTTTACTCAACAGTATAAAATTCTAAATACACCGTGTGGTGGTGCGCCTGTCAGATGCGGAACGTCTACATAAGGTAAAAGGTAACAGGTGAATATACAATTGGTATCGGTGTCGGATTCGATCCGGAACTTCTTAATTATGGCAATATTAATTACGTGGAAAACAAAGGGGCCTGGAGTGGTGTAATTTTCAATCAGAACTATTGTACTATATTAGTTATTATATATAAAGTTGAATTCTTTGATTCATCGTTTTTACGTGATGACGGCTGACAAATTTGACCTCGTAATTTTAGTATTATAGATGTAGATAGTCCTATATATAAAGATTTATAACAACTGTCACATAAACTTAACATTTACCAAGAACACTAAACATTGACCAATGAACCATGAAAACGAGGTCAAGATCAGATGAATCATGCCCGGCAGACATGTACAGCTAACAATTCTTCCAAACAACAAATATAGTTAACATATTACCTATATTGAAGAAAAACAAACCAAAACACAAAAACTTAACACTGAACAATAAACTGTGAAATATCGGTCAAATAAAACCTGCGCCACTGACATATAGATCATAAAATATTTCTATACATCAAATATTATATATTGACCTAGTGCATACAGTATTAGAAAAAACGTAACTTTGACTACTGAACCATGAAAATGGGGTCAAGGTCAGGTAACATACAACAAATATATAAGACCTATTACATAAAGTATAAGAAAAACAGACCAAAACACAAAAACTTAACTATAGCCACTGAACCATGAAAATGAGGTTTAGGTCAGATGACACCTGTCAGTTGGACATGTACACCTTACAGTCCTTCCATACACCAAATATACTAGACCTATTGCCTATAGTATCTGAGATATGGACTTGACCAGCAAAACTTAATCTTGTTCACTGATCAATATAATGAGGTCGAGGTCAAGTGAAAACTATATGACGGCCATGAGGCCCTTGCAAGGTAAGCACATACTAAATATTGATATCCTATTACATATAATAAGAAAGAATTTAACATTACAACACATCTAAACTTTTTATCAAGTAGTCACTGAACCATGAACATGAGGTTAATGACATCGGATTTATGACTGACGGAAACTTCGTAACATGAGGCATTTATGTACAAAATATGAAGCATCCAGGTCTTCCACCTTCTAAAATATAAAGCTTTCAAGAAGTAAGCTAACGCCACCGCCGCCGCCAGATCACTATCCCTATGTCAACAGAAGTTGCAGACTCGACAAAAATAAACAGAACATTCAAGACATAGAAAGATTATAATAACAATATGTAGTCACTGGGTCAGTGAAAACGCAATGAAAAACAACATCTACCTTTGGTTGAAACCGTGGAGTTATCATCATCATCATCTCCTCCGTCATCATCTTCACATGTCCTTTCTATGCATTTCTTACATTCTCCAGTTCTCCGGTCACACTTTTTGAAGCCCGTGCAATCACATAAATTTAGACAATCTAGACCATATGTACCTTTAGGGCATTCTATAAGTATAAATAGAAGGTGTTATGATTTTCAGTGAGCAAACGTTCCATCAGTTCAAATGACATCGAAATTTAACAACTGTAGGTCCTTATTCGGCCTTCAACAATGGGCAAACCCAACACGATTGCTTCGGCGTATGAGCTCGAATGTACCTTTCTCTCCTCTTTTAAGAATATAATTTGTAAAAAATAACACGTCTCTATCTTGACAACTATGTTGTATAGTATTTCCTGTGCGAACCATGTCCTCATAACAAATAGGCATCAATTATTAGAGGACTCTTATCAAAAAAGATAATATTATCATGATACAGACGACGTGTGCTAAAAAAAACACCACAATACAATAGACACACAAAAGAACGTCGCACAGTTATAAACACCATGTGAACACGATTTATCCCTCCTTAGCATTTTATTAAAATTAATAAATTTACAAAAATATACTCTCACATCTTTCAGGAGATCTTCATCATTACTGCAAACTAGGACAAAATTGTTTCAGATTATGTGGTTTTAAGAACCAGTGTTAACCTATAAATAAAGTGTAAATTTTGCAACTAATCACAAAATCTGAAATATTAAAAAAAAACTAGGTGAGTCAAATATTTCAAACTAATATATACTAATATTATTGCTGTCGAGTATATGAATTTTGAATAAATTCACAATTGAATAAATTTTCTTACAGTTTTTGTTAATTCTGTATAATCAAGCTGATTTCAGAGAAGGTTATTCAACTGCAGATAATTTATTTGTTATTTACATGCTTATTAGTATCATAAAAATAAGAAATACAAACTATATGCCGTGCATTCGTTAATTTTCCTAAAGCCTTTGATAATGTTTTGAGAAAGAGTCTTTAGCATGAATTTCTTATAGATGAAATACTGCATGTTTATTCAATTTCATATTTTCCATCTCATCTTGTCCTGTGTGTTTGTTATATATTTTGATGAACCTCTTTTAACAATTGTACGTTAGTATATATTTGAGAAATAAATCATCTTGAAGAGATTACGGCCAATTCTCCCAGTATATTTTTAATTTGAAAAACAGTGAAATCGTTACTAAGACTACCAGTATCCAGTACAACTCCTTGTGGGTAGAAAAGAGCTTATAACACCATATGTGTATATATCTGCGGCTCTTTTCACTAAAAAAATCTTAAGATTAAAATTGATAGTTAGTTATAATGAAATGTGTATTTATGCTATTGTTTCAGAAAAAGGGAGAAGGTTTGGATCCATTTAAACGTTTAATCCCGCTGCAAATGTTTGCACCTGTCCTAAGTCAGGAATCTGATGTACAGTAGTTGTCGTTTATTTATGTAATATATACGTGTTTCTCGTTTCTCGTTTTTGATATAGATTAGACCGTTGGTTTTCCCGTTTGAATGGTTTTACACTAGTAATTTTGGGGCCCTTTAGAGCTTGTTGCTCGGTGTGAGCCAAGGCTCCGTGTTGAAGGCCGTACTTTAACCTATAATGGTTTACTTTTTAAATTGTTATTTGGATGGAGAGTTGTCTCATTGGCACTCACACCACATCTTTCTATATCTATGACTTGCATGTACTTTTACTCTAAAGATTTTTTTTGTGTGAAAAGTACGTAAAGTTATAAACCACAACAGAAGATGACAACCACTATTTGCTTTTGTGTGACCGTTACTCCGCAAAAACAGAATCGAACGCAGGCATAAACTAGCTTTGGAAACTTTGCCTCCACAAGAAGATGCACAAAAAGATAAGTTAACGTGCTATTTAGAAACATCGGAAATCTTTGTCATAAGACTGTTCAAAGATGAGACAATATTTTATATCAACATTTTTACTTTACCAAAACAACATGACGTAAAATCTATAAAATGAACATAACATTTGTATATAGTATAATTGCATTTATATAATTCATTTATTCACATAAACCACCAACATGCGATTTAAAGGAATTTGGCCAAACTTCCTATTTGTTTTCTCTCAAATGAAATAACTAAAGAATGAAATTCATAACCACAACCAAAACATATGGAAGTAAATAAGTGAAGAAAGTCTCTCAGTTAGCATGAATTCATTTTGGTGAAATAAACACCGGAAAATGACACTTACTAATGGATGAATAGGAATAAAAATAAAACGTTTTATCACAAGTTTTATATATATTTTACATAAGATAAACAAGAACGTGTCCCAAGCGGAACAGACGGATTGAGTTATATACAATAAAAATGACCAATTGAGAATAAGATACAGAAAACAAGAATGTGTCTTAAGTATAAGGGTGCCCCATCTGCACTATCATTTTCTATGTTCAGTGGACCGTGCAAATGTGATACAATCTTTTATTTAACATTAGAAAGACCATATTACAAGGAACATGTTTACTAAGTTTCAAGTTGATTGGACTTCAACTTCATCAAAAACTACATCGACCAAAAACGTTAACCTGAAGCGGAACAGACGGACGGACGCACAGAACAGAGAAAAACATAATGCCCATTAATGGGGCATTAAAACAAAATGTAAGTATGACGTTTTATATATCATATGTATTTTTTACATAAAAGGAGTCTTAAATTTTTGTTTGCAGTAATATTTCTCCGAGGTAAGTAAAATTAAAAAGCTTACTTTTACATCTCCCTCTGTTGTTTTTAAAGAAGCCTGGACAACAAATTTCCCTCGCTGTAGTTATATTAACTAATCCAGACTTAAGCACTTCAGTTTCCACCTTTCTCTCCTGACTGAAAAGACAATATATCACATGAGCGTGTATTGGCAATTCAATAATTTGAACCCTCTACGAAAAGTTTTCCAATTTGCATTCTAACCTAGCAAAAAGTTAAGAGACTTGTTGTGTACACCTGAAATGTCATGCCTGCTTGGCTGACCATAGATTTTATGCTGAAAGTCTTCAAGATAAAGGTTTAACTAAAAACATCACAGAACCTTTGATCGGATAAATGCTATACACCTTACAATTTTTTATAGACATATTTTATATAATTGACCTACCTTCTTATGATAATAGAAAAACAGGCAAAAACCAAAACAATTTAACATAGACAATGTATCGTGAAATTGAGATCAAGGTCAGATGATACCTAACAGACACATATATACACCTTTAAACCATTCAATACACCATAGTTTATTTACCAATTGCTTAAAGTACTTGAAAAACAAACCAAAACAACGTTAACACTGACTAATCAAACATACGGTCAAGGTCAGATGAAATCTTTCATATTGATCATATGTCCCCACTACAGATATACCTTGCACAAAATATCGTTAACCTATTGCTTCTTATACTAGAAAAAGAAACGAAAAAAAACCCTTGGCATTAAACAATGAACCATGAAAATGAGGTCAAGGCCAGATGATAACTGCCAGACAGATATGTAGCCATTACAGTCTTTCAATATAACACATTTAGTTGACTGATCAACTGCTTAAAGTACTTAAGAAATGGACCTAATCACGTAACAATAACTTTGAGATAAGTAAGAGGTCAGACGAACCCTGTCTGACGTACATGCAGACGTTGCAATGAACCCATATATCAAATATGTCTACATAAAATTAATGGAGCACAGTATTTTTACTTAACAATTTCGATAGTTCGGTTGTTTATTCCAAAACTTGTATGATTTTACCTACCCGTCTCCTTTTTTCAGGACTGTTGTCAGGTTTACAAATACAGCATGACTCTCCAGTTTCCTAAAATACAAGTAAATAATAAGTAGGTATTTTTAAAAAGTCAATCTAACGGCTATAATGTACCAAAACAACTATAAGTATACGTCACCATACGGCCTTCAACAATGAGTAAAAATCATATTTCATAGTCAGCTATCAAATGGCCCAAGAATGACAAATGTACAATTCGAATCAAACAATAAAAACTAACCAATATTTTTTTTCAAAAATAGAACGGGTAAGAGGGGTAAGAGAGGGAGATTGAAATCGTCTGCGTTTTAAAGAACAATGCCAAAAAATACGAAACGAATATAGTTATAAGAGGTACCATAATTATAATTTATTACGCAAGACGCGCGTTTCGTCTACATAATTAAGACTCATCAGTTACGCTCAGATCAAAATATTTATAAAGTCCAACAAGTACAAAGTTGCAGAGCATTGAGGACTCGTAAACAATCTTACTCAATAGAAGGTCATCTACCACAAGGAAAACAACAATTTGTTTCTTAAATAGACAACAGAAGACAAACAAAAATGGAAAGTTTAGATTTAAAACATATGTAATAACTCTTGTAAAATTTTCCTAGTCCTATACCAGACGGACAATATGTGGAATAAAACGCCAAAAAAATAAACACATTGGACAATACATGTAAGATGTCTCGTGGTAAAAAGGTTACGTCAAAACGAGATCAAGGTAAAATAAAACCAGCCAAGACTGACATGCTCATCGTAAATATTAACATAACATTAAATTAAATACAATTGACCTATTGCATACATTATTAGGAGAGAACAGATCAAAACACAGCAACTAAACTTTAACCACTGAACGAACCATGAAACTAAGGTCTGAAACATTACTCCCAGCCGGTTGGAAGGAGACATGTTGTGACTATATTTGTCAGTATTGCTCAGTCACCATTCAGGAGAGTTAAAATTATGAAACAGAATGTTAAATCAGTCGGAAAAATCCGCAATTTAATTAGTTAAATATAAAAAAGAAGATTTGGTATGATTTTCACTCTTAAAATGAAACGAAATGACACAGAAATAAACAACTTTAGGTCACCGTACGGCCTTCAACAATGAGCAAAGTCCATGACGCATTTCCAGCTATTAAAGGAACCGAAATGGCAAATGTAAAACAATTCAAACGAAAGAACAAACGGCATAATTTAAAAAAAAAAAAAATATTAACACCGTATGTTATTTTTTTTCTCTTTTGTATTGAATTTATATAAAGATTCATTTTGTTACATCTTGTGATCAATTTTATTTGGCAATCGCCAATGGCAGTCAGCAGGGTTAAAGCCATCAGTTGTTCGACCTGTTAGTCAAATGCGTTTTCGGTTTAAATATTCTTTTCCCCTTTTTTTGTCTTTTGGAAAATGTTGTTTGTGCTGGTTTTAGACCCTTCTACAACGAAATTTGTTTTCCATGCACACGTATAAAAATTGCGGTTTTCATCCTACGCAATCATAGGTTTGAAAGTAGTTTTCAATTTAGACTCGTTTATATATATATACGTATGTATATATTTATAGTAAGACTTACTCTTCCTAAAGAAATCCTTGCTATAGTCATATTGATTATGATTTAAGTCCGTTTTACCGTACATGTATTACGATATGAATAACTGTAGACATATAGGGCATATGGGTAATAATTTCTGTGTAGCATTTTCAAGATGATCCAATCTGTTCCAACTGATTATAATTCTTTAAATCTAATTAGATTTAAAGAATATTATATTCAGTGTATTTATACACCAAACATCCTTATTGTTTGCAAGTCGATAACTTAAACGTTTGTACATGCACATGTATATATTGTATGTTTAAACTCTTGTTATGAATTTTAAACTGAAAAGTTGCCTATTAAACCAAACCTTGGACTGCACGAAAACAAAGAAATACAAGCAGCTATTTTTACAACTAATTATCAATAAAAAAATACGAATCCTTAAAGCCATATTACCATGTTATATTCCGACATAAACGTTTATTCTCTGTGTACAATATTCCTGTTCCTTGGGTATCTGTTGATACACCACCAAAAGTGGCAATGCACAGTATCAGGATAAAAGTACAAAATATGTTTGTAGTATGAAGCATCACATGTAGAAGTCCTTGAATCTAAAAACAAAAACATCCACTTTTAGATTGTAATGATTTGCATATATTCCTGTGCGTTTTATAGATCTATATAAAATGATTTATATGTAGGAAACCATGTGGCAAATACCGAAAATGTCATTCATGACAATGTGTGATTGTAAGGCAGTTAACTCCTATAATTCAATATTATCACTGACACGTGTAATAATTAGCAAAATTATTTAATTACAAAAGCTCCTTGGTTTAAGACACTGATCAATGTATTGACACAACATACTCGAAATGGTGAATGTTTTTATACATCCAATTCTACATATATGTATGGGCTATATGGTGCCAAATGTATCCCTACTCATTACGTTGCATTTATTTTGACGATAGTTGTTCTCATTTGTTAATATTTATAGATTGTGTTATTTGGCAAAATTTGTTTTTTTAACACATTTGTATTATTTACATATAGCAACACATTTCACGCAAAACATAAGAATCATGTAAGAACGAAAAGTTAGCTTGCATTATTATACCTCAGTTCGTATATTTTCTGTGTAAATCTAAATAAATTTATTTTAAAATATGTCAGACAGAGTTAATACATTTCCTTTTGAACGAAGCTATTTATGGTTAATATTTTAAAAACCTTTTAACTTGGTATGTTTTTTTCCTGGAATTAAACACTTGCATGTGGAAGACAATTACCGATAAATCCTTAATAAATTAAAAAGTGTACAGAAGCAAATATTTTCCCGTACTTTCTGTAAAATAAAATACATATTTACGGGCTAGTTGGACAATAGCATTGCGAAATTTATTGTCCCCTCCAAACCCAATATTTCTCTCCTCTTCGAGTCGGAGTATATGTGATGTGTCGTGGGCCAATACACTTGCTTTAGAACTAAGCAAGTAAAGAAGTGTATACTATTGTCCTCTAGAAATTCGTTATGATTTGTGGGGGACATTATGTTGATTTTCATTAATATAAAGTATGTACTTCAAGTTGAAAAGTAACACTATGTAACTAGCTACTAGTATTATTTTGACTAGTGGTGTTTTAAAATTTTCTCGATATTAACCCATTTCAAATCTCTAAAGGTTGGAAGAAGAAGAAACAGTTCTAACCTTAACTGAAAATACATGAATACATTGTAGAAACTGATTTCAACGGAAAGTGCCGTTACATTATTTTTTATTGTCTCTAACTTATTTCAATGATGCAAAGTTTGGACTTTGGTTTGGGGCTTGGAATTTCTTTTTTTTTAGAAGAAAAACAATTATTTTCACAGATTTCGAGTATTATGATCCAAAGCATTATATTCATCTTCTCCCACAATGCCAATAGTAAACGTTTTAAAATATACACGCAGGCATTACTATGATGTTTACGGACTTCTTTCGGGTAAAATAGGCATTCCGAATTCTCTTTGATTGTTTACCTTAAGGTCTGATCTACGATTAACAAAATACTATCAGTTTACGGAATTTAATCGTCTTAAATATGATAATGCAATGTATTGTGTAATTTATCGATTAGTGCGTAGGTGGTATGAAAGTTGTACATACGTGGGAATATCTACAAAGATTGACATTTCCCCTTCGTCGTGTTTTTAACAGTAACAAGCCAGTTTTAGTTTTTTCGACAATTAAAAAAGTATAAATATTATAAAACTGTTTTTTACAATTGTTTTTTTAGCACTTTTGGTTGGCAATACAATATCATATTAATTTATTTGCGTCTCAACATTTACATTACAATCAAATAGTAAAAAAAAACCAACAACATTATAAATATTGAAATGTTCAACTGCATGATTGTGGTAAAGGCGGTTCGTGTAAAATTATAAACGAAAGAAAGAATCATTTGTTTTAGTGACCTCTTTTAATCTTTCGAAAAAGAATGAGTAATTTATGTGTAATTATGATATCATTTACACACCTTGAAATAATAATACAGGTAAAATAGTAAATGCCTCAATAGGTAAATGATTGAAAACCAATGAAACATAGACCACCACATAAAATAATATGATCTGTAACAACTTATTAATACAAACGAAATGTTCATGATGTTAAATTCAACTTTCATCTTACCCTTTGAAATAATAAATTCCTCGTTTCACAATGTAAACATTTGATAGTTCGCCATGTAAGGAAGTTAATATTTTCTAAATATAGATTAAAATTTAAAACGCTCGAGTGCTTTTAATAATTTCAAAAGTCAAGTGTGAAAAGTACTCGGCTTTACCGATAGGGTACGTATTGCTGTGTAGTACCGACATATGAATCATTGATCCTGTCGATTGTTTTTTCCTGTTTAATGTCAATAACGGAAATATAAAATGAGGAAGTTAAACATGTTAAAGAGTGAAACGTGTTAAATTGAATTGTACAATTACAAAATTCTCATAAATTAACTTTTATTTGGAAAAATGAAAATGATCAATGACGTCAAAGTTAGATGTCCTTGAATTTTTATACTCTTTCATTATTTATTTTTTTGTGTGTGTGTGTGGGGGGAGGGGGGGGTCTTTTGTCGGTATTTAGATCGCTTTATATGTGGTCTATTCTATATAATATTGAATTGGAATGCATATTTTCCACGACGTTTAATATACACATACTGTACATATAAAAAAGAAGATGTGGTATGATTGCCAATGGGACAACTCTCCTGACTTGGGACAGTCACACACATACATAATGTGGCAGGGTTAACTCGTGGAAGGGGAGTTCCAACCCTCCCATAACCTGGGACAGTGGTATAATAGTACAACATAAGAACTAATTATAAAAATAGCTGAAAAAGGCTTACAGCTCATCAAATGGACAAAAATACAAGTGGACGTGGACGTGGACTTGTACACCCCAACAACAACAGCAAAAAGACACTAAGAACAGATCTAAGAGTACTCGTATATCATGTATTCATGTATATATACATATAATGCAATGTATCGCCTTCCCCCTTTTTTAAAGCATCGTTACCTCCGTCCGACTTCACTGATAATAGTTTTTGTCGTTATTACTCGTCTAAATTTGATAACAAAAAATAATTACCTTCACTATTGTTAAAGATCAGGACCTCATTCTACCAAATACTCCCAGTGTAAGTATTATAAATTGTTATTACTAGTATATCAAATTGAATCCAATTATTATAATCCCCATTCAATGCACTAAGGTGGTCATTGACAAAGTTACATACGATTAATCCATTAATTTCACACATAAACACTTTATTAAAGTGTCCAAATATAAAAGCCTACGTAGATATAACTATTATAATTGTGAACATTATGATGACAGATAGAAATCAAAGTACTGAAGTACTGAACATCGGATGACCACAAGTTCTTGTAGATGAGTAGTATATATTGTGTGGCAGCAGCAAATATTTTTGCCACGTTGACAAAAATTTTGCCCCCGTCAGCAAAAATTGCATAATATATTTGTTGGATAATATCAAAATATTGATTTTTAATTTGTAAAATATAAAAGAATGTTTTTATTTTTTTTTTCACTGCATTAAACAATTTTAATGCATTACCAATCAATTTAACATTGTTGATATGCTGGATATGGAAGTAGTAAAAGTAAATTGAACATTTAAAAAAAAATTTCATTTCATTAAACAATTTAACGCATTACATGTACCAATCATTTAAATTGTTGATATGCTGGATATGGAAGTAGTAAAAGGAACATTTAAAACAATTTGAGAGCTTTAATTTGATAAAAGTTTAATTGGTAAATATAATAATTAACCCTAACCCTAACCCTAACCCTAACCCTAACCCTAACCCAAACAAAAATATCATACATTATAAATTATTATTATTATTAATAAAACATGGATGAGATAGAATCATGTGAAAATATAGCCAGACTTGATAACATATTCGATATAATATATGCAAAGTCAGTTTTTGACATTCTGAAGAAGGAAAATCAAGTGGAACACATAAGTGGAGGAAATGCATGGGATTTTTTTTATCAAGTAGAAACAGATAAAGTGTACACCGATTTTGTTAATTTAGTCAGACAATCAAATATTCCAGATAATGTGAGAGTCTACTATCAACTTACATTTTTACAATCAACAGATTGGAAAAATACTATATTGAAAACACCGCACAGAGCATCTCGCATAATAGATAAAGTTGAAAAAATGATAGATTTGGAACCTATTTTTAACAATGGAAAATGATGATTTAGATGAAAAACTTAGGAATGTATATATTACAATACAGCAAATGGGGGAGCATACCTAAGTGCTGAAAAAATTTATCAAACGTTGAAGACATCAAGAGATGGAAATGTACCAAGCGTATACAAGATCAGGAAATGGATGGAAAAAATAGACGACTACAATTTACAAAAACCTGTAAAACGTAGAATTAAAAGAGTGAAAATAATTGTATCGGAACCGTATGAGCAATACGATGCTGACCTTATGGATGTATCCAACATACAGAAATATAACAATAAGACACGTTTCCTGTTGGTTGTTATCGATATTTTCACACGGTTTTTATGGATTTATCCATTAAAAAACAAGTTTGGGAAGACAGTAGCTGATGCATTTGAAAAAATCTTCAAACATGGTAAAATCCCTTTGAAGGTTTCCACAGATGCGGGAACTGAATTCAAAAACAAAGATTTGAAACGTGTGTTTAAAAAATATGACATTTACCATCATGTCTATTTAAATTCCGACAGTAGTAAAGCGTCAATAGCAGAGAGGGTCAATTTGACATTTCGGAGGATGATGTTCCGATATTTTACAAAGCATAGAACTTATAGCTATCTCAATGTTCTACAAAATTTGGTAGCAAGTTATAATGCAACGCCACATAGAAGTTTAAATAATACAGCTCCAAAAGATGTGAATGAGAAAAACAAATATGATTTGTGGGCATATATGTATATTAAAACTCCACCCAAAGAAAAACGAATCAGAGAAAAGAAAGAAACATTAAAAGTACAACGTAAAAGAGGGAAACAGTTTCATTTTAAAATCAATGACATGGTAAGACTGAGCCATTTGAAGAAACCGTTTCAAAGAGCTTATCAGCAACAGTGGACCTCCGAAATATTTAAAATATATAGACGATTTCTAATACATGGGAAAATCTTTTATAAAGTACAAGATTTTTTGGACAAGGAAGTTGTAGGCAATTTCAATTATACAGAGTTGCAGCGTGTGAAAAAGGAGGCTGACGCATTGTGGTTTGTTGAGAAAGTGCTTAAATGGCGAAGGCGGAATGGTCAACGTGAGGGTTATGTAAAATTCCAGGATTGGGATAAACGTTTTTGTCAGTGGATTCCTGAGAGAGATATTGTTGACTTATAAAATGAGCTTTTACATGGTCATTAACAGTAACAAAAATTTAGACATTTACCCACATAACAGACCACACAAATTCCGTACATATCTTCAGACGCCAATAGTGATGAAATCAAAATGGAAAGTCGCATTAGTTGATATTAAATTATCATCAAATAATGATCTATATATATATGCAAACATATGCGGTGATGTAATAGTCGATGGTAACAAACAACCCTTATTGAAGCGAATATGTTGCTGCTCTCAAACTGAATACTACCACTTTGATCAACTTGCATACATTCCAGTGGTGAAAAGTGAAATAAGAGACATTGAATTCTTTATTACTGACATGCAAGGGAGTCATGCATCATTTTTAAAAAATCCAGTGTCGATTACACTGCACTTCAGGTCGTATCCATACTTTGCATGATAATCATGGAATTGAACAATTCTCAATATGTGCTAGACCCTAGGACATGGATAATGTACTATGAAAATCTAGCGAATGACAAACATCACAATTCATATCTTAATAATTCATACAGAAGAACTATCCAGAGTGGTGGTTCCCTCACTAATTCAGCAGCTAGCTTCATGGAACCAATCACATTACCACAAAGTAAACCACATGCGCAATCACCCATTAAACTTGTAACACATGCACAGCAGCAGGTGGAAAATGCTAAGTCGGAAATTAGTCGAGCTGTGAAAAAGATAAAACGCAAACGTGGGAAGTTACAAAACAGTAATAGAAAAAGCCATAGAGGGGAGCAGAAGAAAACGAAAAAGACGAAGAAAGGAGGAAGGAAAAATAAAACAAACAGTAAGAAAGGAAGTGTACAGAGTGTGAAAAAAAGATTAAAGAATCAGCTAATTGAAAAGGATATTTTCCAGTAAAATTCAAAATGGCTAAAATAAATCCTGAAACATTTCATGAGCTGCAACCAAGTCAGTTGTCTTTATTCAATCTACCTGGTCATCAAACTGCAGTCACAAGAATCACATATGAACATATTCGACCAGCTGCAACTTTTACAAAGACATCGCCAATAGAGTTTCACATATCTGGTGGAACAGAGTATCTAGACTTAAGTAAATCAACAATGCATGTACGTCTAAGACTTAAAAGAGGAGATGGAACCATAGCAGATAGCAGTGACGTTAATTGCGGGCCTGTGAACTATGTTTTGCATGCATTATTTAATCAAATAGATGTTTTAATTCAAAATAAAATTGTCACATCTTCAACAGGATTTTACCCTTACAAAGCTTATATGCAAACTTTATTGAAATATGGGAAAGAAGCTAAAGAATCGCAGCTCTCAAGTCAATTATGGATAGACGATCATCAAGGAACATTGGATGATGCAGATTGTAACACAGGATCAAATCTTGGGCTCTACAGAAGAACAGCATACATAAAAAATGGTAAAACTGTTGATCTTGAAGGAAACATTTTCCATCCCCTGTTTTCAATGAATCGTTACATATTAAATCAAGTAGGAGTTACTGTGAAATTCTACAGATCGAGACCAGAATTTTATCTAATGTCGGTTGATGAAGATGCTGATTATTACCTTGAGATTGAAGATATGTATCTATCAATAGCAAAGATCCACGTTCACCCCGGCATTGTATATGGCCACGATTCTATACTCAGGACAGTAAACGCTAAATATCCCATTGTGCAAAATGATGTTCGCACAATTTCACTTCCAGCTGGTCAAATAAGTTTTAACTTCAACAACATATTCCAGAATAATAGACCCAATAAGGTATTGATAGCCTTTACGGGGAGTCAAAACATAGCAGGTGACTACTCACTATGTCCGTGGACATTCAAACATTGCCACCTAAGTGAAATAAATCTTAAAGTTGAGGGAGTGCCAGTTTCCGGGAATCCTGTCAGAGTAAAATTTGACTCGTCAAGTGGAGAATCATCCATTGTTGCATTTCGCAATCTATTTGAGGTTGCTGGGAAAACTCTGCAAGACTGTGGTAATGGATTAAACAGAGACAGTTTTTCTGAAGGATATGCCTTGTATGCCTTTCAACTGGAACCAATTTTTGAAGGTTTAGATTATTTAACATTGAAAAGGAATGAACGTGTCAATTTGGAATGCACATTTGATTCTCCCCTCACTGAACCAACAACTATAATCATTTATAGTGAATTTAGTGGATATTTTGAAATAACTCAAACTCGAGACATCATAATTCAAGAATGAACACTATGCAATTGGAGTGTATGATTAATTGTGATGAACTAATGAAGGATAAAATTGTTGGTATATTTGCAGCAGATCAGATACCTAAGATAGTGAGAAATCGACCCATGGGATTTATTTGTAACACTGAAAATCATTTTGAGAATGGTGCACACTGGATCGCCTTTTTCATAAATGAGGAACGAAGAGGGATATTTTTCGACAGCTTCGCACACTCTCCCGATTATTATTCACGTCACTTCTTAAAATTCTTTGAACACAATGCGATATCTCTGGAAATAAATCAAAAACGATTACAGAGTGAGAATTCATCAGTATGCGGTCAATATTGCATTTTCATCTTATCACTCTTATGTAGAGAGTATGATCTAACTAACATTCACGATTTTTTCAGTGATAATCATCAAGCAAACGACATCTTTGTTTTCAATGTGATTGGTAAAACCTATTCACACTGCATATGAAAAAGTGTTTAAAATGATGAGACACATGGTAACAATCATCATTCGAGCAAGAGGTGATCATCATGAGTTTGGTGAAATTTCAAACACCCATGACTTCAATATGTGTCGGTCCAACGGGTTCAGGAAAAACTACATACATTAAAAGATTATTAGAGAACGCTCAGGAAATGTTTACAATACCACCTCAGAAGATATACTACTGTTACAGCATATGGCAAGATGTCTTCGATGAATTGAAAAAAACTGTCTCCAACATTTCATTTCAACTGGAACTGCCTGATGAAAGTGATTTTCTTGTTGATAAGGATATACACACATTATGGATCATTGATGATAAAATGGATGAAGTAGTGGACTGTAAACTGATGCAGAAGATTTATTGCGTTTTAAGTCATCACACCTTAACATCAATTATTTTTATACTACAAAATTTATATCAGAAGGGGAAGGTTATGCGATCAATCAGTTTGAATTCTCACGTCTTTTTTCTTTTCAAAAATGGTAGAGATTCACTGCAAATACAATCTTTAGCTCGACAAATGTTTCCAGGTCAAGTTCGCTTTTTCATGGACGTTTACCAACGTGCAATTAGCAGACCATACAATTGCTTGATAGTGGATATAGCACCAGGTTCAAACCCTGAATATCAGTTGCGCGCAAATCCTTTTCCGGGGGAGGACACGATTGTTTATCAACCAAAATGATTTTAAAAGAATCAAGTAGAAGCTTCCTTAAATTATTGGCGAACACTACACCTGAACAATCTGCTCAAATCATAAAAAGCACGGACCACAGACAATTACAACTATTAGTAGAAATAGTATTCAACTGTCTAAAAAGCGTCATACCATTGTCTGAGAGGGTTAAAAGGAATCTTTCAACTTTTGCAAAGTTCATTCGTGCTGTGGTAGTTAATAATATAACACCTCAGTTGAGGAGAAAACGTTTACTGAAGATAATTGTTATTATTCCAACATTGATATCATCTTTTTTCAAATACTATGACTCGGGAGTTAATACTATTACCCAAGGAGAAATATGAAAGATTGATGAATATGTCCAACCAATGTGAAATTGTTAATGTGAAAGAAAAAGAAAAGGAATATGATGGTAAAGATAGTGACAGTATAAAAACAGAAATAAACCTAGAAGAAGATGTAACCAAACAACATGGTAGTGGTCAGGTTTTGCAAAAAACAGAATTGAAAAATTTAAAAGAAACTGTAGATCGATCAAAATCAGACAATCAAGAGGAAAATAGGATGGATGTTGATGAATATGATGGTGCAGCAGAGGGTAAAGCTATCAAGATGTCTCCTGAAAAATTCTTAAGAAATGTGGAAAAATCGCAAAATCGCAAAAGATTAAAGAGTAAATGGTTATCATTTCATTTGTAATGAAGAAGTGGATTATTTAAAACTATTGGAGACTTCAATCAATCACTTGTATTTTTCTTTAAATTTGTCTATATTTATATATGTATATAATATATTGTCTATTTGTATATTTACACTGTGTACCTTTAAATTTAATTAATAAAATAAATATTTAGATAACATATGTTCGCCTATTAGTTCTAGTCCACGATCGCGTAGTATATATAAAACGTTGAAAGTGCTATTGATATCACAATTGTCATGGCTGATGATAATTTCTGCGAGGATTTATTGCGTCTTTATCCTGACAGTAACCCTCAATATCAACAGCAGTTGCGAGAGTTAAATGATCGATTGAGTGTTGATAATGACAACAGATCAAATCTTACGGTTAAGGTCTATTCATGTTATTATTGTAAACTTCTGTTTGATCACCCTTCCAAACTGAAGAGACACCAGAGAAACAGTTGTACATTTCCATGTCGACAATGTGATAGACATTTTGATTCAGCGGAAAATTTGTTTAAACATAGCAACATCGATCATACAACTTATCAGACTGGTTCAGGAAACACTGATTCAAATTCACATACTACAATCAAACATAAAAGTGTGGATAAGTCTGCTCTCTTGGGAATAGCACGAGCTCGTTTCATTTATCCGAATGAGGATAATGGGGAAAAGTATGATCTTCTAGCATTTTTATCTGGAATTAAGCATGAGGTAAAAACTCATTTACAAGAGATGTGTGTTGAACTCGGTCATATTAAGTGGTATATGAATTGTCTTGTGCAAATGATCAAGCCGAATGGAGGTGAAGGTGGTAATGATTTAAAGAATAATGCACATTTTATCTCGAAGACATCGAATCTAGTTGATAGAGCAAATATAGATGATGAACATGATATTAATGTGACATATCAAAAAATATTCAAAAGTTTTGATGAGTATATACGAAATGGGAGCGGTTGGTCATTAGATCATATTAAACACATTGAGATTAATACAGCTAAATATAAACCTTTAGGCGGTGGATCGTATATACCCCTACCAAGAACTCTTGCTGCAACCAGAGCGTTACTCAACATAAGAAACTTAGATGAAAAATGTTTTGTATATGCTATTATAGCATCCATACATCCTACGTGTTCAGGTGACCCTTCTAAAGTGCATCACTACATCCCATATGAACATGAATTGAACATGGAAGGTATACAATTGCTCGTTGCACCATCATTTGTGAGTAAATTTGAAAGGCAGAATAACATTTCAGTAATGGTGTTAGGATTTGAAGAGGGTGAATTTTTCCCCCTCCATGTAACAGGTCTAAGAGAAGCTCATCATGAAGTTGACTTATTGTATTTGAAAAGTGGGAATAAAAGTCACTGGTGTTTGATTACAGATCTCAATAGACTTTTATATCGAACAAAATGCTTGGGACGCAGTCATAAGTATTGCAGATTCTGTTTATCAGGTTTCACCAGTGAACATACTTTAGAGAAACATATAAAATACTGCTCAAAATTTGAAGCTCAACATGTGACATATCCCACCAAGGGGGTAGACGATATACTAACATTTCAAGATCACGCCAAACAGTTACAAACATCATTTGTTATTTATGCTGACATGGAAACATTTTGCGAACCTATGGTTACTGAAGAGCCAGAAGATAATCGAACCAGCACAACGAAATTAACAAAGTTGATACCATGCGGGTACGGTTATCAAGTTGTTTGCATCGATGACAGATACACTCAACCACCTAAAATATATAGAGGTGAAAATGTTAGTGAACACTTCCTTCATAGTCTTCTTGACGAAAATAAACGTATAAAGGCTATTTTGAACAATCCTGAACCCTTGTGCATGACTGTTGAAGATGAGGAAGATTTTCAATCAAGTACACATTGCCACATTTGCATGGAAGAATTTACAGATTCCACTATCCGCGTTCGAGACCATGCACATGTTTCAGGTAAATTTCGTGGCGCTTCATGCAGAGATTGCAATCTTAATTTTAAAGAACACACATTCGTGCCAGTTATATTTCATAACCTGAAACAGTTTGATGCACATTTAATCTGTTCCTCGATAGGTATTTTCAAGAGTGAAGAAATTGGCTGCATAGCCACGAATGCAGAAAAGTACATCAGTTTCAACCTATCCAATCTGCGCTTTATCGATTCATACCAGTTTTTGAATTGTTCACTAGAGGAATTGGTATCGTCAATGTCTAAGGAGAATCCGAAAGAAACATTTAAACATTTTACAAAAGAATTTGATGATGATAAGCGGATTGCTCTTTTGTTGAAAAAAGGAACATATCCTTACGAATACATTGACAATGCAGCAAGGTTCAATGAAACTGAATTACCCTCTATAGACAAATTCTACAGCAATTTATCAGAGAAAACAATTAGTCAAACCGAGTATGAACATGCGCAACGGGTATGGAATCAAATGAATATTAAGAATATAGGCGAATATCACGATCTTTATCTAAAAACTGACGTTCTATTATTAGCTGATGTATTTGAAACTTTCCGGAAGAAGTGGATAACGAACTATTCCCTCGACCCTGCAAATTATTACACTCTTCCAGGGCTTTCCTGGCAATCTGCATTGAAAATGACTGGTGTGAGACTTGAGCTATTGACAGATCCTACAATGTGGCTCTTCTTTGAGCAGAGTATACGAGGAGGTTTAACAATGGTGAGCTGCAGACATGCAAAAGCAAACAATCCCTACTTGAGCAATTATGATCCAGCTTTACCAACTTCATACTTGATGTATGTAGATGCGAACAATTTATACGGTTTAAGCATGAGCATGCCATTAGCTGTGGGGAAATTCCAGTGGTTGTCAGAAGAGGAAATAAACGATTTCAATGTCTTAAATGTATCCAATAACGCTGACATCGGATATGTCATTGAATGCGATTTGGATTACCCAGATAACTTACACGATCTTCACAATGATTTTCCTCTTGCAGTTGAAAAAGGAGTGATAACAAATGAAATGCTTTCACCTCATTCACGTCATCTGTATGAGCAAGCAAATGATGATGGGAAAGAATACCAACCGAGCACCAAATTGCTAGCTACTTTGAAAGATAAAAAGCATTACATCTTGCACTATGTGAATCTAAAGTTATACCTCAAACTAGGTTTGGTTTTGAAGAAGATTCACAATATAGTTTCATTTGAACAGCGTCCATGGTTGAAACAGTATATTGACTTCAATACCGAAATGAGGAAAAAGGCTACTAGCAATTTCGAGCAAAAACTTTTTAAAAATGGCAACAATGCTATTTTCGGTAAATCAATGGAATCGTTGCGGAAACATATCAACTTCTCTCTCTGTCATAGGTGGGATAAGTTTCAAAAACTTACTGCAAAATCATCATTTAAAAGCTTTAAGATATTCAACGACCACTTGTGCGGCGTGCTACAAACCAAAACAAAAATTTTCTTCAACAAACCAATTTACCTAGGACAAATGATTCTCGATCTGTCAAAGGCGCACATGGTTGATTACTACTACAACCACATGAAAAAACTATACAAGGAGAATGTAACATTATGTTACACAGATACTGACAGTTTCATTATGCATGTGAGAACTGATGACATATATAGAGACATGTCGTTAAACAGTGAGCTATATGACTTTTCAAATTATCCAGCTGATCACCCTCTTTACACCAAAGACAGGAAATCGATTATTGGTTTATTCAAAGATGAATGCAAGTCCATTCAAATGGTGGAATATATCGGACTAAGAGCAAAAATGTATAGTTTTATCACCGCAGACGACAAGAAACTGTAGTAGCAAAGGGTATTAAAACCCGAAATGTTAGATTCGAACAATATAAAAACACCTTGTTCAATTGTTCTCCACTACTCTCGCATATGTACACTTTGAGAAGTTTCAACCATCAGATTCACATGGTGAAGGTTGTGAAAAGTGGACTATCACCATATGATGACAAGAGACACTTGCTGGATGATAATGTGCATTCGCTAGCATATTTTCATAGAAAATTAAAAGAAAAACATTAATACAATTGTAAATTGAAAAAAAAATCCATATCCGTAATAAATTCAAGAAAAAGAAAACACACTGTACAATAATTATATAATATTTTATTTCATGTAAATAAATATATGATTTTATAATAAAATATATCAACATATTTAAGTTTTATCCGTTTGCTATCAACCTGGGGAAGTGAAATACATAGGGCAATGGGGAGTAGCATGGTAAAATGGCGACTTTAACTTAAAAACCCCAATGAAAATACATAACTTTAAAACCCAAATGGACCTTCAAACAAACTTCAAACATAATGACAATAGGACAATGGGGAATAACACCTTCAAACATTAAGGCAATAGGACAATGGGGAATAACACCTTCAAACATAGGACAATGTGAAATAACACCTTCGAACATTAGAACAATGGGGAATAGCACCTTCAAACATTAGAACAATGGGGAATAACACCTTCAAACATTATGTCAATGGGGAATAACACCTTCAAATGGGGAATAACACCTTCAAACACACCAGTGAAATACATTGGACAATGGGGAATAACACCTTCAAACACGATGAAAATATTACAAATAAATTTTAGATTAAAATATAAGAGACATATTCTTTGGTAAATTAAACACAATTATGAAAATGGGGAATTACACCTTCAAACGCACCAGTGAAATACATTGTGCAATGGGGAAAAAGACCTTCAAACACGATGAAAATATTACAAATAAATTTCTTAAATTTTAGATTAAAATATATGAGACATATTCTTTGGTAAATTAAACACGTGAAAATCGCATGTTTAATATTTTCCTTAAAATATCGGAAAAGTTCTCCCTATTGAACGAAAGTCCGAGTGAATTTAAAACAGACCCTGGGACGTTCTTTAAATGAATGAATATCTCTTCAGATGTGAAATGGCTGCATTCCCTTATCATTTTATTTAATTGATATCTTTGATCAAAAATTTCCTCGGCAGCATTAAACACATCTAATTCGGCAAATCCAGGATTTAAAACAAATTGAAAGTCTGCATAATCCATAAAAATAATTAAAATTGGTGAGGGAATTTTACAAAAAAAATCTCTCATTTGAATATCACATTTTGTTGTTAATTTATTATAAATACATGCAACAGATAAAGTTTGGTGAAGGTTGTGAAAAGTGGACTATCACCATATGATGACAAGAGACACTTGCTGGATGATAATGTGCATTCGCTAGCATATTTTCATAGAAAATTAAAAGAAAAACATTAATACAATTGTAAATTGAAAAAAAAATCCATATCCGTAATAAATTCAAGAAAAAGAAAACAGTGAAAATCGCATGTTTAATATTTTCCTTAAAATATCGGAAAAGTTCTCCCTATTGAACGAAAGTCCGAGTGAATTTAAAACAGACCCTGGGACGTTCTTTAAATGAATGAATATCTCTTCAGATGTGAAATGGCTGCATTCCCTTATCATTTTATTTAATTGATATCTTTGATCAAAAATTTCCTCGGCAGCATTAAACACATCTAATTCGGCAAATCCAGGATTTAAAACAAATTGAAAGTCTGCATAATCCATAAAAATAATTAAAATTGGTGAGGGAATTTTACAAAAAAAATCTCTCATTTGAATATCACATTTTGTTGTTAATTTATTATAAATACATGCAACAGATAAAGTTCTTAATGAAGGTGGAGCTGACCGCTTTCGTTTTTCACTCAGTGTCTTTTTTTCTACTTCTTCTCCCATTGTCCTTTTTCTGTTCTGATTGGCTAAAAGAAATAAATAAGATACATAAACTCTAGTAAAATAGTTTTCACATCATAAATCTACAGATACATGCATGAAAACAAATGAACAAAGTGCGACACCTGTATTAAGAAATTGGATTTCATAATGGAGATTTCTAAAATAAATGAAAAGGATGAATTGAGTAGTGCAAATGTGGAAGAATATTCACTTAAAATGACAGATGAGCATGATTACAATTTTATCAATATGGATACAGCTGAAATCAGTGACCAGTTTCCACAACTGCACAGGCTTGGTGCAAAGATGAAAATTGTCGGATTGTTATTCTGTTCGATAACTCTAGCAGTTATATTAATAAATGGGCCATTAAACAGTGAAAATGATCCTCCATTCATATCTGATGATGTTAAACGAAACAGTAGCGGAAACGATTTATTTTGTAATAAAATGGACACTTTTGCTTTATCTGAAGATATTTTTGTAAATACATGTATATTGAATAGTGAACTGTTTGTATTATTGAGAAATGATCCTCTTAGAAATGAGATCGCTTTAAATCAAAGGCAATGGTTTTATCTTAAAGCGAGTATTTCACATATTGATAAATCAATCTTTGATTGGAAAAATGTTGCTAAGTTATGAATGATTTCTATCCTAACTATTGTATATAAGAACATATTAGAAACAGAATAAAAATTTGATCACTTACTGGTGTTATCTTCACTCGCCATCTTCAACTGCTTCAGAAAGTATGAATCCAGCTCCAGCTGTTTTCTTTTTCTTCTTTAGCCCCTTGAACGGGCCAGATTCTGCTGCAACAATCACCTTTCTGACGTCCGACTCTGACACTCCCGCCTCCTCATCGCTATCGCTGATAGCAATCACCTTTCTCTAAAATAAGAATATCATAATATAGAAAATCATCTTAAAATTTTAAAGTTATTTCAATGTTTTCAATTTTTTTTTTTTTTTTTTTTTTTTTTTTTTTTCTTTTTATGGTACATTTAATTGGATAATTACTTTAAATTCATAAACTTGAAAATTATAACTACTTATTTTGATTTACATAGAAAAAAAAAAAAACAAAAGTTGTTTTACCTTTCTTTTCAAAGTAACTTTTTTTACTTCTTCTTCTTCTACTTCTTCTTCTTCTTCTTCTTCTTCTTCTTCTTCTTCTTCTTCTTCTTCTTCTTCTTCTTCTTCTTCCTCTTCAACAACTATAACCTTCTTTTTCCTGCTAGGTTTTTGCAGCTAAAAAAATTAATATATAATAAAAACAATTGAACGTGTAAGAAATCATATAAATCAACGTTTGCTGTGGGAAAGAAATTCGTATTTATTAGCGGTTGAGAAATTTACCTAGAAACAAAAATGTTGAAATATCTGCAACTGAACGTTTATCAAAACATTTTTTACTTGCTATCAATAACTTTGAAAATTAATACTAACAGTGGTGAAATCAACCCAGAAACAAGTGAAATATCTGCAGCTGAACGCAAGCCGCTTGTAAATACTCTCTATCAATAACTTACTTTTAACTAAAACGTATATATTTATGTTCAATTATTTGCTGTTGAAGGATAATTAGAACGTTTATCATATAGTTTTTACTCGCTTTCAATAACTTTGAAAATTATGTGTACTTACTAGCAGTAGTGAAATTTACGAAAAAACATATAAGGTGAAACATCTGCAGCTGGTGCTTTTATTAAACACTCGCAATATCTTACTTTAAAATAATTTTGTAGATCGCTCCTATTTCTTAGAGAATAAAATATATATCACGCTCAACTATTTGCTGCTGAACGATAATAATTTAGCTATATGTTCATGTAAATATTTACTGCTAAATATTAGAAATCACTAACCTGTTTTTTTATTTCTGCCTCAGCTTTTAAAAGAACTGGCTTCAGATTGCATAGCTCTTTAAACTCATCAGTCCCAAGAGTTATGCTTCTGCTACTTGTTAAACTGCCTATGTGGATATAAACATATCCCTTGTACGGTGTAACCGCAATGTTCTTCTTTCTTCCAAAATTCAACTCAGCCCGCTCTACTTCTCCACCAAATCCCCTCATGTACTCAACCTGGTTCATCATTTTTATCGCTTTATGATAGAATTGAGTGTATCGCGTTAATAAAGAAATAAAGCTTCCGTTTCATTAAATTTGAATAATAGTTTCCAACACTTATTTACTCCTAAAGGCTCGCCAACCTTCCATTATCCATGTTACACCATTTTATTAATTCATATGTAATTTCAGTGTAGATCTGTCCCGATCGCGATTTTTCATGTCAGATTGATCTCCAATATTGCGGCAGTATTTGGATAATACACCTTCTGTTTACATTAAATCTTAGTTCATCAGTTTAAATATAAAGTGTTTATCACCTTTCAAATTTGAAAAGTGATCATTACTCAATAAATTTTGATTGTTTTTATTTAAGATCAATTATATATTATAGATTTGTTCGAACCGGATTTTGATGGTTATTTTTTACATCTCATTACTATTTTTTCTCTCTATATATAATTTTTCCTTCATTAAAACAAAACCTATTTTCTTTTCTTTTCTTTGGATCATATTTTCAATGGTAAATCGAGTTGGATTTTGACGATTATTTTTACATCTCATTACTATCTCCTTTTTTTTCTCTCTCTCTCTCGCTCTAATTTTTTTCATCGTTAAAACACCTTTTTTCTTTTCTTTGGATCATAGTTTCAATGGTGAATCCTATCTCCTTTTTCTCTCTCTCTATTTTTTCCTTCGTTAGAACATAAGCGACTTTTTTCTTTTCTTTGGATCATCTTTTCTTTGGATCATATTTTCAATGGTGGATCATATCTCCTTTTTCTCTCTCTCTCTATTTTTCCCCCTACATGCTACTTTTTTCTTTTCTTTTCTTTGGATCGTAGTTAATTGTTTTGCTCATGACTTTTTTGCAGCTAGCTAATTTTTCCCATGTGTAAATATTTCATTTGATAAGATTTGAGATTGAAGCTTGTGGATTACCATCTTTTATAATTAATAGTTGATAAAAATGTTTTAAGAAAAGTTTTTGTTTTGCAAATTTCTAGATATGCTCTTTTCTTTTCTTTGGATCATTGTAAATGGTGAATCTTGTTTTGTTCATGACTTTTTTTTCAGCTAGCTTCTTTTTTCCTGTGTAAATATTTCATTTTCTTGACAAGATTTGAGATTGAAGCTTGTGGTTTGACCTCTTTGAAGAGTTGTCTCATCAGCAATTAAACCATATTTCTTTTATAATTAATAAATTTAAAGTAGATAAAAATTAATTAAGCAAAGTTTTTGTTTGCAAATTTCTAGATGATATACAAATGGTGTCAACTGGTAATCATCCACATTGATTGGGGTAGCAATGCAGTGGGAAAAGTTTAAGAAAAGTCTAATTTATTAACACATATCAAATACAAATACTTTATTCCATGAAACAACATAGTAAGTTTCAAAACAAATCAAGTTTTCTGCACTATTTATATAACAATTGTAAATAATATAAACAAGAGAACTATCAAATGAAATTTGGTTATAAAAAACTTACATCATTTGTAATGCACCATTTTTTTCACATAAAACATGTTATAGAAAGCACCATGACAGCGGTTACAAATCAAGAATTTTTATATATTTATCTCTAGGTTTAACTTAATCATATAGCACTATAAAAAGTAATAAAAACAAAAGAAAAAAAGTTTAAGCAAACACAATATGATAAAATATGCGATAATATGTTGTAATTAAATTTGGATGCTGTAAATTCTCATATGAAAAAATTCCAAAGATGAAAATGATGATAAAGTAAACATAAAAACAAAAAGTTCTCCAAACATTATATACATATATATATTATTTACATATATACAATAATACCAATCATATTTGTTTTTTAATTTAATTTATTTCTATTACAAAACTAAACATATGTAAATGGAAAACTAAAAAGAATAATTTAATGAAAGGAATAGATTAATAATGAACTTTAATACCAGAGAAAGTAGATTATTTAATGAAAAGAATAGATTTATAATGAAATTTATGGTTTGAATGAGCATGAAACATATAAACTAAGGTGAATTTATAAAAACAAACTACATGTATACTACTATTTACAATATAATAAAATGAGAGTAGAGAAATGCGAGTATAATCAAAATCTTTTCTTTAATTAAAATAAAGTGTAACTAATCCAAATAAATCAAATGAAAGAAAATTGAAAAGTTTTGGTGATATAATTTTTCATAATATAAGTAGATTTGTAGAATACATCCTCATCAGTGATTATTAAAATTTAGATAACAGTGTATAAATAAGTTTATAAAATTTAGAAAAAAGATTATAAAATTTAGAAAAAAAAAAAAAAAAAAAATATAAAATTTAGAAAAAAAATTTAAAAAATTTCATAAAATTTAAAAGTTTAGAAAATTAATCATAGGTTAGTCTCTGTGGCCGAATAGATATCCTGTTTGATCTTCTCAATATTCTTGGTGGTTGTTGTTGTGCTGGGGCTACTCGTCTGTTATTTTCACGTGGTGGAAAAAAATAATTTATAATTTCTTGAAGCCTTTCATAAATTGCGATGAGGATATATTCTACAAATTAAAAAGTAGTAAATACAGAGATAGATATTAACTTAAACAGTTTTTTTTGGTGTATTAACAAAATCTGCAATTTCTATTTCGGATAGTGAATCTGCATCGACATTGAAGGAGAATTGGTGTTGGCGGAAATTGGTTTTTGCAGTTCTCTTCTTTTTGCAGATGCAAAATAACATCAGCGACAAGAGCATAACACATGCTAGAGATGCTGTAAAGATAAATTTGAATATGTCACTTACTTTAAAAATTATAAAATATATTGATATATATAAATAGATTAGACCATTGGTTTTTCTGTTTGAATTGTCTTTATAGCTTACTGTTTGGTGTGAGCTTTTGCTCTGTGTTGAAGGTCATACTTTGATCTATAATACATTGGCACTCATACCGCATCTTTTTCTTATTTATAAATAAGTGTTTTTATTAGAACATGTATATATTTTTATTTTATTTATTTATTTTATTTTTATATTGTTTGTCAATCAAATAAATAAATTAAATTTAGATACTTACCAAAAATCATTATAAGAATGATCTTAATATTATCTAGACCCTTGTCTTCCTCCTGTGCATGTGGTGTTGACTTCTGAAATAAAGAAATAAAATCATGTATTTCATGAAAATGTTGATATTAAAAAATCTTATCCTTCACATTTTAATTTGTTTTTAAGCACTATACTATAGAGAATACAAATTGACTCGTTCATGTACATGTATTTCCTAATAAAAATAGAAAACAAAACGGACGTTTTAATTAAAAAAATATCAGATAAATGCTTACCAGTTGTTTATCAGTGGTGCCGATTGACAATGTGGATCCTGGTGTTACTCTTGTTGCTGCTGTTGTTGTTGTAGAAGCTATGACTCCATTCTGTAAAAAAAAAAAATATACATAATGTAAGAAATGTTTTACACAATAAAATTAATAAATAATATATAAGATCTGCTCATAGTTTAGGTTGTTTCTAGTCACTTTACATATAGAGACAATACTACGTGATTACTTTAAAGCTCTTATTATTCTGTTATTCTTTTCTAATTTCCTATATACTTACATCACAATGTATACCATTAACAATTGTTATTGTTTCTGGTGTTGCTAAAACATTGCTGCATTTAGAATTTCCTTGTTTGATCTCAATTGAATGCAGGTCTCTATTATTTGCAAGGTCCAATTGTCCGGCAACAAAAAATCTTTCGAATACGACTTTCTTTACATCTAGTCGGATTCTGGTGTTGTAGAGCCCTGCTCCAGTCCATCTGCAATGGAGAGTATCCCCCTCCACTGTGCATACATCTCTCAATTCATGCGAGCATGAAACAGCTGACATTGTGAAACAAATGATGATGAATATAAACATGGTGTTGATGGGTGACATTTTGCAAATATTTTGAGGAATTAAATACCCGGATGAGAAATAAAAACAATAGTCTAATTAGGGAATGAATTAGGGGTAATTAATTCCGTGATATATGGTTGGGATAAGAGTGGTAGATGGATAAGGTTTAATTAATGTTTGAGTATGGATTGTTTTAATAAATAATAATAATAGTTTTTACAATATACGCTAGGGTTAGGGTTAATTAATATACTTTCAATTCTTATTCATTTTTTGTTACAAATGAAACTTAAAAGTTTTATAAAATTTCTTCTCTCAACGCGAAGTCATTTAATCTTCTATTTTTTCAGTTTTACTTTTAACTTCTTTATCCAAAATATTAACAATTTAAATTGTCTATATGTTAAATGCGATGGAAAATAAATCAAAACATTCTTTTAAAAGTGAAAAAACAAAATTTTCATTTAATATTATACAACAGTTATATTATGTAATTTTCTTGACGTCTGCAAAATTCAACGTGTGAAAAAATCAAAACAGTCTTTTATATTTCTACAAATTTTAAAATCCAATATTTTGATATTATTCAACAAATATATTATACAATTTTGCTAGCGGGAACAAATTTTTGTCAACGTGGCAAAAATATTTGCTGCTGCCACACAATATATACTACTTAGATGGTCAAAAGCACAGAAAAAAACTCTCATCTCTGAAAGTGAGGTTAATGTACAGAGATGTATTTTTTTTCTGAGACAAGTTCGTGCATGGGTGATGAATAGATGACAGAAAATTCAACCTCACCGTAATAACTATTATATCTTAATGTCACAAATCAGTATACATTAGTTTGTTGTTAAATATTATAGTAAATTCGAAGATAAAGCTTGAAAGCAAAATGGTAAATGTTAAACCCCAATAAGGACAACCAGACTAACACAGCACATAACATTAAAGACTGGGCATGTGCAACACTACCCCTATCATAACCGGGTGTTAAAACGGTAAAGTAAGAAGATCCGTCTCTTCATGTGGCACGCGTCGTGTTGATACAGACATTCAAATTAAATGAGATGCACTTTGTGACAGTTCTTTTTAGTGTTTGCACTTGCATTAGTTTGCTCGTCTTGAATATGCTTGAAATATATACCCCTAAATGTCATTTGATCTATGTATCAACATTTTATGCAGTAGCAGGAACTGAGAAACAAATCTAACAACCAAAATACATTTACAATTCATCTCCATGTTTAGTAGTATAAAACATATAACTTCTGATCCCTGGTCTACGTCAGTATTTCATCTTGTTAACTATACAACTTACATATACTTACTGGGGTTATCATAAGAGATAATTTCCCATCAAAAAGTATTTTCACTAATATGCTTACTAAGTATTACTTTTACTGTTTAGTCTGTTTTTGGTGATATCCATTTGCTGTGACTCTACTTATGCATCCTGTCATTGTGTTCTTGTTCTACGATACTATTTAAGGTCTTTCCTCTACGCGAGGAAAGACCTTATTGTTTTTCTACTGTTTTTTCTTTCTTCCCGCATCTTTTTGGGACGCCCGCCTACCCTGTACTTATACATCCCGTCATTGTGCAATTGTTCTTTTACGATGTTTGTATTCTTTTCGTTCACTTTTGTGTTTTTTTATGCCTTTTTGTGCTTCTATGTTACATATTTGTAGTGATTTCTCTGTAGTGATTTAGACAATAACATCATGTTGACTGCTCTGCCCTTTTTTGACCTTTTACCTATTATGTCTATTTGTTTTGTTCACACATCGTTCTCAATTTAATGGAATTTTATGCAGCTGTCATATAAGTGAGAGGTTTTGTTAGCTTTTAAACCAGGTTTAATCCACCATTTTCTACACAAGAAAATGCTTGCACTAAGCCAGGAATATGACAGATGTTATCAAGTGGTTTGATGCGTTTGAGCTTTTGATTTTGCCATTTGATTAGTGACTTTCAGGTTTAAATTTTCCTCGGAGTTTACCATTTTTATGATTTTACTTTTCACATTCCAAAGGGCGATGCCCATTTGGCCGTGTTTAATATTACAATTTTCTGTGCTTGATATGACAAGTCGAAATCCAAATTCTCACCGGCCGTTTGTTCTCCTTGTCTAACAACACACGATGTGTCACAAGTGTAGCAGTTATTGCTGTTACATACTTAGTTAACCCGTTGTTGCCAATCAGGTTTTGTTTGCGTCGCGAAAGTGAGCCATCTGTTTTTAATACTGTGAGGTATAGACAAATTAGCTCGAATGTTGAAAAGGAACATTAATTTTATTATTCATGTAGAATGAGTGCCACGCTTACCGCACAACAAAGACAAAGAATAAATGCAACCATTTCAGACAGACACACAAGTTTTATACTGCATAGCAAGATATCTACCCCAATAAACTATGCATTTCCGATTCCAGGGATAGTCTGAATTTACCTCCCTTAATGTAATTCAAGTCTGACTATCTCGCTATTGACCTTCATACGCATGAAAAAAACCGGCACATTACGTTAAACAATTGATGATCAATCAATGAAGCTTGTTCAGCAGTAGAATAAATCGAATTACGGATATCACCAGGTTGTTAAGTTGTGAGACATCAATGCTACTTTTTGTGTTCGACAAGTCAGGGATATATCAGTTGTTTTTCATTTTGCCGTTTGTTGATTTAGTCCAGAGTCTGATTTTGTCAGGTTTGGTATTTTTGTTAATAATTTTTGCGTCTGTTTGTGGTTGACATATACAATGAAATAAGTTTTAACATTTAATATACAGTTTTTACAAATGTATTAAGTTAATAAAAGAAAAAACCATGAACATTATGTTTGCCTAAATGATTTAGAAATTAAGTTTCGTAATTTCCGGAGTGAGTTAAAAAGTTCAATCTAAATGGATGTGCTTTTTAATGTGATTATGAATAGAATAACAATACTGGTTCAATTAACTGTTCTGTTTAAAGTATGCAAAGATTTGAGAAACAAAAAACTGCTGATGAATTTGCACAATTTAGATTTAAGAACTTAGAAATATCTACATTTGCCCGACAAATGAGTCATTTGTGAACACGTTATCTTATTTAGATTCTACAGTGTCATGGTCATTTGGAACAGATTGTCGCATGTTTTCAGACAAATACTGTAAATGCATGCTAATGTATTGTAGATCTTTGCTTTTTCTTTCCATATCTGAATCCTCGTGAAGAACATCGATATTCATAGCATTGTACATGCTAATGTAAACTCGGTTACCATCCACGTCTTTGTAACTACCACCCCTTAGTATCTCTTCATTAGTATTAACTTGAGTTAATTCGTGGCTTTTATTCATTAGTTTCATTGTATGGCTGCTCTCACTCATCAACTTGTGAACTGATTCTAAAATATCATTGCCAATAAGATAGTATTTAAGTAAACCGTTCACAGCATCTAATATTGTAAAATAAATTACTGATGAGTCTTTTGTAGACGAAACGCGCGTTTGACATATATATAAAATTTAGTCCTGGTATCTATGATGAGTTTATTTACAATCACTGGGTCGATGCCACTGCTGGTGGAGATTTATTTCCCCGAGGGTATCACAAGCCCAGTAGTCAGCACTTTTTGTGCTGACATAAATTATCATTGATATTGTTATATTTATAAATTAACTGTTTACAAAATTTTGAATTTTTTGAAATACTAAGGCTTTTCTACCTCAGGCATAGATTACTTTAGCTGTATTTGGCAACACTTTTAGGAATTTTGGATCTCAATGCTCTTTAACTTCGTACTTTATTTGGCTTTTTTTTTTTTTTAACTTTTTTGGGTTCGAGCGTCACTGATGAGTCTTTTGTAGACGAAACACGCGTCTGGTGTATATATAATATTAAGTCCTGGTATCTATGATGAGTTTATTTACAACCACTGGGTCGATTCCACTGCTGGTGGAGATTTATTTTCCCGAGGGTATCACAAGCCCAGTAGTCAGCACTTTTTGTGCTGACATGAATTATCATTGATATTGTTACTTTTATAAATTAACTGTTTACAAAATTTTGAATTTTTTGAAATACTAAGGCTTTTCTACCTCAGGCATAGATTACCTTAGCTGTATTTGGCAACACTTTTAGAAATTTTGGATCTCAATGCTCTTCAACTTCGTACTTTATTTGGCTTTTTTAACTTTTTTGGGTTCGAGCGTCACTGATGAGTCTTTTGTAGACGAAACGCGCGTCTGGCGTATATATAAAATTAAGTCCTGGTATCTATGATGAGTTTATTTACAACCACTGGGTCGATGCCACTGCTGGTGGAGATTTATTTTCCCGAGGGTATCACAAGCCTAGTAGTCTGCACTTTTTGTGCCGACATGAATTATCATTGATATTGTTATACAATAATGTATTTATAAATTAACTGTTTACAAAAAAAGTTTTTTTTTTAAATACTAAGGCTTTTCTACCTCAGGCATAGATTACTTTAGCTGTATTTGGCAACACTTTTAGGAATTTTGGATCTCAATGCTCTTTAACTTCGTACTTTATTTGGCTTTTTTTTTTTTAACTTTTTTGGGTTCGAGCGTCACTGATGAGTCTTTTGTAGACGAAACACGCGTCTGGTGTATATATAATATTAAGTCCTGGTATCTATGATGAGTTTATTTACAACCACTGGGTCGATTCCACTGCTGGTGGAGATTTATTTTCCCGAGGGTATCACAAGCCCAGTAGTCAGCACTTTTTGTGCTGACATGAATTATCATTGATATTGTTACTTTTATAAATTAACTGTTTACAAAATTTTGAATTTTTTGAAATACTAAGGCTTTTCTACCTCAGGCATAGATTACTTTAGCTGTATTTGGCAACACTTTTAGGAATTTTGGATCTCAATGCTCTTTAACTTCGTACTTTATTTGGCTTTTTTTTTTTTTTAACTTTTTTGGGTTCGAGCGTCACTGATGAGTCTTTTGTAGACGAAACACGCGTCTGGTGTATATATAATATTAAGTCCTGGTATCTATGATGAGTTTATTTACAACCACTGGGTCGATTCCACTGCTGGTGGAGATTTATTTTCCCGAGGGTATCACAAGCCCAGTAGTCAGCACTTTTTGTGCTGACATGAATTATCATTGATATTGTTACTTTTATAAATTAACTGTTTACAAAATTTTGAATTTTTTGAAATACTAAGGCTTTTCTACCTCAGGCATAGATTACCTTAGCTGTATTTGGCAACACTTTTAGAAATTTTTGATCTCAATGCTCTTCAACTTCGTACTTTATTTGGCTTTTTTTAACTTTTTTGGGTTCGAGCGTCACTGATGAGTCTTTTGTAGACGAAACGCGCGTCTGGCGTATATATAAAATTAAGTCCTGGTATCTATGATGAGTTTATTTACAACCACTGGGTCGATGCCACTGCTGGTGGAGATTTATTTTCCCGAGGGTATCACAAGCCCAGTAGTCTGCACTTTTTGTGCCGACATGAATTATCATTGATATTGTTATACAATAATGTATTTATAAATTAACTGTTTACAAAAAAAGTTTTTTTTTAAATACTAAGGCTTTTCTACCTCAGGCATTGATTACCTTAGCTGTATTTGACAACACTTTTAGGAATTTTGGATCTCAATGCTCTTTAACTTCGTACTTTATTTGGCTTTTTTTTTTAACCTTTTTGGATTCGAGCGTCACTGATGAGTCTTTTGTAGACGAAACGCGCGTCTGGCGTATATATAAAATTTAGTCCTGGTTTCTATGGTGAGTTTATTTACGTGTTTATATTGTCTGAGGTTTCAGTTATTAGTTTGATATATCGTTTACAAATGTTTATATTTCAAGGTTGTTATTTTGCAGGTGTTTTTTTTTTTTATCAAATGTCTTCCTGCTGTAGTTCGGCGTTTTCATATTTTTTTGAAATATTTTCTTATCGACATTGTTTCAATTCTTTCGTACAAAATCAACACAATGTAATCTATTTTCTTGATTCGTCCATTGAAATTGGTGAGTTTAGAGACAGATGCAAAACTTTCCATGATGGTCGCGAAATAGCTACTATTGAGACATTACATGAAATATCAAATTAATGAAATGAAACATTTTCTGTTTAAAAACGTAGTTTCTTAGTTAAAAGAGGGACGAAAGACACCAAACGGACAGTCAAACTCGTAAATCTAAAACAAACTGACAACGCCATGGCTAAAAATGAAAAAGACAAACAGAAAAACAATAGTACACATGACACAACATAGAAAACTAAAGAATAAACAACAAGAACCCCACCAAAAACTAGGGGTGATCTCAGGTGCTCCGGAAGGGTAAGCAGATCCTGCTCCACATGCGGCACCCGTCATGTTGCTTATGTGATTACAAATCCGGTAAATAGTCTAATTCGGTAGGTCAAATTCATGAAAGGGAAGGGGATTGTAGTTACGAAGTAAGGAACATATCCGATATCATTTGTGAAACGGTTATTCCATAACGGTCAACCAACTCGTGATGGCGTCCGTAAAATTTACGAAGGGATGATTTAAACTTCACCATTTGGAACTCTTGGTTTAATAGCTTCCTTGTGAGCAGTAACCCTCTATCAAGAAAATCATGATAGGAAATATCGTATCAATTGGAAGATATATACCCCGTATGCAGGTGCTGCTGGAATGTTGCTACTTAGAAATGGAAAGTTCACAATTGGAAAGCTGAAATCATCTCTTTTGTCGTAAAGTTTTGTCTTCAACCGACCCTCATTGTCAATTTCTAGATGTAAGTCAAGATATGAAGCCGACTTAACTGTATCTGTAGTATCCTTTATCTCCAATTCGATGGGATAGATGCGATCCACATTGTCACCAAATTTTGAATTGTTTAGTGAAAGAACGTCATCTATATAGCGGAAAGTAGAGTTAAAGGATATTGCTAACTTCTTATCTTTCTTCCTAAGAAGTTCCTGCATGAAGTCAGCCTCATAATAATAAAGAAACAAGTCAGCAAGTAGAGGGGCACAGTTTGTTCCCATTGGGATGCCGACAGTCTGTTGAAAAACACGTCCTCCGAACGTAACAAATATGTTGTCAATCAAGAAATCAAGCATCTTGATAATATCGGTTTCAGAGAATTTTTTGTTTGAATCAGAATGGTTCTTTACAAAGTATGATTTATCCCTCCCTAAGACAAGATACTTGTATCTACGTTGGCCATTCTTTTTTATGAAGCAAAGTAATACCAACTCTTTTAATTTGTCTTTTAGTTTGGAATGTGGAATACTTGTGTAAAGAGTAGAAAAGTCAAATGTTTTAATACTGTTACAAGATGAAAGAGAGTTAGATTGTATGTACTCTAAAAGATCTTTGGAATTTTTAAGTATCCACATCTGATTCACACCACCTCTAGAATAGGCAGTTTCACAATAATTTTGAAGCCCGTCTTTGATTGCTGATAAAATGGATGTTAATAATTTAGAAAGGGGTTTCGTGGAGCACTTGGAAGACCCAGCAATATACCGTTGTTTGTAAGGACACTTATGTAGTTTAGGTATCCAATACAGTGATGGAAGATCCAGTTCTTCATCTTTGGTTGAAATACCAAAGGAACAAAGAACAGACCTATGATTATCCAGGATTTCCTCTTTGGTAAGTGTCGTGAGGGTATATGTTGGGTTTCCAAGTGAATTGTCTATACCCAATTCGTTTATCAAGCAATTAATGTAATGACTTTTACAGATAAAAACGATGTTATTTGGGGCTTTGTCTGCGGGGACAACAACATATTCATCATGGAGGTCAGATAGGTGTTTAGCAACATTTGGATCTTTGAAGATTGACGTAGCATGGGCATTGATGGACCCATTCAGTTTCTTAATTCTGATTTGTATTAACGACCTCACTGCCTTAATCCATTCGGATAGAGTGTCTACGTCTTCCTTCTCGCGCTTAGCCCATTGCCTGGCATAATCCTCGACTGAATCCATCAAAATTTTAAAGTTGTGTTTCCAATTGATGGATTTAGGCTCACGATATTTCGGACCTTTCGATAACACGTTTCGTAGAGAAGTGTTATTAACAATGTTAAGGTCACCGGTAATAACGTGGCCAGCAGGATTATATGTGAATTGGGAACTACCACAAGTGCAATCAGGAGGTTTAGACTTGAAGTCGTCAATATCGAGATCCTGCAAAACGCGTTTGTAATTGAAAATTTTAGTTGCAATAGGTTTGGTATAGGTATAAGAAATTATTGGTACAGACTGGTCTTTGAAATAAGGAGGTATTTTCAATTGAACTAATTTATGATGAAGGATATTGCCTAGGTTGACGCCATCGAGACCTTTGTTGGCAAAGGAAAGATTTAGAAAAGATCTTTTCTCTTTTTCATCTTTTCCAATGCGAACTGGCTTGAAAAGTCTGTGACTAGCAATATCCGAAATTATAGCTTGTAGTTTGTATTGGTTTGAATGAGGGTTTGTTACAGTGGATTCCAAACATAAATTGAACAGAGAATGAAGTTTTGAAAGGGGTAATGAGTAAAGTTTCGTGCGAATGTGATGACTACCTAACGGTTTTTGTATGCATGGCAGCAAGTCATTAATAGAGACATCATGCAGAGAGGGTGATGTATAATGACGATGGCCATGACTACGTCTACGTCGAGGAGTCGAGTTGAAAATATTCATCACATTCACCGAGTTACACGAAGGACTAGATAGAATACCTATACCATCAATTTTGTCATTGCAGCCATACGGTGTTGCAGTTCCCAATTTTCTAATCCAGTAGTCTTCTTTTTGTCTACGGAGAGTCGTTGAAAGATTAGGATTGTTCGAGCTATGGTATATTTTTTCAATAATTCGAACTGTCATAGAAACGATGGAATGATCGGGCTGATTGAAATGCTGGTATAGAATGTCGTTAGCATTGAGGTTAATGTCTGATCTATGACCGCACATACGTTTGTTTAGCCTTCCTTTCGTTTCACCGACGTATACCAAGCCGCAAAGGTTGCACTCTAATCCGTAGACGACATTTATCGATTTACAATTCAGATCATCGTAACTTCTGGTAAAATATGACTTCTTGGTCAAATTGCTAGTGAATTCAGCATCTGTAATTAAAATAGCACAAGTTTTGCAGCCTTTGGTCTCACATTTTGAAATGCGACAGTATTGTACTGTGTCATCAAAAACCAAAATGTCTTTAAGGAGAACGGAACAAGGCTGTATATGTGTAATATTGCTGTTGTCACTAGGACGATTATCTGAATGAGTCGTGTTTGGGTTATTTGTCATGTCTGGTGATGAGGGGACACCTGCCGTATCAGACGACACCATGGTGACGTCTGTTTCGGACCTTTTTATACTGGGCGACGTCCGAGCCAGTTTCCTGTCAGTACTTCGTAAGTTCATGCAATTGTAGTTTTGCTACTGGGCGGATTATGTCCTCGGGGACAAAATGTCCACCAGCAGAGACATCGACCCAGTGGTAATAAAAGAGGGACGAAAGACACCAAAGGGACAGTCAAACTCGTAAATCTAAAACAAACTGACAACGCCATGGCTAAAAATGAAAAAGACAAACAGAAAAACAATAGTACACATGACACAACATAGAAAACTAAAGAATAAACAACACGAACCCCACCAAAAACTAGGGGTGATCTCAGGTGCTCCGGAAGGGTAAGCAGATCCTGCTCCACATGCGGCACCCGTCATAGTCTTTTTCAAACGTTTTGAACATTCAGAATGTTTCTTTCAGTCTATAAGTGTATAGCAATGTCAGATTAGACGATCGAGAAACTTAATCTACCTGTATATCATTTATATATTAAAGGAAAAAAAAGTTTAAAAAACATATTGTTAAGTTAAATTCTACTGTTATGAGCGAAATAAGAAAGATGAACGTGTTTGCTTTATCAATTGTATTTGTTTAAAGATATTAATTTCGGGACGAAAATATCAACATGTATAGAACATGAAATATTAAAATAAAGTAATGTTAGCTACAAGCTCACATTCTTCATTCTTGGATAAAACTATTTACCTGTGGTTCCACGTTTCTTGAAATTATATCTACCATGATACCTGCAAAAAATAGTGGCGAAAGATATGAAAAGGAATATTCATAATGCCTTTATAATAATTAAATCAAAATAGACTGAACTTCGCCATTGTAAAAACAGACAAAAGTAGTACATGTATACCGTAGTTGAAAGTCATAAATCTATTGAGGGAAAACAAATCCGAGTTACAAAGGGAAAAAAACAAATCCGAGTTACAAAGAAAAAAAACCTAACAGATGAACAAGAGTATATTAAACACTACATAAAGAAATAAAGACATAATAACATGATCCCAACTAACCTTGGGGCGATCTGAAGTTCTCAGGAAGGGTTAAACGGTCTTGTTCCATATGTATCAATAGTCATGGTGCGCATGCTTGTACAAACAAGTTGATACAAATATCGAATGCACCATAACATATTTAACAACGGACTCTGACTTCTTTTAAACTAAGTTTTATTGTGCGTATTATTGTGTATTTCTTTCTTCTACATTTGCTAGATGTATAGGGAGAGGGTTGCAATCTTACAAAACACGTTTATCCTCGCCTCTTTTTTGTGCCTGTTCCAAATTAGGAGCCTCTGGCCTTTGTTAGTCTTGTATGTTTTTCTGTTTTAGTTAAGTATGAAGTCCATTTTTACTGAACTAGTACACTTTAGGGGCCAGCTGAGGCTTAGTTCCGGGTGTGGGATTTTCTCATTGCGTTTAAGACCTGTTGGTGGCAATAGGCTGTTCTGTGCTCTTTAGTCGGGTTGTTGTCTCTTTGACATATTCCCCATTTCCATTCTCAATTTTATTGATAAAATAAGCATATCATAAAGAATATATTAAATGCTAGGACTACTTTTTTTTTATGTCGGGGCCTTTTAAATGTATGGCCGACTATACAGTTTTTATTCTTTTATTGTTGTTTCTGTGCCTTTTACAGCTGACCATGAGGCATGGGTTTTGGTCACTGTTGAAGATTTACGTTGGCCTATGCTTGTTAACTTTTACGTCATATGGTATCTAGGGAAGTTTTGTCTCATGGGCAGTCATATCAAAGTTTGTTTTGAATATCTACCCAAAGAAATTTTCACTCTGTTGCCTGACTGTCAATCATAACATTTTTTAGTGCCAAAGATTGTCATTGCAACTATCAACTATTAATAGATATAGGAAGATGTGGTGTGAGTGCCAATGAGACAACTCTCCATCCAAATAACAATTTAAAAAAGTAAACCATTATAGATCAATGTACGGATTTCAACACGGAGCCTTGGCTCACACCGAACAACAAGCTATAAAGGGCCCCAATATTACCAGTGTAAAACCATTCAAACGGGAAACCCAACGGTCTAATCTATACAAAAAAAAAAACGAGAAACGAGAAACACGTATAAATTACATAAACAAACGACAACTACTGTATATCAGAGTCCTGACTTAGGACAGGTACAAACATTTGCAGCGGTAATAAAATTAAGTCTTGTTTAACTGTGATACGTTTATTTATAAATATGAACAAGTAAATTTGTTTATTTTCAAAGATACATTTTATGCTGGAAGAGTTAAAAGTCTTTACGATGGCATTTGTTTTGCTTTTGTTATCTGACTTTGATACTCTCTAAAGATTGTTACAGGGTGGATTTTGCTAAATAACAGCATATTACAAGACGCTCGTGTATAGTATTTATTTTTTGAGAGACATTATTTGAGTAGGTTAATAACAAATGATTTCAACAAATAAAAGACTTTGAAAAAATGAACATCTAAACCATTTTGAAAATTCTGTTAACAAACCTTTTCACTAATAAAACAAGGATAATGATCAGCACAAGAAGTGGTATGATCACAAATACTGCAACAACTGATGTAGAAATATCGCCTACAAAGTAACACATTTTAGTTAAATAAACAACCACAGCCTTCGAGTATTGAAAAAATGACAAACGCTTTGAAATACGACGTTTCAAAATGAAACCTTATGATGAGTCAACGAAACATGAAGGAGCACAAATAAATAACAGACCTTCATAATTTATGCATGTAATTTGGATTCAATGATATAGTTCAAATGAAATTCATGAATAAAGACTAGCTACGAATTAAATTGTTTAAGAAAACACTAATTGCTCTTAGTCTCAAATTTAGAATTTTTCAATGCCACAAACATGTTTTTTTTCTTTCTAAATTCACTGTACTTGTTTATTTTACCCGATCATATAACCAAATAACTGATTTGACAGTAAATAATAATAGTTGTAATAAAAAAAACCAGTTAAGGTAATTTTTCTTCGGATCCGACTATAATTTAGGTAAATGGGTTCTTTTAGAAATTAAATGACACTTTTTTTTGAATATAGTTCAATATTCATATTACCACTTTGTAACGCTTGTTTTGGGTCCCGTTTACTTGCATCTGCAGTTGGGAATACACTCACATCGAATTGTTTGGTATTTGCTGATGATTCCGTTGTCCTTTTTTGTCGATTGAAGAGTCTTGTATATGAAGCAATTGTAAAAATCGACGATGACTCTATAATAATAAAAATTTGTAATGAGAAACGAATACATATTTTGTCTAATGCAGCCACTTCATGTTATTTTGATAATTATTAATATTGAATACACCATCGCATCTCTCAGTTGCTATTACATTAACGGTACCAACTTACTGTTCAAAATGTGCATTTCGACTAGTACTCTTTCTGAGCACCTGAGATCACCCTTCCCCAGTTTTTGGTTCTTGTTGCTCAGTCTTTAGTTAGTTTTGTTGTGTTTTGTTTACATTTTTCTGGCTTTTTTCTTTTTAATGAGTCATGACGTTACCCGTTTATTTTCAACTTGTGAGTTTGAATATAAAATAGATGGGGTAATTTTGTCAATTTCCCTTTGGTATTTTCGACTCTCTCTTTTAAAAAATCTTCAGTGGTGATCGAGACAAACATTGCCCTATATATCCAACAGAAATAAACATTATTTGAGGTAGTAGGACTTTGTTATTGCATTTGCAATACTCCGATAACAATTACGATTTTCTGCCCCTACACTACCATTTGATATTATAAAACAAATACATGTATTAGTTTTGTGAATCTATCTTTTGACGAACCTTGATTCAACGTTATTTGTTTGTGTTGTTAAGCCCCCTAGATTTATAACTAAATTTGATAAGATATACCCGTTCAGAACATACGAATGAAGGTAAAATACAACCTATAGGAATCACATGATCCATAAGAAATGAGACTTGGTTGACTTGACAAGGTTTGCGATCCTGTTTTGCACTCTTCATGTTAATGAACGCTCAGTCAAACGTCCGAAAAAATACAATCATCATAGATACCAAACCTTCATTTGTAGTTTATGTTGCAATTTGGTAAGTTTTTTAAGTTCTTTAAACAGATAGAAAACATAAAAAGAGGAAGGATTTCATGCTTTTAGGACCAAAGTTCAACATTATAAGTACACTAGAAAGTTGATGACAAAAGGATTTCTAGAGGGCAACTTGATTTGTCCTTGCCTAGTTCGAATGGCACTCATAACATAGATATAAGAAGATGTGGTATTCGTACCAATGAGATGACTCCTCATTTCAAACTTTTGTTATAAATAACAGACCATGTAGTTATGGCTCTTTTTTTTATCTTCCCTACATAAATGTGTGATTCGACTTCGTCAACTTTCCACTTCTTTATTTAAATACCTATCCTAGTTTCTGGTGTTCCGTTGATTGTTTCTTCGTCACACCTGGTATCAGCCGGATTTTCATTGCACCTTTTACATTCTCCAGTTGTTTGATTACACTTTTCAGACGCAAGGCATCTACATTTGTTTGAACAATTCAAGCCATAAGTAAATTCTGGACAAGCTATGGATATAATATTACGGGGAGAATTATAAACATTGTCTTTATTAATTCATGCAAAAGTCATTGGGGCTCCACGATATTTCTAGAGTACATTTGTCCAAACCTGTGTAAATTGTTTGCAAAAATGATATTAATGAAAAGGGTATTTTTGTTTTTCTTGAATATTCTTCACCATAAACTGTATATTTTTGAAAAGGTAAACTGTTGAGTTTTTGTGCAGATGAAACTCGCATCCTGCGTTTCAATTTATGAACCTTTATGTACAATTCTGATGAATCTGAGACCTATATATTCGGTTCTTGGAACAATGAACATTTCAATGTATGATGCTAATTACTAGTATATCTATGTATGGTGATAATTTATATTACAAAAACACTTGTTGCTGGAATTACTTCACCAAGATACGTTTAAGATCAGATATATGTAAAGTACATAGTTGTAATAGTCTTCATATGGAACTCTTGGATGTGTTTCTTCAAAAAAATGACAAGAACTCTGCAACTTTTTTTTATTTCTTTTTTTTAAGAAACGAAAGTAATTTTTACAGACCATTATCATTCATTTCAAACAACAAAATTTCATATACACTATGCGCGATTCATTTATTGTTTCAGAAAGCGATCATCATACAACTGACATATAAACTATCAATAAGGAATAACCATATATAAACAACATTGGATCACGATAATTGTTTTATGTAAAAATACCGGACATCCAGGAAATATATTTTTTTTATGCGAACAATGGTAAGGACATCCGTTATGGAATATAGTTTTTTTTATTCATGAAATTGTACTAATATTTGAAAAAACGTAAATACATGCACTGTAACGAACGGAACTACAATGGATTTCCGTATCGATATAGTGTTGATTGTTGTCTGCTGGCAAACTGATGTCAATATACTAACAAATTCTTCCTGAATTTGAGTTTAAATCTTTAAATCTAGGATAAAAAAGGCTTATTCTATGACTGTACATCTTTGTATGTTGCAAATTTAAATTTGAATGAAAATTTCTTCAGATGTATATTAGTTTTCTTGAAGGGTGTATTCCTTACTTCGCCGTCCCACATCATTTCATGTACGTGTTAGCTAGCTTTTAAACCAGGTTCATTTCAACATTTTGTCATAAAGGAATATTGATTTATATTTATTTGATGTGTTTGAGCTTTTGACTTTACCATTGGATACTGGATATTCCTTGCAGTGCGGTGTTTTTGTCATTTCAGGAATGTTTGTTCACTTTTTGTCACATAGGTGTCTTCTATAGGTAACTATACGATTTGGGTATTGCCGATTTGGACCTACAGTTTCGTACATTCTAGTCTTATGGTCTTAAGTAAATACTTATCTCTTTGGCAATCATACTGCAACTTATTTTCTATTTGAGGCAAACATTACATAAGTTGTTAAATGAGTAACTCGCATTTACATAAGTTGTTAAATGAGTAACTCTCATAAGTACTTGTAAACAATAGATTTGTACAATGTTGACTTACAAAATGTGATGAATATCTTTTTTTCAAATTGAAAATTATCAACTATATGCTTTTTGAAAATCATTTAGAAGTGTCATAGACAACCATATCAGGTTTTTTTTTATTGATTCTGTTATGCTTGGAGGCTTTATATACACGCATGTAATCATTTAACTCCCTGTCCAATGCTTTTACATATTTCAAATGTATAAATGATCAATTACTTTCACATATTCCTTTGTGTTGTCTATAGAATCCTGGACAGCAAATGGTTACATTGACTTTTATATAGGATAATCCTGATTTTTCCACTTCATGAGTAGCAATTAGTGCTCGACTGAAAATAAAACAATGCAAGCAAATTGTTAGCACTGTACATGCCATACCTTGTTTGTTATTTATTGGTATCACTAAGTTTTTTTTAAACTGCACAAGCATCGGGATATACACACCTTGGAAAAATCTTTAATTTGTAGTATTTTAGCACATACTTTTTATTTTGGGTATTCTTCAAAATACCCAGAATTAGGAGTGATATATCCAATTTAATGGAGGTAAGTTGGTAAACGATCTATAAAATCGGAGGAAAACTGCAGTTCTGTTATGTTATATTTATATTTAAAGTTAAAACAGCAATATACAAAATGTACTTTCTGTTTTTTCTACAACAAACTTAAAATTTACCAACTTGAACGTAAATTTTGTAAAGAAATAATAGGTGGTGGAGGTCTAATTATTTGATGGAGAACTTTTATTAATTCTACGATGTCTGCACCTCCTACTATGACTGAAGTACTATCATCTTAAATATTTAAATTATAACAAAAACCATTTCTGATAGGACAGTTTCATAACAAGTTTTGTCATAAATATTTCAAAATAAAACTCTAGTTACCGATAACCAGCAGGGACATTTTTTATAAGTATTGTTTTAATTGATTATTTGTCACATAAAGCTCAAAATGGAAGGATTAAAAGTCTGAACAAAACAAAGAGACACAAACCAAATTGTAACTATAAAATAGGTAACGTGGTGATAAAATAGATATAAGAAGATGTGGTGTGAGTGCTAATGAGACAACTCTCCATCCAAATAACAATTTAAAAAGTAAACCATTATAGGTTAAAGTACGGTCTTCACGGCTGTTTCTCTAATGTTTGTAGCTTTCGTGTAAAACAGAAGTAGAATAGTTTGTTATAATCAATATTAAGAACTTATTTATGTAAATGATTGGTACCTTCGATTCAAAAATATCACTTACCATCGTTTTTTGTTTATAAATGTTACATACTGTTAACGTTGTGAGAAGGGATTTGGAATATGGATTAAAAAAATATATTATATGATAATATCAAACAATTTAAAAAGTATGTTCATGACACTATTACTACTAGTATATCTTCGTCGTGTAAATTTGCACGAATCAGCTCTTAAAACTATAACTAAATAACTTACCCATCTCCTTTTCTTAATATACCCGTTACATTGTGGTAGAAAGATATTGCTTTTAGTTCCCTGTAAATAACAAGGAATACATAACCAATAATTGATACATTAGAGAAAGTAAGACAAAAGAAATTGTTAATATTTTTTATCGGAATATTTCAATAAAATTCTTACACGTTGTAGGAATGTTGGTTATTTCTTATCATTATATTTCCTCTTGTACATTTCCATCAACAACACGTTTAATGCATGTTATCTCATCTAAGCACACATTTATATATATAATATTTTTTTTTTTAATGATATGCTTCTTGCGCATTCGAATGTATTGATTTAAATGCCCGTCTTCGAAAAGGAATTATAACCCCTTATGAAAAGAAATAAATGGACGACGGACAACATTTGATTTTATTTTAAATCCATAGAAGGGAGGAGAAAGATACCAGAGGGACAGTCAAACTGACAACGACATTGCTAAAAAAAAGAAACCCACAAATAAAAGTTAACAAGACACAGCCTAGCGAACTACAGATCAAGAAACACAAACCACACCAAAAACTGGGGGTGATATTAGGTGCTGTCATACACATTTTTCAGGTGTGTCAGTTTTATGTATAACTGTGCAAAATCCTTAATTGGCATCCGATGTGATTGACATAACATTGATGAGGCTTGGCTTTGATTGTTAAACTTACCTATTAAATATCAGAGCTCATGAATATAAATCCCTGAATTTGATATCTGTTTTTGTTGATCAACTGTTTATTTAATATTTAATAATTTATTTATCTAATCTGAACTAACTGCTCTCTCTCTCCTATTGTCACGCTCCCGGTATCTCATTTTTCGGCCATTTTTTTCTCTATCACCCTCTTTCTCTCTCTAAAAAAATTAAATGCTAGTTGTATTACCATGTTGTTTTGGTGCAGATTCCAACATCTTTTGTAAAACTGATATTTACAAGATCAGCGTGTACACGAACAAAACAAATAAAACCAACCATGCCAACTCCTATAACAGTTTTCGGATGTTTATGAACAATCATCTCAATGTTTAATCTGAAAAAAAAACAATGTTGCATGTTATATTGATACCCTATTCAGTACTGGGATCATGCACATATATTACTTCATATTTATACCAAGTTGGTAAGATTCTGTTTTGACATTAGACTCGGACATCTTTTGAAATGTGCGTATTGCTATGTGTTTCTTTATTCTACACTGGCCAAAGGTATATTGGCAGGGCTGATATCTTATTTGACTTGTTTATCCGGCGCCCGCCTCAAATGTGCGCATGTCTCATGCCAGCAACCTCCGGTATTTGTTACTCTTGTATATTTTTTTTAAGTTTAGTTCTTTGAATGTTTTTGAGTTATGACGTCCACTTTTACTAAAAAAAGTATAAATTCTTATTTGGATGCAAGCTTAGGCTTAACAACGGATACGGAATTTTCTCGCTGCATTTCAGACCCATTGGTGGCCTTAGAGTGTTGGATACTGGTTTGTCGGGTTGTCTCGTTGACATTATACATATTACCATGCTCATTTTTATTAGCATTTTGTAATAGTAATTGCAGACTTTAGTATTTAGTAAACTATGAGTTTTTTAGTCCTAATTTTTATTAAGCATATAGTTTTTAAAGTGACGATCCTATCAAACATTCGTCCAATGTTACAAGTCGATGTGACCCTAACTTTATGATAAACAACTTTCAAACTCAAATTTTAAGATGACAAAAAGCGACATTAACGATTTTATTTCTATTTCATAAATAAAATATAAGCATATTGATTGACATGTTAAGCGTTATTAATTCAAGTGGTCTGATTTATATGTTAATTTGATAATAAGTGTTTTTTCTCTGAATTCATAGCATCAAATATTTGTTTTCATGTTTGCAACATCAACAGCAATAAGAATGAAAAATCATTACCTACCCCTAAAATTGCTTGTTACATTAAGGTGATAAACTACCTTTTCATGCTGTTAGCTTTGTTGAAAAAAACCCGCTTTACATTTGTTTTACATGAAATAAAACAATAGTTAATTGATGCATTAATTGCTTCCGCATGACTAATTGATAGTTTTGGATGAACATGATTATTTTGTTAAATACTGTACACACCCGTTTGTGTGTGTGGTTTCAGTTCATCATTCATTAACCATATTAAAATAATCTAGATTTATTACTTGTTTTACCATTTTTGGGTTGGTATATTTTGAGTTATAATTTTTCATAGAACTCGTCTACATATAGGATTTTTATCAGCCATTGACAAGAGAATGTATGATGTCTAGCGCTTACAATATTGCCCTTGTTATGGAAATCATATAAAAAGATGATCAATGGTACTTCCATTTCTAGGTTATTTCTTAACTACATGTCATATCACAGCTGGATATGAGATGTCTGATACAAAACCTTTGATACTCTATAATTATTGTTATTTTACGAAATTGTCCTTTGATCGTAATGACTGATAATTTTATTTCTCCTCACAGTATAGTGATATGAAAAGTTACCGATAGAAACTAATGGTGCATGGCCTATTGTCAATGAAATTAACAATGTTGTCATAAATCTTAGGTCATTTCAACTCGATTGCCTTTCGCATCTTTGCCGTACCGTCTTAAGCGAGAATATCAATCTCGTTGAGATTATAATGATAATCTTTTAGTATTGACTGGATATCAGATATATTTAAGTTATTTTTTTTCAGAAGTATGAAATCGTTGTTCAAATTGTTTTTGACGACCATTTGTTGCATTTTCACAACTTCTACCTGGTTTTTACAAAACTTTCTATTACATTACACTCATATGATTCAAAGTTCCGTCGAACACTTGTCAAAAACAAGAAGATCAAGAAGCAAGTCACTTGATACATGGATAATGATCTTTTCATGAACAATTCAATTGTTTCTGATTGAATTTCATTAATATATTCTCCAGATCTAAATATTAAAGAAAAACTAGCTAAAGGCATGGTTCTTTTTTCTTCTTCTTTAGTGATAATTTCTTACATTATATTAGAAATTATTATAAATTAAGGAATGTCTCTCCGTCATGCAAAGCTCTGGCTGCCGTTTCATAAAACGATCGTTAGCGTACGTTTGAACGTTACCTAAAACGTAACGCTAAAATTCCGTTTCATAAAACAATCGCACTATGCGATGGTCGTACATTGCGTGTGAATCGCGGACGGTATTTACGTGTGGTTAAACCTGACGCAAAGCGATCGTTAAATAAAAGATGGCCGTCGCCCTGCATACTTCAAGGTACAACCGACGCCAAATCTTTAGACGATAAAGGGTTTTCAGGGAGGGATTAAAATCATGGACAATATTTTAATGACACATGTATCATATCTCGCTACCGTCTTGGTAGACGGCATATATAAGTTTGCAGATACGCTTTCACCACGCCTTTAAAGGACGACTTTGATAAATTTCACAAGCTTTGACCTCCTTTCACACTGACTTTCGAGTAAAGTAAAAGAGAATTTTCGTGCTATGTACTTACAATTCATATGTATAAAAAGTTTTTCCAACAGAACAATCAGAACTATCTGGATCTAAACCATTTGGTTGTGTTATATAAACAAAAACATAGACAAAATACATGCTATGCCAAATGTTTACTGATGACGGTACTAAGAGGTGTCTTCTGTCACAGTCGCGTTTTGGCAGGCAGTGCTTGTTTGTCCAATTATAAAAACTCCGGTTGAAATATTAATAACATTTTTTTTAAATTTTTGTTGAGAATTTTTTAAACTATATAAATCTATCAGTAGCTGTTAATTAAATAAAGGGTCCTGTTTCAAAGGGATTTTGGGAGGGAATATTTAAAAAAAAATACCACCTTAACTTTCAGATATTTTGATACTGTGCGGAATATAACATTATGCGTTGAATACCAATTTTCATGGCTTTCGTGGATACAGGTGAACCAACAATTTAAGTCACTAATATGGCGATTTCTTGGAATAAGACTTTACACGTGGACTCTTTCTCTCCGTCTTTTACTAGCATATTTTTCTCAAACGAAAAGAGTGTGATATTTTTGAATTCCCGTTCTAAAAATAAATAGCGATTGTCTAGCAATTGAAAATTTTAACGATTCATCTACGTATGCTTTATGAAACGTACGTTAACGTCATCGTTATGTAGTCGTTAGTTACACGCTAAAGTTAACGTTCGTCGCTATTAGCGATTGTTTTATGAAACGGCAGCCTGATCTCTTTCACGGATTTGGCTATACTTTTTGGACCTTTTGGGTTATAGCTCTTCATCTTTTATATAAGCTTTGGATTTCAAATATTTTGGCCACGAGCATCACTGAAGAGACATTTATGGTCGAAACGGTACCGTTAATTGTATAAGACATATACTTCAAATTTGAAGCAAGCGGTCATTTCAGAACCAGAATAAATTTGAGAATGGAAATGGGGAATGTGTCAAAGAGACAACAACCCGACCAAATAAAAAACAACAGCAGAAGGTCACCAACAGGTCTTCAATGTAGCGAGAAATTCCCGCACCCGGAGGCGTCATTCAGCTGGCCCCTAAACAAATATATACTAGTTCAGTGATAATGAACGCCATACTAATTTCCAAATTGTACACAAGAAACTAAAATTAAAATAATACAAGACTAACAAAGGCCAGAGGCTCCTGACTTGGGACAGGCGCAAAAATGCGGCGGGGTTAACCATGTTTGTGAGATCTCAACCCTCCCCCTATACCTCTAACCAATGTAGAAAAGTAAATGCATAACAATACGCACATTAAAATTCAGTTCAAGAGAAGTCCGAGTCTGATGTCAGAAGATGTAACCAAAGAAAATAAACAAAATGACAATAATACATAAATAACAACAGACTACTAGCAGTTAACTGACATGCAAGCTCCAGACTTCAATTAAACTGACTGAAAGATTATGATTTCATCTTACGAACATCAGGCACAATCCTTCCCGTTAGGTGTTTGGTATCATACCATCATAACATATATGAGACGAATATAACCCGTGTCATGCCAACAACTGTTTTTAGAATAAATGTGTTTAGTTCCGACGCAAAGACCTTATCAGTGACTCAATATTAACGCCAAAATATGCAATCTGTAATGACTTGACAACAGTATCGTAATTATATCCCTTCTTAATAAGTCTATTCGAAGGTTTTGTAAGTTTCTGATGTGAATACTGACACCTTTGTGCTTTATACATAATATTTCCATAAAAAATTGGATGTGAAATACCTGGACGTATAAGAAGTCTGCATGTTGAGCTATATTTACGAATGATGTCTTTATACCGATGATAAAATTTAGTAAATGTTTTGACAAGTTTGTGATATCGAAAACCCTGGTGTAATAATTTTTCGGTAATGCATAAATTTCTCTCGTAAAAATCTAAAACATTGTTACATACACGACCGAATCGTACAAGTTGAGATATATAAACACCGTAAGATGGTGACAAGGGTACGTCACCATCTAAAAACGGATAATTAACAATAGGAAATGAAAAATCATCCCTTTATTTGGCACAACTTTTTGGAATTTTGGGTCATCAATGCTCTTCAACTTTGTACTTGTTTGGCTTTTTAACTATTTTGATCTGAGTGTCACTGATGAGTCTTATGTAGACGAAACGCGCGTCTGGCGTATTAAATTATAATCCTGGTACTTTTGATAACTATTATCATAAATGTTAGTATTCAGCTTTCCGTTAGTGATATAGATATCAAGATCGAGGAAAGGGCAGTGGTTATTGTTAGTATTAGCTTTATTTATAGTAAGTTCAGCAGGATAAATTTCATTAATATACAAACTGAAGTCGTCATTATTGAGAGCCAAAATATCATCCAAATATCTAAAAGTATTATTAAATTTGTTTATCAGATGTTGTTTTGATGGGTCTTTGCTTATTTTTGTCATAAATTGTAACTCATAACAATACAAAAAGAGGTCCGCAATAAGTGGTGCACAGTTAGTCCCCATTGGAATTCCGATAATCTGACGATATACGGAATCCCCAAAGCAAACAAAAATGTTATCTAGTAAAAATTCAAGGGCATATATAGTATCAAAGCATGTCCAATTAACATAGTTTTTTTGTTTATTGCTACTTAAAAATGGCCTAAAAGAGTTTGTTCATATATATTCACATTCTGATTTTTTGAATGCCCATTTAATTAGGTGTGTGATTTTTTTCTAAATGAGAATGTGAGGCAATGTGGTATACAGGGTAGAAAAATCAAAACTTTGAACAGATTCAAAATCGCCAATATAAGCATGCAATTTATCAAGTACTTCCAACGAGTTCTTGACACTCAAAAAGTAATTTATTCCACTATTTTCGAAGGCCTTATTTGAACAATTTATTATAAGGTTTTTAATTGTGCTGGTAAGTAGAATAGACAATTTAGTAGTTGAACAATGGCTTGAAGACGAAATAAATCTATATTTGTAAGGGGTTTTGTGTAGCTTCGGGAGCCAATACATAGTTGGGACTTTCATTGTTTTTGGATCTGCCTGTAAAGCGGTGGCTAAAAGTTTATGTTTGTTACAGATTTCGTTTTCTGAAAATGGAGTCAGTTGGAATGTTGGTGAATTGGTGATTTCCTTTTTCAGAACCTCAATGTAAAATTTACGTCAATCAATAATAATATTATTAGCAGCTTTATCGGCCGGAACAAATACAAATTCCTTGGCTAGTTCTTTTAGTTTATGTTTGATACGAGAAATAGGTTTATTGTGGTTATTGTTAATAGTAAAATGTTCTTTAAAATGTTGAATACGTATATCAACTATCTTCATTACTGAATGAAAAAAAGAGTCCAAAGATTTTTTGTCAGCTTTTTCCCGTTTTATCCATTTCATACAGTAAGTATGGAGTGAGTCGTGGATGATATTACGACACTCATTCCAATTAATAATTGACGGGGGACGATATTTAGGTCCTTTACTGAGGAATGATTTTAACTCTCGGTCTTGAACGATGTTAAGATCTCCTGTTATAACATGAGAAATGGGTCCATAAATATATTCGGAATTACTGCAATTACATGAAGTAGGTGAAGTTTCACTGATATTAACATCTTTACACAATTGACTATAATTAAACACAAATTTCCGGTTAGATTTCTTGTAAATATAACAAATAAGAGGTAGCTCAGTATTGTCAAAATATCCAGGAATTTGTTCTTTAACAGAATGGTCGTTAAATATACCGGCAATACAGAATGTATGACAACCGAGACGATTTTAATTCTAAAATTAGAAAGGAAAAGGTACCATAAGGCCCGTTTTTGTCCCCCAATATTTTCTCTTTTTTCAAAGCTTCTTATCGTGTTCAAATATTCCCTTGTTTGTTTAGCTGAACTTCAAAACCATTAATTGCACAAAATGGGTGAGGTTTTTGGGGGATAAAGGCCACAAAAAACGTCAAAAGAAGGAAAAATTACGATTTTCGGTATTTTTTTCTTAAAATTTAATAAGGTGCGACTACGTGACCTACAGAAAATAACGTCGATGAAGACAGCATAAACAGTGATAATGACTGTCGATAAAAAAAATTCCTGTGTGACGTTGACGCAGGCACTTAAAAACTCAAAAACATGTTGTACAAAACACTAAAAATCCATAATAACTACAATTATATTTAAATACTAATAGTAATACAATTAACGGTACCAATTTTCCTGCACCAGATGCGCATTTCGACAATAAATGTCTCATCAGTGATGCTCGTGGCCAAAATATTTGAAATCCAAAACTTATATAAAAGATAATGAGCTATAATTCAAAAGGTCCAAAAAGTAAAGCCAAATCCGTAAAAAGGAATCAGGGCTTTGCATGAGGGAGATACATTCCTTAATTTATAATAATTTATAATATTTTGTCACAGCAACTTTTAATAACACAAAAATATCCGTATTTTCATGCCAGTACCGAAGTACTGGCTACTGGGCTGGTGATACCCTCGGGGACTAATATTCCACCAGCAGAAGCATCGACCAAGAGGTAGTAATAAAATTAACGGTACCCATTTTCTTGCACCAGATGCGCATTTCGACAAAAGATATCTCTTCAGTGATGCTCATGGCCAAAATATTTGAAATCCAAAGCTTATATAAAAGATGAAGAGCTATAATCCAAAAGGTCTAAAAAGTATAACCAAATCCGTGAAAGGAATCAGCTTTGAATGAGAGATATACATTCCTTAATTTATAATAATATCTAATATTTTGATAACACAAAAAAATCCGTATTTTCATGCCAGTACCGAAGTACTGGCTACTGGGCTGGTGATACCCTCCGGGACTAATATTCCACCAGCAGAGGCATCGAGAATATTATCCCCCCTCACCAAGCTGCTAAAATTAGTGGTTTTGAAGTTCATTCTAACAAACTTTAAGTATTAGGGAATATTTTAACATAATAAGCAGCTTCCTAAAACAGTAATCAAAAATAGGAAAAATAAGGGGGCCAAAACAGACATGATCGTACCATGTCCTTTCCCCAACCTGAGCAGAATGTACCAACTTGCATATGCGATATTCATTTCCAAACTTGTTCGGTATTCAAGAGCTGCTACTCAAACTTTTAAACAACGTCACCAATGTCTGAGCAGAAAGTTGATAAAGCATGGATATGTCAAAGAACGTTTCGTCCTTTTGCTAAATCATTGGAAGATACCAAAAAATTGTTGACATTTTACCAGTATAAACTTCACAAATGATACATGATGATCTTGAAATAGATTCTATGTATTGGCGTTGCTTATGATCTTAATTACGTATTGAAATATAAAAATAGAAAAACAAAGCATATATGGTGTATCCATACATGACACACAAACTTGGTAGATTGTTAACCTTTACTGCTTAGACCATTTTTGTGTGATATCCTTTACACTTGGTTCGATATTTTATACACCCTGCATTTATTTAGTTTAAACATATTTTATTTACTCAAAGTAAAATGGATTGGACACAAGTAAGCCATACTTATGAAGTCCGCTCCGAATGACAATAATTTCCTTACAATATTAATATGAGCATGCAATATCAAAATAAACAATATTTTACGAGTCTATCAATTGAGAAAAAAAAATGAAACAGAAGTAGATGTAAACATTGAAAACGTTGATGATGATGATGATGATGATGATGATGATGATGATGATGATGATGATGATGATGATGATGATGATGATGATGATGATGATGATGATGATGATGATGATGATGATGATGATGATGATGATGATGATGATGATGATGATGATGATGATGATGATGATGATGATGATGATGATGATGATGATGATGATGATGATGATGATGATGATGATGATGATGATGATGATGATGATGATGATGATGATGATGATGATGATGATGATGATGATGATGATGATGATGATGATGATGATGATGATGATGATGATGATGATGATGATGATGATGATGATGATGATGATGATGATGATGATGATGATGATGATGATGATGATGATGATGATGATGATGA